>NW_025336480.1:4645984-4652556 GCF_004798865.1 Varanus komodoensis
CTCCATGTGACATCCACTCACATACCTGTATGTCGCCAACATATCCCCTCTGAGTCTCCTCTTCTCCAGGCTGAAGAGACCCAGTTCCCTCAGTCTCACCTCATACCCCATCCCCTGCAAACCGGCCACCAACCTTGTGGCCCTACGCTGTACTGACTCCAACCTGGCTATATTCTTTCTGTAATGAGGGGCCCAAAACTGAACACAATACTCTAGTTGCGGGCGCACTAGAGTCGTGTAGAGTGGTAGTAATACCTCTCTTGATCTGGAAGCCACACTTCTGGCTATGCAACCAAGGGTGGCGTTCGCCCTCTTGACCACCACATCACACTGCTGACTCATGTTTAGCCTGCAGTCAGCCAGTACCCTGGGGTCCCTTTCACAAGTGCTGCTCTCCAGCTACTTGTCACCTAACCTGTACTTATGACAGCTATTCCTATGCCCCAAGTGCAAGACCTTGCACTTATCCACATTGAACGCCATCCTGTTGTCTCCTGCCCACTTCCATAGCTTAGTATGCACCCACAAATGGGTGAAAAACTCTCTTCTTCTTATGTCTCCGTGTTGTTCCACAGGGTTTGCTTGACGACATGCCATGGGGCAATTTCCACTCTTGGCTGGGGAACTCTCCAGGGGGTACATGCTGCAAGGGGGCAGAGAGCCATGTTGCCTGAGCCAAGACTAGAAATCCTCCCCAGCATTAGCTTTGAATGGATGGCTCTGAAAGACAAGCCACATGTTGGAAATAAAGCTCCAAGGATTCTTCAGCCAGGAAGGAGGTGCTTTCTACATCTGCCAGCCCTTCTTGGCATGATCCCTTTAGTTTCCCCTCCTGCACTCCCTGGGAGGGGAGAATTTTACCTTTGCCCCAATACTCTGGGGATGGAAGGGTGAAGCCGCTTCCCCAAACTTTTTCAATCAGAAAACCAGTTTGACAGATGCCAAACATTGTCTGTTGAGCTCTGGGGCTCCCTTAACGGCAGGCTTTGAGTGGGAATTAGGGGATTTGGACCGGGACATGCCTCTATGCCCCACATTAGCAAAGCCTGGCTTAAAGCTGGTAACCAGCACACTGGTTTGGTGGAGTACAAGAAGGAATGAAAGGGAAGGAGAGAGTGAGGCACCCATGATGAGCTCCATCACGTGCCAGGTTCATCATGCGGACTTTGTGGGACAGCCACGCCTGTCCCTCTTCAGCCTGAGAAAACAGGGCGGCTGCTCTGCCTATGGCAGCACAACTCTTGTGAGTGAATGGCTTGGTGGGACCCCATTCCCAGGTGAATGTGCCTGGGGCTTAACCTTAGGTTAAGCTTAACTCCTCCAGTGAAATCACTGGTCCTTAAAAGAGGGGTGTGTGTGTGTGTGTGTGCTGTTGATTTCTATTTATACTCCAACTTTCAGGCACATTATCAGGGCTAGCTAAAGGTAAAATAGTTTAAACACCATCAAATACAAAATTCCATTAATAAGATAAGAATACAATATGTATAAAAGTAGCATCATATAATGAATCAGAATAGAACAGATCAATGAGATTTAAAATTTGGGAAAATAATGCAAAGCTCTCCACTTGTCACCAGGAGGATGTCCAAATGCGGGACAGGCAGGTCTTTCTGAGGAGAGCATTCCAAGACTTCGGTGCCACCACTGAAAAGTCTCTCATCTGCAGATATGGGCAAGCGCATGTGGATGGGAAGAATTTGGGCATCTTGGCCCCAGGCCATGATGGGCAAGACAAGCACTTTGGCCTGGGTCAAAAACTGGACAGGGAGAAGTCAGTGCAACCTAAGGGGACAGAGTGATATCACTCTAGTCTAAAAAGTGCAGTGAATGAATTCCACAAAACAGCCTCAGATCAGGTCTTAAGATGCAACAGAAGTGTTTCCCCCTGGCTGAAACAGATGTAAAAGTGCAAAGGAATCGTTGCAACCCGCAATCATTTGTCTGCTTACCTGCAAGTAACTTCCACTGTGGGATGTTGTAAGTGGCACTTGTTTTATTAAATTTAAAACAAATTAAAATTAATATAGGTAAGGAAATTAGCATTGTTTTCCTACTCTCATTGCTACTGCTTAGCTACACTATCGCCAGTACTCTGCCATACCAAAGTCACCACCGATGTAACAATATTAAGAACACGAGGGTCCTTCTGGATTCAACGAAGGCGGGATCTGCTCTGGAGCTCTTTCTCTGCTGTCACAGTATTTATGTGGCGTGCACTTACTTCTGCTGGACATGCTAACGAATGCAGGGTAGCTTCCACTGGGTTGAATACAGGATCTTGTGTTACACACAGATTCATTTGAGGGACAGAGTGAAGGAGCTGGAAAGGGGATGCGTGCAAGGAAATGGCCCCAGACCATGTGCTTGGCTAATGAGATGCCTCCAGCAATGCCACAAGGATGGCATGAAAGTCTCCTGCCGTTTTATTGCCTTCCTTCCACAGGTATTCAGTGAGCATATTTATCCTCTGTGGTGACTGGTAGACCAATCTTCCACACGTGCACCCAACCTCTCTTGAAAGCTGTCCAAGTCCACAGACAATGTCACTGTGTGGAAGCAAATTCCTTCACTTTATTAGTAGGTTGTGTGAAGATGCCATTTCAGTTGGTGACCCCAACTTGTGGTGTTTGTGTGAAATGGAGAAACAAATCTTAATTTCACTTTCTCTGCACCAGACTTCCCAACCTTGTATCCTCTAGATGTGTTGGGCTATGCCACCCATCATTGTCATTTGACCAGTTTGCTGTGGATGATGGTAGTTGTAGCCAAACACATGAGATAATGAGATTGGGGGAAGCTGTTCTACAACATGCATAATTTTGTAAATCACTATTATGTTCTTAAGGGATGCAGGTGGCGCAGTGGTTTAAACTGCTGTGCTGCTGGGCTGGTAGATCGAAAGGTTGCCGGTTCGAGTCTGCACAACGGGGCGAGTTCTCGTTGCTCCGTCCCAGCTCCTGCCAACCTTGCAGTTCGAACGCCTTTGTACCACTTCAGTGGGAAGTAACAGCGTTCCGTGCACTTGGGTGTTTCATCATGCTGGCCACATGACCACGGAGTCTGTCTCAGAAAAACCCTGGATCCTCGGCTAGGAAACGGAGATGAGCACCGCCCCCTAGAGTCAGGCATGACTAGAATTAATGTCAAGGGGAAACCTTTACCTTTTATTATGTCCTTTACTCATGGGTTGCAATCCTTGTAAACTAGGATTGAAAATCTAAGCATTTCCAGGGATACTTTCCAAGGGGTAAACATAGTAGGATTTATTTTTAAGTAAGAGTTAATGGTTTAGAACTTGATTAAAAAAACAAAAGTTTTTCTTCCCCAACACTGAATGTATTTATTTATTTGGAACCTTATTAGTGTTTGGAAGACTGTATGACTTTCTGCCACATCCAATCCACTACAAATGTCCTTCCAGAAACCACAGGAATTAATGAGCCTGTTTGCTTACTACAATATATCAGGTTGGAATATTCTCATGGCTGCATTTTTTGCGCTGCTTAACTAAGCTGGGGATTAATAAGGAAGGTTTACAAAGATGCTAGCTTTGCATGTAGAACTTTCTGGGTTAAACCATCTGTTCTCACGCAAAGCTACATAGGGTGGGGGGAACAACTGTGAGGGAGGAGAAGCTAGCCGTAGATTTTCATCAGCAAGCTGTTAAATTAGTCCTCTCGCTTTGCAGGGCTTGTTTTATTCAATCTTCCTTTATTAAGAACACAGGTTTGATTCTGTGAGGAACAAATTCTTCTAAGTTCTTAAAAGGAAAATGGTTGTAAGCATGCTTTTATTAGGCTGCATTACAGGATAACCAATACAACATGTTACCATTATGAATCATCTGATTTGGAGTGACACGGAAGAAGTGGGGCGGGAGAGACTCTCAGCCCAAACACTGGCAGGCAACAGCTCACGGGGCCGGATTTGATTGGCTCTCCCTGAGTTCTCTTGTGTGATTGGTCACTTCCATCTATGGCTTATCATTATTTTGACTACATTTCTCAGACATAGAACAGGATTGAGGAAATCATGACCAGACTGGAGGCACGTCTACATTACAAATGTAAACCAGTTTCAAACCTATTTAACCCTTAGGTGCCCCACCTGAACTAAATTAGGGGAGTATGATTTTACAAAGAGGCTGAGAGCTTCTAATAGAATCCTTGCCTATCTCAAAATCACAAGAATAAGGCACAAGAATAATTGATTGATTGATTTTTGAGGACAAGCATGACAGCTGAACTGACATCAAACTGCTTTAGGTTTATGGTGGAGTTCTGCTCCTGAGGCATAACTTTATGACTCTTGAACTGTCTCTACCATAAAGGTTATCCCATAGATATTACTGGAGGAGTATAGGAATGACCACCAACATTAAAATCATCATAATTGCCTAACCAAACTGGGCAGCATAGTCTTGCTGTACTCCAGTTTTGCTCCTCAGTGCAGTCCAGTTTTGCTCCTCAGGATCAATCTTTTCTGTTATCCTTCTGTCGAATGCTGTGTAATTGGTGTAATAATTGCATCTGTACCTGCATTTGTGTCTCACTTTTCTTCTAAGAAGCTCTAGCTGGAGTACATGGTTCTCCTCAGCACAAGGGCATCTGCAGGAAGGGGCTGCAAAGGGTGGTATTTGTCCCACCCCGGATGAGCCGCAATCTCCATATTTCCAGTTTTTATTTTAAAATGGAAAATAAAAAGGTCTCTAGCGGTGTGGAACTTGAGCCACGAGGCATGTCTAACCAAGTAGCTTTCAGTGTTTTTAGCCAGTGAAGTCATAGCAATGGCAAACACTCCTGTGGTTCAAGGCACTAAGTGATGATTTGGGGCAGCACTGAAGAGTGATAGCGCCGCGAAGCAGGTGGGCATAGGATCCATCCGTGGTGGAAGTGAGGTATAAGGAAGAGCCAGAAAACCAGGGAGAATCCCATCTAGAGCAGTAGGCAATGTGCAGAGCCCAGTAAGTCTAGAGACAAAGAAGGTATGGCTGAAGAGCAATAGCCCACATTCAAACTCACAAGGAATGAGGAGATTGTATAGAGAGAATCAGGGATTCTGATAGGACAGGGATGGACCATTCAAGACCATCCAGATACGTGGGCCTATAAATCCCATCAGGACTAGCCAGCATAGGTGATAAGGGGGGATGATGGGAGTGGTGACCCTCCGGGCATTTTGGCCTACAAGTTGTCCACTGTGGCACTAGGGAATGAGCACAAGTGTCACATGGTGATTGGAGCTGTGAACTAAGTCCGGGAGACCCAAGTGTGTCTATTCACTCAGCAACACGGTTGATTGATCAGCGATCAGTCAATTGATGACTGATAGTCATCTTGGGCCATTCACTGTCTCACACAGGATGGTTGTGAGGAGGAACTGCAGCCACGGGAGGAGGCGGGCGAAGGAAGAGAGTCGTGACCCCTGCCTTGCGCTCCTTGCCAAAGGGCAATGGGCTTTTTTCTCTTTAAGAGATTTCAGGGGTGATAAACAACTGATTGGGTGGAGGTGAAAAGGTTTTATTAAACTGTAAGGCATGGAGCAAAAGCACAATATTGCAAAGTCAAATGCAAAGAGTAGTGCTGAACTGCACAAAAGGAAAAAAATAGTTTCAAAAGTGCAAAGTCTACAGCAAGAGAGAAATGCTTCCATCCCTACTGCTGTTGGGCACCCCTCCAGGAAACAACAGTGGACTGACCCCTAGAGTGGGGTGGCAAGTCATGTAAAGTCCATGTCAAAATCCAATCTAATTGCAGCTTCTCTGGGACTTGTATGCCATCAAGTCTTTATAAACCACTTGTTTTCAGTATAGCTATTTGGTTTGATCAGTTCTTGCCTTCCTCCAAGGACAACTGCACCATGCCAAAGTTGGCCCAGATAGTTGGTTCTGGCCCTGGCTACTCCCTTCCCAGGTGTCAACCTTGATGCTTACCCAAGTCTTCAAGGCCTTATTTCTGAGCATTACCATCTCAAATTTCATATATATATATATGGAATACATGGATCCATTTAAGGATCCAGACCTGAAATGAGATACAAATATGAAGAAAAGAAAAGCAGCACACCACTTGAGAGTACAAATGTCTTCCACATTTCCACTATAGGAGACTAAAAATGCAACAAAGGAAAAATAGGGAGATCAGACAGGGCTGTTGTACTGGATGCATGGAGGACCAAAAAGGTGGAAAATTATAACATACAGAAATCATCCCTGGAGATCCCTTAGGCCAGATGGGATGGGTTAGCTGAGGCCACCAGGCTGAACCATGTGCAATGAAATGAGTGAACTAGCCATTTTATCACCTTGCCTAGTGCAAAAGCTGAGAATGTGTGGACTTCCAGCTGTTGTCAGCCTACAATTCCTATTATTCCCCACTATTAAAGCCCTCAACGGCTTGGGCCCTGGCTACCTGAACGAGCGCTTACATCCGTATATGCCCGACCGCCCCTTGAGATCTGCGGGAGAGTCCCTTCTCTGGGAACCCTCCATGAAAGAAATTAGGAGAGTAAGTACTCGGAGGAGGGCTTTCTCTGCGGTGGCACCCAACCTATGGAATTCACTCCCCAAA
>NW_025336480.1:4652656-4738081 GCF_004798865.1 Varanus komodoensis
ATAATAATAATAATAATAATAATAATAATAATAATAATAATAATAAATGCCCTCCCGCCCCTTGAGATCAGCAACAGATGCCCTTCTCCGGGAACCCAGAGATATTAAATGATATTAGGAGGGTGAGTACTTGGAGGAGGGCCTTCTCTGCGGTGGCGCCCCACCTATGGAATGCACTCCCCAGAGAGGTTTGCCTGGCGCCATCATTATTTGTTTTTCGGCGCCAGGCAAAGACCTTTTTATTTAAAACTTATTTTAAGTGTTAATTTATTATGTAGGATTTTAAAAAAAATTTAAGCCGAGATGCACCGGGTTTTAATATTTTTAGTGTATAATTTTTGTATGATATTGTATGTTTTTGTTGTGAGCCGCCCCGAGGCTTTGTTGCAATGGGGGCGGCATAGAAATGTTTTAAATAAATAAATAAATAAATAAATAAATAAATAAATATTAGCCATGCTGTCTAGATTGGAGTTAAAGTCCAACAGCAAGTCCCAGGTTCCCTCGTGCTTCCTGCAAACGAAGTTTCATTTGGCAAGCTTCATTCTCGCTGCAAAGGCATGCTTTCTCCACAGAATCACAGGGGAAGGCTGCTTCAAAGCCAAGATCTCTGGTGTTCTTCACAACAGACTGCAGGACGTGAGGCCTCGGCAGGCTTTCAAGAATCTATTCAGTGCACTACCTGTTGAACCTCAATAATGTCCTTGCCATTCTTCTGATAAAGCCTGAGCAGAAGGCAGTTGTGGACTTACAATGAGGCATATCAGGACACGATGTGAGGTCTCATAAGCTTATCAAGCTACGGTATCACCCCTCCCTTGAAGAACAAGCTTTCATAGGAAACAAATGTGGAATTCTTCCCCACCCAGGGATGCCCAGTGAACTACTTCTAATAATCTCCTCTTCAACTATTCCAAACAGCAGCGCCTGCCGGCTTCAGAGCCCCGTTGGCCCTGCCTGCACCGATCATCCCGGCGTTGAGGGATCAGGTGTGAAAAGGAGCTCCTGTTCTCCGTGCACAGGCTCACCCCATATCTGAGAACTTTCCTCAAGAAACACGCACCTTGACTGAGGAAGTTCTTGGGAACTTCCTTCTCAATGAATGGATGGTGGGGGTGGGGCAACAGGAACCTATTGACAGGGGCAGGCCCAGCAGCAAAGCCCACATACGTCCCATTCGCTGATGGAGTCCCATTCCCTGATGGAGTGCCCCTCCATACCTGAAGTTATCCTGATGTTACGATCAACATCAGAGAGCTGCTCCTTCAAGCCTTCTCTCAGGGAGGCTCATAATGTGGACACAAGGGAGGGGGCCTCCTCAGAGGGGCCTCGATCATGGAATGCGCTCCCCACGGAAGTCTGCTTGCCGCCCACACTGTCATCTTTCCAGCACCCTGTTAAAGACTGTCCTGCATTCGAGGCATTTGGTGGCATACGATGGCTCATTTAGGCCAACTGGTTCTTATCTGTATCTTCTTTTAAACATTTTAACTGTTCAAATTGTTCTAAATGTTGTAGTGCAATTTCTGTGAACTAACTGGAGAGTTCAGGCTATAGGGAAGTTTAGAAATGATATATGATGATGGGATATATTGGACAGAGATTTTAAAGACCTTGAAACAAAAATCTTGCTCCAGTCTATAACATATTGCACTACTAAATATAACCCCACAGTCATTAGACTGCCACAGTTTATCTGAAGGAGAATTTTTGTGGTGCATATCTAGTCCTATTTATGAAATCATGGTATGCATGGTATCTCCATGTGTGCAAGGGCTGGACTGGTTGCATGCATATATATGATTACTTTGATTTCAAGGTCTGAAGTCCAACATTATGGACAGTATCGCAGGAAACTACCAGTTCCCAAATCAATGGAAAACGTATGGAAAGATTTGCTTCAGAAAGGGGGCCAGCAGAAGGGAGCTCGACTGACCTGTCCCCTTTTGGAAATGCATGTTGCGACTAATTTCCAGGGCTGCTTCCTATTCCTCCCTTGTGCTTCCAGTGGCTCGTCCCATAAGTGCAAGACAACAAGTGGTGCTGCACAGGGAGCACTGGAGGCTGACTATTATTTTTATTTATTTTTTATTTATTTTTCAATTTCTATCCTGCCTTTTTCCTACAAAGGACTCAAGGCAGCTTACATCATTCTCCTCCTCCATCTTATCCCCACAACAACAACCCTGTGAGGTAGGTTGGGCTGAGAGTCTGTGAGTGGCCCAAAGTCACCCAGTTGGCTCCATGGCTGAGCGGGGACTAGAACCCAGATCGTCTGAGTCCCAGCCCCATGCTCTTCACCACTACACCACACTGGCTATTCAATGGTTTCACACAACGCAGAAGTCATTTTTTCCTCTACAGAACAAGTCAAAAGGGGGCAAGGGGGGAGGATGGGCAGAACAGAAGGAGAGCTGTTCTGGTTCAGACCAAGGGTCCGTCTAGTCCAGCGTTCTTCACATGGGGACCAACATGCTACCCAAGAGAAACACAGAAGAGCTTCGGGACGATGATGTGGGGCAAAAACTCAATGAATAAATAAACAGCAGGAGACACATGAATCCTGCATCCTCATGTCCACGTTCCCCCTTGCCTGGGAGACAAATACATGCTGCCTCTGGTACTGCAGGTGGCATATATCCATCGGGACTGGCAGGCATCCATAGTCTCTTGGGTGATGTGCAGCCCTTTCAGTGACCTCTTTGAAACACCATCACTGTGAGTATGAAGAAGGCTGTGAGAACAGATCAGCCATCTATATCCTCAAGCAAAGCAGTAGGATATAGTGAAAAAAACACACTGCAACAGTGCATGAAGGGATAGGTCCTCCCTCTATAGCAGCTGGACACATCCTGAACTAGGGCGTAGGATTATACTAACCACAAAATGCCGGAAAGCAGTGTTGCTCCACTTTTCCTACGGGTACATTGGTTGCTCTTACCCACCAGCAGGCCCTATGGTAGCACCGAGAAATCTGGACAGATTTTGCTGGAATGCATGGTTTACTGAAAATGGGAAAGACTCAGAAATACAAATATTTTGAAAAATGCACTAATTTTGCCAATAAACAAAACTAACCGCCCCATGAATACAACCCTTGAGGTGCAGTGGTTGGAACGGGACTTTGGAGATCCCGTTTCTTGTCCCTTGTCTGCCAGGAAGCTCAGTCACTGGCTCACCGTCCACATGGGGCTGCTGGGAGGTAAAATGGGAAAGAGGGTTATGTGACCTGCTTTGGCTTGCCCGGAGGAAACAGGGCGGGATAAAAATAAAAAAACAATTATTTTCTTCTCAAAGCCCTGGGTGGAAAAATTAAAGTAAAATGACTGGTTAAAAATAAAGCTTACAAAAAAATCTGGTGCAACTCTATTACTGAATATATGTGCTGCCCCACAACATTCTTTCAGATCACTGGAAACTTCGGGAACAAGAGTACATTATTAGCATTCCCAGCTATTAATTGATAAACAGCGTTGAGGCCATACGCAGTCCCACATACACTTCCCTGTTAGTCCCCTTGAACTCCATGGGATTCCATCTGAGTAGAGTTTCACTATAAGGTTCCCATCTTAAATAAACTTCCTACTTGCTACTGAGGGACCTTCTTTTGTGCAAATATGCATAGGATTGTAACATGTGGACATTTATAAAGAAGGCGTGTTCCGAACAGATTCATTCCAGGAAGTAGCAATGGCAACCTCTCTGAGGGACAGCCACAGTTCTTCGGTCTTCCACTCACTTCCTTCTTCTTGGTTCTTACCTCCATCGGCATCCTAACTCCCACCAACTCATTGTCACATACACAATAACAGTAATTATCCCATAATTGAGCATTACAGTCACACGCTGGCTAAATACGTCAGTGCGGGAAGGAAACCAGTAATGTTCATGGTGACAGGGTAGCAGATTATTTATTTCCCCATTGTCTCAGACATGGGTGGCATCTGTTGGGAAAGAGGCCTTTCATCAGCCCACTTCATTCCTCCCTCCAGCTCTCTGTAGTTGCGCCCACTCTTGCTAACAATCGGAGTATCTCACAGCAAAGTTTGTCTGCCACAGGCACACCTGGTTAGACTTCAAAAGAGAATGGGGCAAAAGCTTGGTTGATGTGAGAGGAAAATGCCAGGTCTGGAGGAGCGTTTTAATAGCTTCTATGCAATTGTGCTTTGCTAGGGCTTTGTAGAGTACTCCATGAGAAACTCAAAGCACTGTCTTGTAGCCTAAGGCTTCCATGCTATATCATGACAACAAGACCTTTGTAAACAAACAAACATTGGCGAGGAAAGCAAATGGACAACATGCAATGTTCTTGCAGACTGTGCTGAGGAAGCGAGTGAAGAGGCCCTGCTGAGACCTCTTAGGGAAGTTCTTCCACCATCAGCCTTTGCCACCTGCAGCCACCAGGGGGCTGCACGGAAGGAGAAGAAAGGGTGACGCAAGACCAACCAGTCTGCTTAATCTTACTTCTGCTTAATTTCATCCTTTTCCCTGACCATCCAATTTTCCTTGAGTATTGTGTCTTTTTAAATTGTGAGTGTGTGAGCAGGGAATGTCTTGTTCAATTGGCTTGTATGTGAGCCACTCTAGAAGTGGGATAAAATTACTTTGAAAGCACAACCAGCATGGTTGTAGGGCTCCCCTTCTGTCTAAAAATGCCTAGGATTGCACCCTGAATAAATGAAATTCTTTCAAAAATGTACCTTCTTTTACGATCTGACTGTTTCAACTAGCATTGGGATTTCTCCTTCCTGCAAACTCAACTAATATTTAAACAACACGGTGCAAGGAAGTGCCATAATAGCTCAGGGAATGGCTTTGCCTACTGAAGGACTAAAGAAGGTGGCACGTTGGAATCCATGTTGGACAAGGATCGGAAGAGCACGCATCTGGCCTCTGAGCAGTTTATCCACATCCTCAAGTTTTTCAAGCTGAAGGCTTGTCTGTGCAGCGTGGCTAGGAGGTGCCCTGTCCACCTCAGACTCAGTCAAAAGAGCACAGCCAAGTCTACATGAATATGAGCAAACTGGTCCTCCAAATTTCTAGTAAACCGCTCACAGGGAGTCTTTGAGGGTTCAAGCCACTGTACTCTAGATCAGCCCACCAAGGAGTTTAAAAAGTAAGCTAATTTCACTCTTTAAGCTCCTCCAGAGTAGAATCACGAGCATCCTTCTCCATCATAGCAACTATTATTTTGTAAGAGTCACTCATTGAGCCGATAGTTCAGATAACAAGCATGCAGAATTCAGTGCTACCAGATGTGCTGATGGCTTCAGCTTAGATAACTTTATAAGTGCAAATGATGGAACAGAAGCTGATGTAATGAGTATTAGCCTTGATAGCTAAAGCTGGATGGGAGTTCCTTATAGACAGGTGGTATCTTTCTGAACAGCTGATTGGGCAGATGAACAGCATCTTTACTTTCATGCCCTGCTGGTGAGTCGCTGGAGGCATCTTATGTCCACCACTGGAAATGGAATGCTTGACTAGAGAGACTAGGTGGTACCTTCTCACATTCTTATTAAATGTGAGAAGGGGGACCCCATCTTGCAATTTATTCAGGATAGGTTTGGGAACACGCACTTAAGATGAAAGGAAGAGAATATCAAGGTCCCCTTCATTTTTCTCTTCCACATCTTTATCTTTAGACTTGTCTTTTTGGCAGATCCCTTTTAGCCATTCAAGCACTGCAAAGGAAATGAAATGTAAACCATTTTCATCTAAAGTTTGGACACTATAATTCCAGTGCTTAATCCTGGGTAAGCAAGCATCGGAGTGCAGCCTATGGAATTCTTTAGTATACCCTTCCCTGATCAGGTGCCCTCTGGATGGACTAGAACTTCTAGGATCCTCCAGCCATCTCTGATTATCATTTAATCAGAACTGCAGCTAGTTAATTAAAAGTCACAGTGTTTCAGTGTCTAGGGTCTTTAGAACAGGAGTCCCAAAAAGTGGTTGCCAGTGAGGGCTCCCACAAAAGCTTTAATTTTTTTCTCCATGTTTTTAAACATGGAAACTTTGTCTATATCCATAGCAATCAATACACTTGGAATGGATTCAACTTTTTAGCAGTTATACATAGGGATCAACAAAAATGGACAAACTATCCCAAGAAATCCATTTGAAGGTAACATATATACGCCACCCATTCATAAATGGAAAGCACTGTTGCACCCTCAGCCATTACAATGACGGAGTGTTTACCCTTTCAGTGTTACAACATCTTTCCTTTAGTTTCAAAAGGATGCAGAAGATCTATTTGCACTGAGGCCCTCTCAATTTCCATGAACCCAGTCCTAAAACTATGAGGATTAACTAAAATAAGCTGAGCAGGGCCTTCCTATTATTCCTTTGTGGTGACACTGATGGTGATGGAAGGAAGCCACTGCTCAGTAGCACAGCCCACTGATGCCCCAATAAAAGCTCAGTTCAGCCCTTGCCATTCCCCAGCTAAAAGTTCTCCCAAGCAGTTGCAAGAAGAGATGTTGCTTTGCAATTTTAGTGTAGATAATATGGGCCTAGAGGCTCAATGGCTAAGACCAAACTGATGCAGATCTCTGGCTAAGAGCGCAATGGCACATCCACTTCCTTCAAGTAAGCACCATGGAACTTAACAGGGGTTTCTTTTAAGTAAACTTGGTAGGCATGTGAGCTGAGATCAGTGACATCTTTGCTCCAAATCTCGTCCCTGAAATTAACTTTGGTGACCTTGGTCAAGGCACCATTTCTTAGCGCTGTTTCTGTGCACTCATCACTCCCATCTTATGGGTGTTTACGGGTTCTTTAGTCAGCACTGTGAATTTCCAGTTTCACTTCTGTGTCTAACCAGTCCTTTTGGTGAGGGTTTTGCTTTTCTGTTTTGTTTGAGGAGGAAAAATGCTGCATGTCATTGTGGAAACAAAAGGGGAAAAGGTGATATCATCTTGAAGTTATGTAGCACAAAAGCAGGAAGGGAAGTGCTCAGATCTCAGTTCTGTGATGAATCTGAAAGTAGAGACAGCAGATTAACAGCCAATTAACAGCCTTCCCTAGGAAGAGTCTTAGCCTCTGTGCCCATGAGTAGCAAGGGATCATAGCATGACTTGCTCCACCGGATTCTTAGAATGATGACTGAGATAATGCAGGTGAAAAACCTGGAAGTCTTAGAAAGTAGTTTGTAAATTGTAAATGTTATGATTAAGGCCACAGTGTAGATAAGACTGCTTGCTCCTAAAGCTGCTCCCACAATGGACCAATTGTGGCATAGCAGCGGATTGGGGTCCCAGCCCTTTCCCAGCTGAGGCAGGAAAAAAGCACCTCTCTTTCGGCACCACAGCAGCCACTGCCCAATGCTGGAGGATCAAGGTCCAGGCAAGAACGGCCTTGGCAGGTCATACCCAAGGGGAAAGCGAAAAGATAATAAAAGGACATAACATCACCAGTCCAAAGCTCTGGACTGCAAGTGCTGAATGACATAATTTACAAAAATCATACACCCCTACCGTAAGAGCCTGAACATCTCCTGGATTCACTTTTCGTTGCGTTATTGATAAGCATCAGCCCAAAGGAGGGTCTATAGGTTAAATCTATATTGCTTTGAGTTTCTCTTCCATGGCTAAGATCAGACGCCATCGACACATCTTGAACCGATTTAAGGCCCGGGGGTGTTACCCAGTGCCATTCAAAACACAGCAAGCCGTTTTCCATGCGCCGAGGCCACTAGGGCTCGTTAGAATGGCATTTTTAATAAAAGTGGAGTGTAGCTGCAGCAGTTTGCAGCCCCGCTCTCCAGATCAACCGCGATGTACGTCATTCCTCCCTGCCCCTATTCATATACCCTCCAGACTTTGGACTATAAGGACAAATTCATATTAGGTGTAATTCTGCGGAAACCAATCCTATGCCAACCAACATGCATTAGTGTTATAGTCATTTGAAGTTACTATAAAGTGTGTAGGTGGGTGGGGCGGGGGGGGGGGAGAGAATGAATTTCTTTTTCTTTTTGGAAAGAACATGGCATGAATGGATCTCAATGAACATGTGATGAATAAAGTGCTATTTCTGGCTGAGGATCTCTTTCTGGAGGACTATACATTATCCTGCGTATGATAAGAATTGTACTTGGCTGTCTACTGTTAGGAGAGGATTAGCATTGTCAGTACTTGTCTCAAAATAATAAACACATTCACCATTAAATGGCAGATGAGAAATTTGTCCTGCAGGAGAATAATTGTGATCTTAACTGGGTGGGTTATCCTAGTCCCATATTAACTCATCAGCTAGCGCTGGGAAAAATATTCACCAACTTTTGGGGAAGCCTCGTCAAACTCATGAACAGGGATGGAGCTGTAGGTGAGAATATCAGCATCCTAATGTCAGATCAGAGTCTGTCTTCATTGTTAGCTAACCAGGTAATCCAAGAAAGCTAGCAAAGGTGGTGACTTCTGACCTCTCTCTTTTTGTAATCCCTGAGCTCTGACAGTCAGAGGGACACCACGGTAGGCATCCGTAGCCACTGGGTTGACCTTTACAACTAATAACTCTGCTAATGACTTTTGCATCTATGAATTTACAGAATTCCCATAAAATTACTTATTCTAATGCACCACCACAGTGGCTTATAGTACTGAACTGTGCATATCAATTATTTGTTTTGACTTCAGGAGTCAATCCATTTTGCCTGATGATGCCCCTGTATTCTGAGAAGAAAAATAATGTTTTTTCCCCCTAATCATACTCTGAACACTCTTACAACTTACTGATTTCTTTTAACCATTTTCCCCCAGCTAAATGTTCCTTTAAAAGAGGTTTTTAAAAGCATCTTTGTAAGGAATACCATCACTGTATATGATCCTTTTAAAAGTCTCTCACATACACCCTTTCTCTGGTCTAGTCTATTTTCTTTCAAGGGTGGTATCCAGAACTCCTCATAGGGTCCACCTGCCAACAGAATGGACATTGCTAAGAGAACAGATTCCTCTTCTCTACTGAAGATTAGAGGACCCTCTGGAGCAGATTTGGGGGGCTTGGAGAAGAATACAGTAGGTGATCCTTGTGCACAAACAGAAGTTCACTTGCACAACACTGGATTCTACCCAGAATTCTACATGTGGAGAAAACACATTTATAGAATGTATCTGTATACTGTATTTTTAACCCATCCATCAAAATTAATGTCAAGGAAGGGGTGTATATCAGGCAGCCTATTGGGTGCTAAAACTCCCACCCATCAAGCTGAATCAGTACCTGAGTTCAGTAAGGGACTGGATGAGGGCCAACAAAGACAAGACAGAGGTTCTCCAAATAAGTCGAACTTCCAAACTGCAAATAGGAATCCAACTAGTCCTCAGAGGATTTGTATTCTCCCTGAAAACTCAGCTTTGCAACTTGGGGTTCTCCTGGATCTAGATTTTTTCCAGGGTATCTAAGTGATAACCGTGGCCAAAAGGACTTTTGCTTAGCCTTGACTGGTGTACAAGTTGTCCCCATTCCTAGAGAGAATGGCTTGGACACATGCTATATCTGCATTGAAATCAGATCATTAACATGTTCTTCCCATGGTGTGGTTTCAGAAAGGCTCCGGAGGCTTCAGCTGATTCAAAACATGGGCGCTTGAGCTCAGAATCCTAGTTTATTACCTCTACAGCAGCGTTCTTCACTGCTCTCCAAACAGGAATCACTTGGTGTTCAGGCACTGCTGCTGAGGCCAGCTGGGCCTTTCCTGAGCTGAGGTGGCCTCTCTTTTGGAGACCCTCCTCCCCAAATCATCAGTCAGTCACCAGGTCAGCGGACAGAGGGATTCCAGCAGGCTCCCTTGATTCTTGCACGGGATGGAACTTTTTCTCATTACCACAAGAGTTCTACTGCGTGCTGCAGAATCTCCCAGGGTAGGTATTCATGGCTCTTTTGGTTCCTCCTGCTGCACTGGTGGAGTGGACCACCGTGGCTAGCCATTCGGCTTCCTCTTTACCTCTTGGACCCTCTGCCAGTTGGCCAATGGCTCCTGCACTCTCTTCTTCTCAACCGTCTCATAGCTGAGGCCTCATAGCAGGACTCCCAGCATGGACGCCTGCTCCAGTAGCCACATCATAGCAATGAAAGCACACAGTAAGGCAAGGCTAGAAAGACCATGCTGAGAGGGAGAGGGGGAATGAGGGACCGAGGGCCACTGCTGAGGTCACGGGGAGCTGCCAGTGGCTCTCAGGCCTCGAGGTGAAGACCACTGCTTTGTCGCCATAAATGGCTTGAGATCAAGATACGTAAGACCATCTCTGCTGCTGTCTGACCATTAAGATCTATGGCCAAGGCTTTCCATCAGTTCCCAGCATTCGGGTCCCCTGAAGTATGTTTGGTGGGGACTTAGGAGAGGGCCATCTCTGCGACTGCACCTGAGGTTTGGCACTCCCTGCCTGGCGAGGCTTGCCTTGTCCCTTCTCCCACATTTCTCCCCTGCACGCCATCTCATTAAGCCCATTATGGGCTTGCCAAGGTGATGACACTTTCAGTGACTCACTGAAGGATGAGATTTAATCCATGCTGCCTACTGTTCCTCCATCCTTGTTTTTCCCCAGTTTATTTATTTACTTGTGTTGTGCTGCCATAAGCTGCCTTGAGCATTTTTTTAAATTCTAGAAAGGTAGAACTGCAAATCAGTTTAATAAATGAAAGCACTCCCCCCCTTTTTTGTTTGTTTTGCTCCCCAGGCCAGCTCTGAATGGCATTGACTTTGAGTTGGCAAAGGCCTGAAGGGTTTAGAAATGGCAGCAAGTCCCCCTCTGCTCCTTCTGAGGTCAAAGCTGGCTCTTTCTCTTGCAAAGCATGTTGAGATGCCGCCTCACTCCAGGATATGCTGGAGTCTATTACGCTGCTGCCCAAAACATTCATCTAGCCATTCCTATGCCACCCCCATTCCACAGAAAGGAACCCTGAGGAACATGTCTTTTATGTGTTGCAAACATAAAGGATGCCTGCGAGTCCTTTGATCTTGCTGAAGTCATTTATATCTGTCAGCTCCTTCTGGCATGGCATCGTTCATCTCCCGATGGCACCTTATTCATGTTGGATGTAATTGTAATATAAATGCATATTAGTTGATGGGATGCACCCCCCCCCAGCTCTCATTTCCCTTCCATCAGCACTGCTTCTGGTTCCCCTCCTAAAGTCAGGTTGCCCTCCGACAGGAGGACCGGTGCTGTAGGAACAGGCCGACCGCCAGGGCTTGTAGCTCCCAGATTACACTCTCCCCATATGAGGTTGTTTAAATACTGGGCCGACGAGGTGAATAAAACCTACAAAAGTTTATGGTGTGTAAATTACAGCTGCACCTTTTCCCCTTTGCTTCTGCCTGTGTGCTCCAGGGATTTTTAAGTGAAAACAGGCTTCTCTGATCTTGTTCAGAGGTTCACCGGCAGAGGCAGTCCCGTCTCTCGTGGGGCTCTCTGCCCCCTCAGGTTTCATGTGCAAAGTCACTGGGTGAGAAGGCAGCGTTTGCCAGCTCAGATGTGGAGTAGGGTGGCCAAGTTTCCTCTTTTACAAAGAACAGTCTTCTCTAGGAAGGGCTGCCAGAGAAACAAAGCACTGTGTAAAGGTACCTCCCCTGTCTGGAGGACTGTCCACGGTCAAGGTCCAGTTTAAAGATGGTGGATGAACTGCAAGAACTGGTGCCATCTACTGTTAGTTCCTGGACCACAGTGTGAACCCTGTATGGAGATGGACCCTGCTTCTCTCCAAGGGTACAATCCTATGCATGTTCAGACATCAAAAAACCCTGCAGCTCCCAGCATTGCTCAGACAGCCAGGACTGTACCCTGAATTATCCCTATCATTCTAAAAGTGAATTTAAATGTATGTGGCACGGTCCTTGTGCTATGTCACTTCAAATGCACATGGAGTTGGTTAGATGGTTTGATGAAAATCAAATCAAAGGCTGCCTCCACACCAGTAGAAAAGGTGAAAAACATAATTACAGAAGGACATTGTTTAACTTTGCAAAATATCTTCAGAACCACCTATACATTAATAGGAAATAAGTAAAATACCATGAGATCAAACTACCAAAAATGCAGAGTCAGAGCTATATTGTCTAGATAGAGCAGATAACTTCTTTCCCTTTCTTGCCATGCTGGGAGATGTGCAATTTTTTATGTCTAAACATGCATATGATTGTATCTTATATCAGTGCCAAGTATCTGGTGTTCCTACTGGCAATTGTTTTGATGTGTCTCTGAGTAGAAACTAAATTTTTGGCTTACCACTGAGAAAAGTCTGTGGCTATTCTAATCAGCTCTAAGCCAAAATAAAGTACGTGTGTGTGTGTGGTATTTAAGAATGTACAATTCTCAGTAATAAAGCAAGGCATTGGGTTATTTTCTTTTCCCAATCACACACCCAGACACAAATAGAAACAGCATGGCCGATGGTGTTGTTCTTACTTGCTTTAAAAAGCAAATGTGCAAAATAAACTTATATCATATAAATAGTATTAGGAAATAAGGGAGAAAAGCTGGGTGGTTTGAAGTAAAATACAGACATTACCACGTTGTAGACGACATAATCGGAAAACCACTGATTGCTAGAGAAGTAGGGTCAGATAGCAATCTGGCCATTTATTTCCTTGCAACTATATGCAGACACCTTCAAATTACCCACCCTAAAATAACATTTTCTTAAAGGTCAGCTCATAGTTTAGCTACCCAGAAAGCTGCCCAGGTAGATGATAGCACAGGAGGGCTTTGACCTATTGTGTTTGTAGCCATTGTGTGGAATGTGAGTTCCCAAGACAAGTGTCTTCCTGGGACAAGGCGGCTGATTTCTGGACCAAGGCATGCGATCGTGCTGTGTGAAGACTCACTGGGCTAGATCCAGACTTCATCATGCTTAGAGACAAACTACAAAAACCAATGAAACTTAAGTTAACTACAACGAATTTAACAGTGGTAGTTTTCCATGGGTGTATTCTAAAGGCTGGATCCAGGATCTGTGAAATGAAAGGGGCTGGTCATACTGCCTGATTTTCAGGGATCCCTGATTTTCAGGGGGCTTGGAGGGAAAAGAAAGGAAGGTGAAATCTACTTCTACCAGTATAGTTGATACAGTCTAAATTTGGATCCAACTCTAAATCTGCATGCAACTTACTGACAGAATTCTGACAGCGTATTAACCCATATTCAAGAGTTGTTGTGAAACTGAGTTCTCACTGAACTCTGGGTTACTCTGTTGGAGCCAAGATAACAAAACACACACACAGGTCACAACCCTACAAGGCACCATGGAGTCTTTTCATAGGTTCATACAGTTCACGACTTCTGAAGTGCAGGCGGATCCAGACAACACAACAGCCTTCCTCTGTACAACCACCCATGGTCCAATGGCAATCTATTGTCAACCCATACTTGAACACTCACTGGAGGTTTAGCATACTGCCAGTATATTTCAATACTCTTTAAGTGAAATATTAAAGTAAACCATCATTTTTTGGCATTAGGTCTGCGAGATCTGCTAAAGGAGAGTGAACAATTTGTTGACAGCCGAAGACAGCAGATGGTAATGGCCTAAAGTGATGAAACATGAAGGAAGAAAAGTTGGGCTGCAATTCTACTCTTATGAACAATTCAATCCTATACATGTTTAGACAGGAAAAAAGCCCACAGGTCCCAGGAAGCTGCAGCCAGTGTAGCTTTCCTCAGCCTAAAAATGCCCAGGGGCCCTAACAGCGCAATCCTACGCATACCTACTATGAAGTAAGTATCACAAAGTGCAGTGGCATTTACCCAGAATGGGTGTGTATAGAACTGCCGCCTTATTGTGCAGTAAGGACACAGTGAGACTTATTTCTAAGTAAACGTCATGCATATAAATCTAGCATTTGAGTTGCAACTGTTAGGTGGTCCTATCCATCGCGTGCCTAGGACCCTGGGATGAACTGGCCCTGGAAACACTTACAAATCAAGTCTTACATTTTTGATGAAGAATATATACGGCAGCTTATTTTATCTTCAGGTATAACTTCTGTGAGTGCACAGAATTTTTCTAATTGTATTGCACAGTCTGGCCAGGGCCTACTTTTACCGGAAAGCCTTTTACAGTCATAACTGGAGTCCAGAAGATCGGGCCTCCCCTTTTGCCACACCAGCGTGGCAGTGTTGGTGCTAAATGCAATGCTCACAACCACCGCTGCCTCCATGTGCCCCTCACCTGAGCCTCGGCAATTATGCAGGTAGATAATATCCTTTTAGGAGGCAGCACTTGGCCCGGGGCCCTGAGGCGCCCAAGCTGAATGCTGGAGGACATAATGCAAGCAGCCGAATCTGCCCCTAGGGTCAGACTGCAGTCCTATGCACATCGACTTGGAGTAAGCCTGCTTGTATTTAACTGGACTCACTTCCAAAGAAACGCGTACACAACCGTGCCAGACATTCTGAAAGCCTTAAGAACATTCTCCAAAGTATCAGTTGCATGTTTCCTTTTAAAAAGCAGGGCACCGGGCCCCTACAGAACGGATGCGGTCCAGCTTTCACAAATCAATGCTAACGAGATCCATGCTCCCTCTTGTGGCCAAGGTAGAGTGCTGCACCTTTCTTTCCAGAGTGGAAATATCTACTTTATGTAATATAGATTCTGTAAAGATTACTTTATGTAATATAGATTCTCTAAAGATTAAAGTTATTGGAGATTTTAATGAAGAAGATAGGGAAATAAAGGCACCACTGGTTCACACTTGAAGGCCTGACATTTAGCCAAACTGTATTCCAGGAACCTGGAAAATTTATGAGCCACATTCAAACCTTTGAAAAAAATTGCATTCACCTAAGAAGTTATTTTTCTCAACAAGATGCCAAGTTTAATTTTGTTCATAAAATGTTTAAAGGCTAAAGTAATTTCTTGAAATTCAACTTTTAATGAATTGCACACAATCCATTTAGATTTATTTTTGCATTCAGCTTGCATTACATAACAAACCACTGAACACAATAGAATTTATCTAATAAGCATGGATAGGATTCTGCTATTACTTGGAAAGCAAGGTATTGAGCTTTCTGAGAGAGAGAAAGAGAGAGAGAATGCCAGTAAACAAGGAGTAAGTGGCTCCAAAATTTGGAGGAGATGCATGTGGGGCTGTGCTAAACATGCTGTGGAAGAGAGACTCAACTAAACTAGGATCCTCAGTAGTTCAGTTCGCACTGTGTTGATTGGAAGAGGGGCTGCCATGTGTGACTGGGCTTTTGCCCCTAATTACATATCCTAAGGGTGGAGAACCCTTTTCAGCTGAGGCTACATTCACTTTCAGAGAAGCTGTCAGCAGCCACTTCCCAGTCGTGGGCAGAGGCAATGCCAAAGGAGTCAGAAAAAAGCACATAAGATAGCAGCATATTTAGGCACCACCTGATGGCTTCCCAAGATCATCTGGAAAGCCATAGGATTATTCTAGGTCCCATCTCTGAGATCCCACAATCTTGGAGTTGGGACTCCAAAAGCTCAGCTCCTGCTGTGTCCCTTTGCAGCCTGCATGGACAGCACTTTGCTAGCTGCTCCTTCAAAAGGTTTCAGCTGGGTCAGAGTGTGTGTGGATAGGGGTGTGCCAAGCGGTAGAGAGGAGAGGAAGATAGCCATTTCCAGTTGGCACCCCAGCCTCCTTCCCTTCCCCTTCCCCTTCCCCATGTTAAATCTAGATGGCCCAAAATGGCCATCTAGATAAAATGCAAGGTGCAAGGCATGCTGGGAAATGAACCTGACCCTTACTCCTGGCATGGAGTGCTTATGAGCCTCCAAGTTTACGCTGCACGTTTGACAGGACTGCCCCCTTACTGCCAGTCATGGAGCTTTAGGAGAGGCGCTTCAATCTCTGAATGGAGAAGAAACTGCCAGGTAAACCTGAAAGCACCATGGTACAAGGAGGCGTGTGGCCCTCTGGAGGTGCCTGGGGACCAGGCTGGGAGCACCACGGGGCTGGATTCACCCCCAAGCCTCAGGGTCCCCACACCTGACAGAGGCAGAAGGGAAGGCACATCCACTGTCCTACTAAGGTGCATTGCAAGGGGGCATCACTGCATTTCCGTTTGCACAGCCAGCCGGTCTTTCTTCGTTGGCAGTCCAAAGACTCATGCACTCCCGTCACTAAACTCTGACAGGCTTGAAATCTACAAAAGCGAAGGACCTTTTCTGTGTGAACCATGCCCGTCACAATTAGAGCCAGGCAGAACGCTCAAGTGTGGGCTAATGCAGTGGCATATAAATTGAAAGTACTGATAAATAAATTATGGTTGCTATGTTTAGAATGTGAAAAGCTCTTTTACTGTTAAGAGCTGCACAGGAAGCAGAATATCTCCCTTTATTTTCCCTTCCATTAAACCCTTAGACTTCCCTCTGCGTATGGATCTGACAACCCTAAATTGGAATACCGTCAGAGATACATGGTAGAAACAACCAAGCTGTGGCAGAAACATACAAAATGAAATGTGGCAATGCATCCTCACCTCCTAAGAGAAGAATTCTGTTCAGAGTTCTAGCCAGCCAGCCACGCATCTCTTGCAGAATACTGCATTTTCTCTGTCCCCATTTTTTCCTTCCAGCTAGCGTTCAACAGTCCATGGCTCTGATATTTGTTCTGTCAGTCGGGTGCAAGATTAATTGTAATAAATCAAAATGGATAGATGTTGACATTGTGTATGTCAAAGAGGAACTCCTCTAGCTGACAGCTATTGCTTCAATGTCAAAACCTGTAAAATACCTTGAAGTATGGTTAACTGTGTGGGTGGGGGGTGGGGGGGGAGAGAGAGAACAATGGTAGAAGTTATATAGAGCACTTGGAAAAGATCTGTACCTTGGACATCATTACCAGTTCATAGGGGAGAGGATCTCAACCATTAAAATCAACATCTTTCTAAAAATATTAGTTCTGTTCATTAATATTTTGCTCCAGGTTTTAAAATCTATTTTAAATAAGTGGCAACATTGCTGTAGCAATTAGATAAGAAGATAAATAAACAGGGACTGATGATTCCTACTGTTATATCCTATTAAAAAGCTGCCAAGCTTGCTTAACCCAAAGGTTGGCTTCTTGCTAATAAATTGTTTGAAGCAGTAGAAAAAAATTTAAAGATTTAAAAACTTTAATATGGAGTCAGGAAAAACACTGGAGCAGAAAACTGAGTAAAATCCCTCCAGTTCATTTTTCTTTAGATGTGTGACATACAATTAACTGAGATTTTCTTTGGGATTCTTACTGGGTCATAATTTTCTAATAATGAACAATTAGCACATGTTTTGGTGTGACAGGTAATGTGTCATTATGGAAAAAAGCATAAGATAGACAGATCATAACATCTAACAAGCTTTGATGTACAAAGCAATGGACAGCACAAGGCTTGGTTTAAAACCTCCAAGATTCCAGGATTCTCAAGAATTATATACCATACTGTCTTTACATAGAAAATATAAAAGGACGAAGGGGAAAAAGTTCTGAGTTCTTGACTGACAACACCAAGTCCAGAGCAGATTGTATAAATGACGTTATGCTTTGTTACTCGATCTAATGCTGCTGTCAAGTGCTTTCACTGAAATGAAAGAAAACAAACAAAACATTTGGGACTAGCCTTCCCAGTAAAGGATTGGAAGTAATGGATCTGGAGGAAGGTATCAAATAGAATTATATTGGCTGATCGAAAAACAAATATGTTAAAACTTTAGAAACAGTGATAATTGACTTCATATAAGTTTAAGTGGGATTTATATTACAATTCATTATTTTTGTTGGCAATGTGAGAAGAGGTTATGTACTTTTTTCATATATTCTGGAATTGTCCCGTTATAAATGGGTTCAATAGAAGCCTTGGGAAAGTCTGTTGGAAAAAATATGCTTTCTGTGGGTGCTGAGAATCCACTGGACTCAATCCTTGCTTAATTTGTAATAGTAGAAAGTTGCAGGAGGTAGGCATTAAGACACTAAAGACCCTATTCTGAGCTGATGGACTGGATCTCCAAAAGTTTGGCTATCACAGGGAAGACTTAGCTGCTGCTACTACACCAGGTAAAAGCAAAACAAAACAAAACAAAAAGGATTAGATAATATTTCCATTTGATACACTCATGCTTGTAAATAAATATATGCTGAGGATGGATAAATGAACAATGTTTCACATGGGCAAATTGTACCAAAAGGATGAACAGTAGATTTAAGTCTTTTACAATTCTATTCCATTGGTAAATTCACATCTGACTGACTTTGCTGACAAATGAGAGGGTTTTGCCAGGAGCATTTGCAAGATCAGTATCAAAGGTGTTTGGTGGAGGTGTTTTAAAATGGGTATCCACTGCCACAGATAAGATCCCAGCTTGCAGAAGTGCTAGGGCTTCTTAATGCTCAAAGGAGTTTAGGTTAGGAAGTGGGAGCAGCGGTGGCGGCGGCAGCAGCAGCTGTGATTTATTTTATTTGATTTATTTTTTGTTTTTTTATTTTAAAGCTACTTCAGAAGGAAAAATGGATTGTTTTCTGAAATTATCCATGAGCCGACAGTCTTTGGAAATGCATAGTTCTCTATTTACCAAAATGATAAATTGCAGATATTTTGCATCGTGTTTTCCCCCAAGAATGCTCATTCTTTCCGTGAACGCTCATGTTTATGCCACTGTGAGTGCGTGTATACACAACAGCGCTTTGAAGTGAAGATATTTTCCCCCAGCGAGCAGGCTTTTGAAAAACCTGCCTCATAACTCATTCGGCTGTTCTTACTGCGATCCCATTCGGAGAGCAAGAAGACCCAAACAAGCAGGGAAGCAAGAAAGCTATTCTGCTCATTGTTCTTCTAGTCACTAAATCACATCCTGTGAAAAACTCTTTTTAAAAAAGCAGCTAACTGTACTTGTGCTTCACCCCACTTCCTTTACCGAGGCTGTGCGCATACGCCTGTGCGTGCAATTGTGAGAGCTGGCTCCAGGTGTGTGCTCCCACTGCTCCCCAGCAAAGCGCCATCTGATGTCTGTGGGCCCCCCCGTATCAGCCCTCTTCAGCGGGCTCAGGCACAGTAGCGGCATTCTGGGGCATCCCAGGAAATTTAAAATGGCTGCTGGCTTCCAGCTCAAAACTGAACAGAGGAACAGGTAGGCAGGCAAGTACAATTCAGTCCTCAACACCCAGGATTTTCTTAGGGAGAAGAAATGGCCCTGTGCAGGGCGATCCTAGGCCTGTCTGCTCAGAAGCAAACCGGTTTCAATGGGGCTTAGGATCTGGGTGAGGATACAACCCCACTGGCATGGCTCGGGAGGGCTTCTCCCAGTTTCAGCCCATTGCAAGAGTTGACGAGTCCATTCTGTGTGCTTCTGACCTTTATTTCCTACTCTCATGGCTGGTTTAGGATTGTTATATTTAGCAATATCACCCTTTTTTCGGGTTATTCCTGAGGAAAAAACGTATCTTGGCCCATATTGGGTGGAGACCTTTCACACTGGTAACTTCCTTAGGAAGTGGATGATTAATCAGATCTGAAAATTTCCGGAGCTGTTTTTTAAATATGGAACTGGGGCTCTACTTGCAGCCACAGACCAAAAAGATTCTAAACAGCATTTTTCTTCTCTTCTAGTTTTTTAATCTCTTAAAATACAAGAATATGAATTCTGGTTTTCTCTTTATGTTCTCAGAACAGTGTAATTTTAGGACATTTAAAACCTCTGTGCTCACTTATGGATTTGTGTGAAGAATATTTGAGCTATATATAAACAACAGCCATTCTGGTTTATTTCAAGTCCAGGAGTCCCAGTTATTAATATCTTAGGTTGAGAAATACAATTCACAGTAAAATCTATATCCAGCCTTAGATTTTTATTTTATTTTTAAGCAAAATGGTACTAATGCTACTAGATGCCAGACCCATACCTAGTGATAGCATCTGCATTGTTAAGAGAAACACCATCCGCACTGCAGAAGAGAAAACACCCTTGGCTGACGATGCTCTCCTTACTGAAGCTTTAGGTAGGAAAGGACATATTTGCAGAATCCCACCGTTTGGGCATCTTGGGCCTAGGAGCTCTTTTGGAATCTGTGTCAGGCAGCACCCATGAGGTCAGCCTCTTACGTTCACCGCTTTTATTTATTATCTTGAACGGGGCCAAGTGAAGTCACGGAGGGCAGGGATTCTGGGAGTGCTGTTTTTCCTTTCAGTCACACAGCTTAACAGCATGCCTTAACTTTGGGCTGATCACACCATTTCAATGCACTTTTGAATTGCCTGACCACTCCTGGGCTGCTCCAGCCGAAAAAAGAGGAAGGAGGCCACCCTCCTCCTTTTGGCAGCCACTTTTGCACCCCTGAAAAACTGCCCTGCCAACTTGAGGGACCGTGCAGAACAGCCTGGCAAGCAGCCCCAGAGGGAAAGGGTGGATTTCACCTCTCACCACTTCTCTTCTGCAGCTGGATTCCCAACCCCCCCCCCCCCCCACAACCCCTTCTGTGAAGCAGAGGAACCCTTCCATGCGCAGAAGGGCAAGCCTGGGTCCAACCTGTTGAAATTTAGTTCACTGAGCTCACCTGTGTTTCCTCGCTAGGATCTTGATTCACCTCACTGAGGATGTCCATAGGGCAGGAGCCAAACGAGCACCCAAGTCCTGTTGCTGCTGGCAAGGCTGGCAGTACCTATCTAAGTGTGCCTTTCCACAATTCGTAAAGAAAGCGCGTCTTAACAGAGGCACTTCGAGTCCAAAAGAACCAAGATACCTGGACACCATAGACCCAAGACACTTCCCCAGCTGGAGGAAAGCAGCTTTCCCCATTTGTAAGAGCCCAAGGAGTGTGGGAGGCTGCCGCCATTGACCATGAGTTGTGAGAGGTCTCATGCAAGATGCCACATAGGAGGGACTGGTGGAAGCCTTGGAGGACCTCCTGGAGTGGTTCGCAGGAGAGCAGCCAGGCTTTTGCCTACAACTCCCATCAGCCCTAGCCAGCACAGCCAGGGGAGAAAGATGATGGGAGCTGCAGGCAAAATATCTGGACAGCCACTACTTGTCCTCTGCTGCTGTAGGGTCTGTTCCAACTTGCTGAGGAAAGAACCGGTTCTGTTTCCTCTGGGGCTGGCTTTTGCCGGTTCCTGGTGGCTGCTGCTTCAGTTACCCTGTTCTTATGGAGGCAGCTGTGAGACGTCTGACGATGAACACAACAGTCACATCAGTTCTGCAAGCGTGTTTGAAGAATTGTTGTGCATTGGGGAGCAATACGTTTGTTTGTTTCTGTGTATCTACTCACAATCGTAGCATCATCTCTCTTCCCCCCACACCCTTAAAACAGAAAAATGGGATAAAATGTGGAGAATAAATCATACTGGTTCACCACATTGTGCAGTTTGCTCTGACCGTAGTTGCAAAGGTACTATAAAAATCCATTTCCTCCCAGCTGCTTATGATCTATTTGATTAATATTCTCAGTACACTAAAGATGCTGAAATAAAAACAAGGAACAGAATCACTCATCCTTCATTAAAAAAATGAAATAACAGTTTTTTGGAGTGCATGGTTGAGAGATAGGAGCACAAAGTATTGTTGCTTGATCTAATCCACCTTCAGGTCCATTTGGGGGCTTTCTGTTTAATGAATGCCTTTTAGGGGTTTGATCTAGATTTCAATATCAAGCTTGTGTGCATCTGAGGTTCCTTTAAAAATGTGTAATGAGTCCAAACTGAACATGAGCTCGAGGGAAACATAGTGATGTTTATTTTAAAAAATTCCTTCTGTACTCTCCCTCCTTCTCCAGGAAGCCTGCAAAGATCTCATAGTGAAGGCCTCCTACATACTTCTGCAAACGTCTTGCAGCTTCTGAGGCCGTGCTAAACAGGAATTTCAAGTGCCGAGTGTATTCTGTCATAATCGGCAATGAAAGTCACACACTCTTGTAAACCTCCCTTGTAATCCCCCTTCTGCTGACACTTTATAAATGGTGGATTTCAAGCAGCTCTTAAACATGAATAGGAGTATGAGACTACACACTTAATTTAGGGCTTAGATCGCGGGGCAGAGTGAAAGGGAAACGCAGCTCGCCCAGATCTCCCTCACCACGAGTTGCAACACGCTGCACGTGCTCAGCTGTTTCGTATCGATATCCATCATGTCTCCTTGCATCATGCCGTTTGGTCCCTTGGGAACAGAGGTGCCCCTGGTGGCGGCGGCTGCAAGAAGCTGGATCTATTTATTATTTTATTTATGAACTATGTTTATATCTCAGCCTTTATGAAACGTCCCAGGATGGCTTACAACAACTAAATCACAACACAACAAGTACAGTACTGGGCATGATAATGTTAAAACCTAATTAAAATAATTAAATATTATAATAATGGGCAAATAAAAAGGTTTTTGCCTTGCGCCAAAAAGAATATAATGTCGGTGCCAGGTGAACCTCTCTGGGGAGCATATTTCACAGCTGGGGAGCCACCGCAGAGAAGGCCCTCCTCTGCTATTCACCCTCCTGACCTCCTTCAAGGAGGGTTCCTGGAGCAGGGCCTCTGCCTCAGATCTTAAGGGGTGGGAGGGCATATAAAGATTTAGATCTAGTCACTAAATCTAGATTTAGTCATGCTAAGAGGAGATCTACCGAAATCCATAGGATTTGAGTCAAATTCCATTGGGTGTCAATAGGCCTGTTCTGGATCCAACCCAGTCTATTTATTTGCCTTTTGATTTACTTGCTAAAGTAGGGATGTTAGGACCGGCATGCATGGCAAGCTGGCTCTCGTACCTCAGCTGTAAGCCAAAGGGCTGTTGTTATTCTCGCAGCCAGTCTGTCCGCAAGAGGACCAGCGCCTCAGCCAGTGCACCGGATGCGCAACCGCCGTGATGGCAGCAGCTGCGGTGTGGGGACCACTGTGGTGGCTGGCCACGCGTTCAGCAGCCCCGAGCCATACATCTGGTGCCCCGTTATGAATGTGCCAAGCAATTCAACACCAAATTCCGTGTTCGAAATGCATTTCACAAGCCCCGGTTTTTGCACATGTTCATTTTGTATACATTAACACGTACGGGCATGCCTTATTTTATGGCTTTCACTCTGTGCTTGTGTGTGCATGCATGCATCTGTGCATAAAATTTGATACTTTGGGTATAAATATGAGAACTAGCAGGAAGATTGGAATGGGTACATAAGGCCCGGTGGTGTAGAGGACTAGAGACCTCCTTTAAAAATAATTCTAAAAAGTTGCCTTTCTATACCCCTTTCACAGTGAATTCTGCATATATGAGATAGAGGAAGACTTTTGGCTTGGCCTGTATCATATTCACAAATTTGGATAGAACACTATTATTGATGGAGCTACATGCTAGCAATTTCCAAGCAATGGTGTTGAGAATATTTGCTAATGCTAGGCTGTGAAAATTCAGCCCGAGAAACCTAAAACCTAAATGTAGGCCTACATAAGGCTCTCCCTGCTTGAGTATAAACTCCTCAGGCCAGAACAATTAAGCCTATGTCACGAACTAGGAGGTGGTTCAGGCAAAATCGCATCCCACCCATCCTCAAAGGAGCAGGGTCTCCGCACCCCTAGTCCAACCCTAGAACCACTGCATCTCAGATTTCATTGATGCTGATGATCTAGACTTGCTTTATTTAACCAAAAAAGAAATACTACGGGCCGAGTTCATAACCATGCCTGGGGGGAAGAAACATGATGAAATTTATTAGAATTTACATTTTGGGAAGCATATGTCTTCCATGTTTCTACCTTGGCAGTCCGCAGAATCTGAGCTAATAAAACCTCGAGCGAGTTATGTGCATGCGCACACTGATCTTGCAGTAAAGCCGCATTTGCTTTCTGCATATGGGCAGCACACTTGCCTCACATCTTGTACTTACCAAGTTGAGCATATCATCATGCTTCATTAAGCAGACATAAATTCTCAATTAAATATGCAGTCAACAGTGGCTCTTCTGCAAGCAGATCACTCCAAGTGCTTACGCCCAGATGTGTAAAGGATTTCTGCTTCCACTTAAGTTTTATAGTCAACAACCAGCTGCTCAAAAATAGCTCAGCATATTGGATGCTGAGCTTGTGGTGTAATATCCTGGTGAGGAGCAAGATCGGTGCAAGTGGTCCTGCTACGGGAGGAGGAAAGTGGTCCAGAGCACCTGGGGTAGTGCAGAGGGCCAGTGCTTATATCTCCAGCCTTTGGTGGGAGACTTAGGAGTGGTAGGAGGCAGTGCTTCTTCAAGCGGCATATAGCTAAACTGTGGAATTTGCTGCCATGGGAAGTGGCGATGGCTGCCAATTTGGGTGGCTTTCAAAGGGGATTGGAAGATTCATGAGGGAGGAGGCTACCATGGCTACTAGCCTTGCTGGCTGGGTGCCCCCTCCTTCCCCAGAGGGGGCCTGCCCGCATGCACCAGTGACCAAGGAGCTTGGGCAGGTGAGGGCCTTGCACCCATCCTGCTCAAGCGATCCTGTGGGCAGCTGGTTTGTCATTGTGTGGTTGAAGTTTCCAGCAAGATGGCCCTTTGGTCTGATCCAGCATGGCTTATGTTCTCACTAAGCTTTGGTTGAAGGTAGAGACGCTCCTCGTGCCTGATGCCGCTCCTTCCCCTCCTCCTGAGTGGGGGTGGGGAGGCCAAGAAGCCTCCCCACTCGCTTTCTTACAAATCTGGAGCCACTCAAAAAGGAAGATGCAGTGGTGGTTGGGCAGCTGGGGAAGCAAGCTCACCTGTGCAGTTCTGCCATATATCACCTGGATAAGTCCAAGCCTTAGTTTCAGTTTATTGAGCAAGGGGGAAAGCTAGAAGTACATTCAAAAGGTTTGTGGCATCAGCTGAAAGCCCACACAGCTGAGGAGCAACTCCCAAGAATTCCCCTCATGGTCTGGACTGAGTATTCATGGACATCAGATGGCAGGCTAATGGGAGTTCCAGTCCACGCCAGCTGCAGCCATCTTCCCGGCATAAGACCACCCCCTACAGGCCGTGCTGCAATAATGCAGTTACACGGCAATAGCTGAAATCTAGAGCACTACATTGCAACAGCGATGGGAACAGCTTTCTATGGATTCACCTTTTTCATTGCGTGAAATTCTAGTCACTGCTGCAGCTTTGGGCTTTTCCACATGAAACATTTATCATGCATTTGCCATTCACTACTCACAGTTATTTATGGATTATTTCGATGACACCATGGCCATCTGGTTTTACTTCTGTGGCTAACAAGCACTTTCAGTGAAGGCTGGGCTTGGCTTGGCTTTGCTTTGCTTTGCTTGGAGCAGGGAAAATGCAACATTTAATTATTAAAGTGCAAGAAATCCCTATTTCCACCTGTGTATTTCTGGTATTCTACTATATCACAGCACCACCAAATGACTATATGGCAGAAAAGCAGGAAAGGAAATGCTCTTCATGTAGTGCTCAGATCTTGGTTCTGCAATGAAAATAAAAGTAGGCAAGCCAATTAACAGCCTCATGCACAAAAGCTCAGAGGTCTATATTTCAAGAGAGGGCCGCCCACATATCTGCAGTGGCTCCCCCGGGGTGGTTAATGAATTAAAAAATGAGATGCTATATCAACGATTGAGGCTTTTATGGGTAAAGGCTACAGCATCAAGAGAGGCCTCTTCTATGGATCAAGCATGAAGCACTCAGAGGGATTTTGTATCATGACGTTACCTCAAATGCAAGGCCCTTCAATGGGATCCGTGCATAGCTGCCAGTCGACTGCTGGGTAATGAAATGATGCCTTATCATGAATGAGGTCACCCTTATGGGCTATAAATCCCCAGCCCATCAAGTTACACTACAGTGGCTATTGGTTAATTTGTACCTGTCAGGTATTCATGGTGCAAGCCTTGAGGAAGGCAAGGTGATACAATTCATCAGCCCCTAAGGTTCCAGTCCTCAAGCCATTTAGCCAGAAATTCTTCCACTGATGCCATTGTTCTGGAATAATTTATTGCAATGTTTCAGTCTAAAAGATTTAAGAACCACTGACCCCATTAAGTGACAAGGATGGAATTTAAAGCACTGCTAGGAGTGTTGGTGCACGTCTGCCATCTGTTGGACGAAACTGGAATTTATAAAGTTACAGGTTGCTCTCACAGGAAATCCTAACAAAAAGCCGTATTTATTGACTTGGGGTTTTGACGGCGATAAGGCAATCAACTCATTGTACAGTTTTGGAGGATCCTCTTGTCTTGTCCGTCCTGCTCTTTCTCCCTCTGTATCCTCTTGCAGTGTTGCGGCTTCCTGTGGATAAAAGAGTTACTGTTAGAACTATTATTGGTTTAGACAAGCAGAAACATAGAAATCACAAGATACTTGAGACAGTGGTTTCTTTGTTGGAAGGGGATTGTGGTATCAGGGAGGATGATTAAATGGAGGTTCAGATGAAAGTTGGAACTGGTGTGTGACTCACCACAGAGGGAACTGTCTGCCATTCCCTCTTAGTGCTCAGAATGCTTGGAATAGGCTTCTGAGATCCATCTAAGTCCTTTGCTGTGTATCGGGGTGAGGAATGGCATGGCCCCTGCACACACCCCAAATCTCTTCCAGAGGGCTGGGAATCTCCCCAGCAGTCGGGGGCAGGGAGAGGAGAAGAAAGCCCTGGTCTGGAAGTAAGATCCTACTGCTGGCAGAATGATCGTTCTGGAGGTAACCCCCTATATTTAGCTTGGCCATGCTGATCCAGACTGTCGGTTCTGTGGAAAGCTTGTTTTGTCATCAGTCCTTCCTTACATAGTCTCAGTTTTGAAATCGCTGCTAGCCCTGAGGGGAAGGGTAAAATGGGTTGCCTGCATATGCATCCTGCTGGAAGCAGGATTTGTATGCCTGTTACAGATTCCTGGGAAACAGAAATTTACCAAATGAAACGTGTCCTAGTATATTCTGTATACCTGAGAGCCAGCTTGGTGGAACGGTTAGCGTGTTGGACCAGGATTTGAGGGTCGCATGGCTGACTTTGAGCCAGTTACTGACTCTCAGCCTAACCTACCTCACAGCAAGTTTGTTGTGAGGACAAAATGAAGAGGACTATGCAAGCCATCCTGGGATCCCTGCAGGAAAAAGGTACAATAGAAATGTAATAAATAAATAAAATAAATAACTAAAATATCAAGCAAATGCAAGAAGGCTCAGAAGATCTGACAGATGATATGTTGGCCTCCCTACATTTCAGACAGCGGGTTGGATCCAGAAGGCCTTCTCCTTTCTGTTTGAAGGGACTGAGCTCCAACAGAGGAAAGGGAGAAGGCTGTTTTTCTCCAAACCCCCCTTCTGTTGCAGTCCCATCCTTCTATCCATTTATTACATTTATGTATATCGTCTTCCTTTAAGAGCTCAGCGTGGTCTCCACTGGGTTATTCATGACAAAGAAAGAGAAGCGGGAGACTCTGGTTTGGTGCTGAGAATACGAGTGGAGAGACTTGTATTCGAAGCCCCACTCAGTTATGAAGCTCACTGGATAACTTCATGTCAGTTACATGCACTCTCTCTCAGCCCAACCTATTCCCAGGATAGTTGGGAGCATAAAAATAGCAGAGACTAAGATACCAAATCACACACTGCCTTGAGCATCCAGAGAAAAGGCAGGACATAAATGCAACAGTTAATTGAAAAGGAAGTCCAGTGATGTGTGTTATTTAGAAATGTACCTGAGCACTGCTAAATAGTCACATGTGGCCAATTTATGACCTCTGCTTTGGTGACATTTTTCCCTCTCGTTTTATTGCCTTCTTGATCAGATTCTACAATCCCTTTAAGGATGTTGGACACTTCAAAGTGTTTCCTTTTCTGACATTAACAATCCCCCTTTGTTTTGAGGGGCAGGGAAAAAATTTGTAGCACCTTGAAGAAAAACAGTTTAACATGACCCCAAATCTCTGGCCATCTCTGATGCTATAAGGAAGAAAAATAATACCCGAACCTTCGCATTTCTTTTTAAAGCCGCTACAGTACTTGTTTCAACATTCTTTAAGGAGCGGCTGACCTCGCTTGTATCCTGGGCTGCTAAGAAAGGGGCCAGCAAGGCTGCTCAGGGGGTAATAGACCTTTAAGACCGGCAAGACATGAATTTTGAACCTTTCAATATGATGGATAATACTCATTTTCCCTGCAAAAGGCCTGCCTGTCTGGAAGCAGCCTCGTTTCGCATGTTCTTTGCTTGGGCAGCATTGTGCCGACATAAATGCCATGGCTTTCTTTCAAAAGAGCTTTGAATGTGAGCAGCTTAATGGAAGGACTCGTCAGGTAAAATGAGAGAATAATCTGGGATTACTGAAATGAACCTCATAACTATGGAGCCCCTGGGAAATAAAGAGCCAAACATTACATCTGTTAGCTCCTAAAAACCTCCCTATAAATAGTTTGGATAATTAGGGGCTTAGGTTCCATGAAAACAATGAAAAATATGTCATAATTACCCTTTCATATTTTCTTTTCTTTTCAGCAGGGGAAAATGATCCCAGTAATTTGGTGCTAAAGAGGTTTGGACACATTACACATTGTTATCCCCTTGGCTCTGCTGTTGCGAAGCACAAAAGAAAGTCTGGAGGTGAACCTCAACACCGCCATGGCTGCTTTCTCCATCTTAAATCTTGGAGCAATTAGCATGCATTTCATGGTCATTCCTGTCAAATAAAATACTATAGCTTGCTGAAAAGGCCCTCATTTTGGATCAGTTGGAAGGCTTCAAAGCAGTAGCCATTTTCTAATTCCCCCTTTCCAAGCAGGGTAGTTTTGTGTTCTTTTCCTTTTTACCTTAAAAAATAGTCACTTCCGATTATCTGGGAAAGAAGTGTGCCTTTCCCAGATGTTCTCTTTCATCAGTCCATTAGATGCCTTCATTTCTTTATTTTATTCGTACCATTTATATACCACTTTTTGTGCTAAATGCCATCAGTCATTCAGAAGGATGCATCTTCACAACCCTTCTGCAAGCAGAGAGACTGAGGGCCCAGGTATAATTCTGAGGGAATGCAGGCATGGGAGAAACACAGGAGAAAACAGGCCTCTCTGCAAGTAATGGTACAGGCAGAAGGGCCTTTTCTGCAGCTTTTAATACCCAGGCAGGTTGATAATGAGATATACTGTCCTTCAGCCAGATTCTAAGCCTTGTGGCATCATATGCTGATGGTGAACTCATTCGGAGGGGCACATCCTTATGCAGTCCACATATTAGGTGTGACCGATTCAAAAACAATAACCATCATTCATTGCCACAGCAACCATGTGGGCTACAGTGCCATCATGCGTACATCTGCTCCTTCGGGGACACTGAGATCCCATGATCAGGTTTTGAGCAGCAAGTCGATCTTGTTTGGCAGAGATTCGACCTATGCGCTGACACCTTGGTCAGAAGGAGCCATAGCTCAGTGGTACAGTCTGGGGAGGGACCAAAACTCACTGCCTTGTATGCAGAAGCTCCCAAATTCAATCCCCAGCATCTCCAGGTGGACCTGGAAAAACTCCTTTCTGAAACCCTGAAACTGAGTTGTTGCCAGCCAGTGTTGGTAACACTGGGCTAGATGGACCAGGGGTCTCAATCAGGAGAAGGCAACTTCCCTTCTTCCTGACTCTGAGAAACGTCTTACCTCCAGGAAGGCAAGGAGGTTGTGTGAGGCTTCTTCATCCCCATAAAAGCTTTTACCTGAACATCAAGGGGATGCTGCTGCAATGCTTCTTTCCTGCCCAGGTCAGCCTACCCAGCTTGTAATTGAGAAATGGACCAGATTTTCCAGAGCAAGGCTAATGACAAAGGAATTCAGAAGGGCGTTTCTTCTTCTCAGGATAAAGAAATCGAAAACACATCAGCCTGAACTGTGCCTGGAAACATTCAGGCAGCCAAAGAGGCTGTTAATACTGGCAAGACAGGGTCTATGAGGTCATTATACGTTTATAATTGAGTCACTGCAGGTAGCACCAGATGGAACTTTCTGCATACTAGTCCAATGGAGCCTCAGGGACAGTGGATCTCAGAAGTCACCTGTGTGTTTGCAACCTCAAGGAAAGATTGCTCCAGTTGACTCTGTGACTGGCCTTTAAGACCTTCCAGAAAGTGTGGGAAGTGAGAAATGGGGCTCCCTGGCTGCAGAAGCACTCTCCACAAAATCTATCTGCTTTTACGACAAAGCTTAGTTGAACGCAAGCTACCTGTGTGAAAGAGACTGAGAGAGCCAGTGTGGTGCGGTGGGTAAGAGTGCAAGGCAGGGACTCAGCCATGAAGCTCACTGGGTGACTCTGGGCCAGCCACAGACTCTTAGCTCAACCTACCCCAACCTACCCCACTGTCGCTGCAAGGATAAGATTATGAGGAAGAGGAGAATTATGTAAGTTGCCTTGAGTGTCCTGAAAAGCAAAAAAGGGGGGAAATAAATACATAAATAAATATCGCATGCACAAAGTTCATTTTGCATTTACCCATCAGATACTGGTATGCATGGCTTTGTGTCTTTCTCCTCTGCTGGTTTGTGTCTTTCTCCTCTGCTGGTGGCACCCTTTATGTCCTTTATGTCCAGTGTTTGCCGAAACAAGGTGGCTTCAAGCTCCGCCTGCAGTGCTTCTGATGGTCCAACATGACCTGCACCCAACAACATTAAGAAGTCTACTTTAGCCTTGTTCTGTTTTTCCCGTGTGTGCAACACACCCACATGTACACTCCAACAGCCTGCTCTTACACTAACTTGGGAAAAAAGCTGTTTTGGTCATGGCATGAAGACATACAAACATGGGGAGCATGTTCTAATTATTCTGAAAGAATGCAATTTTATTTTTCTTTTGTTTGTACTTAGACAGGCCTTGGGGTCACTGCTGAAAAAAGCTTTATTTGCACATGAAAAGTTGCCTCTGGTTGCACCATTCTTTTTTTTTTTTTTTTTGATGCAAGTGCTAGTCTTCAAAGTAGAAATTTGGCCACTAGAGGGTAACATAGTAGCAAAATTGCAATCTTTTATTAAATAAATGAAGATTTCACTCAGAGGCTATTGATTCCAGAGGAGTAATGTAGTGGCTTGCTCACTGATTCATTTCTGGCAGTAAAGTTTCTACTCTGCTAATTTAGTGTATTGATAGATGACCATGTTCCTGCATCTTAAGTCAGGAGCAAATTAAGGAGAGTTCTTAGATTATGCTTTACTTCACCTGCTTGAAATGAAGTTTTAAAAGCTTATAAAGCTACAATTTTTTTAAAGCACATGCATGTTTGTTTTAGATCTGGACAGGAGAACAGATTGTAAATAAATTGCAGTTGAAATTATTCCCCCACTTCCCTATGAAAATTCTATGTCTATTATAGCAATATTTTCTGGCTAGTCTCTGGACACGTGAATATTCACAAATATTTAGCACATATGTTGAGTGCAGCAGTGTCATTTAAAAGTTAAGCAAAAGTTAAGTTTTAATAATATTGGACAAGTTAACCATCAGTATTTCAAAATATCCAACAACGGACATGCAGTATCTGACATATAACATTCAATATTGGCTACAGATGCTGTTGTTACGTGCTGCCAATTCATCTAAATGAATTCCTCCAAAATGTTCTATCTGGACAACCCTGCTCAGCTCTTGTAAATTCAAGGCTGTGGCTTCCTTAATGGAGTCAACTCATTTCATATTTGGTCTTGCTCTACTTCTTCTGCCTTCAACTTTTCCTAGCATGATTGTCTTCTCCAGTGAGTTTTGCCTTCTCATGATGTGATTTCAGCCTCAGTTTCATCATTTTTGCTTCCAGGATAAATTTTGACTTGATTTGATCTAGGATCCGTTAGTTCATCTTTCTCCTCCAGTACCAAGTTTTAAATGCATCAGTTTTCTTCCTGTCAGCTTTTTTCATTGTCCAGCTTTCATGCCTATACATAGTGATTGGGAATACAAGAGTGTGGTTGATCTTGGCTTTGGTCTCCAGTGAAACTTTCTTCCACTTGATGATCTTTTTTGGTTCTTTCACTGCTGCCTTCTAAGTCTTAGTCTTCTTTCGTTTGAAACTTTATTCCATTGGCCTACATTTTTGACACCTTGTGGAAAATGGGAGAAGTTCCGGAGGATTGGAGGGTGGTTCCAGTCTTCAAAAAGGGTAGCAGAGGGGATATGTGGAATTACAGGCCAGTTAGCCCTATGTCCATTATGGGAAAGACAATGGAAAGGCTCATAATAGAGAAAGCTCCAGAAACTCTAGGTAGGGATTGGCAGCCACTCAGCACAGATTCCGTAAAATCAGGTACTGCCAGGCAAACCTTGTGGAGTTCTATGATAAGTTCTGAAGGTGGCTTGATGGAGGGGATGCAGTAGATGTGGTTTACCTGGATCTCAGCAAGGCCTTTGACAATGTGCCATGTGACATCCTAGTCAAGAAATTGTTGAGCTTTGTGATAGATCGATGCACCATGCGATGGATTACGGCGTGGTTGATGGACTGCAAGCAGAGGGTGAATCATCAGGATAGCAGCCGGTGACAAGCAGAGATCCCCAGGGCTCAGTTCTGGGACTGATTCTGTTCAACCTTTTAATCAATGACATGCCGGAGGGGATCACTAGTCTGCTGACCAGATTTACAGATGACACCAAAGTGGTGGCAGTGGCCACAACTGAGGAGCAGGTGATCCAGATCCAGAAGGATCTGGGCAGGCTGTGGAAGTGGGCAGAGAATGAGAGAATGGCATTATTTATTTATTTATTTATTTATTTATTAAAACATTTCTATGAATGTGTATTCAGTGTGGATAAGGGCAAGGTCTTGCACTTGGGACACAGGAATAGGTGTCACAGGTACAGGATGGGGGACAGGTGGCTGAAGAGCAGCACTTGTGAAAGGGATCTCAGGGTGCTTGTCAGCAGCAGGATGAAAATGAACCAGCAGTGTGACATGGCAGTTAAGAAGGCAAGTGCCACCCTTGGACACATAGCCAGAAGTGTGGCTTCCAGATCTAGGGAGGTGTTGATACCATTCTACACGCCTTTGGTGCAACCACAACTGGGGTACTGCATCCAGTCCTGGGCTCCACATTACAGGAGACATACAGTAGCTAGGTGAGAACTGGTCCAGCTCAGGGTCACAAGAATGGTAGCCAGGTTGGGAGCAACATTAGGAGAACCTTCTCCTTAGAGGTGCCCCAGTAGGAATGTCCATCCTGCTGGTAACTGTGTTAGGTAGAGGAAGTCTATCAGGCAAACCAGCAGTCAGTCATTTCCAGCAGCTGCTATCACAGAGAGCTTTTAGCTCTCCCAATGTACTAGCCCCCTTTTCAGCCCAAGTGCACAATTGCATATAGAGGATCTGCCTCTATAGATATTTCAGAAGCAGTCTTTGCTCTTGAGATGGCGTTTGCAAAGAAAGCAATAGAAAAATTAAAATTCCGTGATATGCAATGCGATGAACTGAAAATATCAGGGAGAACTCCAAAACAGACACATGAAAGAGGAAGTGGGGGTGAGGGGACAAATAGAAAGAGAATATGCAGTCAAAGTGAAATGGAGTGATTTCATCAGTGTAATGAGAAATACTTGTTCTCCATTAAAAAAAACAAAAGTCTCCTGCTTGCTGTAGTTTGTACAGCTATCTCAGCTTGTGCTTTAGAACTTGAATCCAAAAGCCATGCCAATTTTCTGTGTTCTGGTTGTGTTAAAAATCATGCAGAAAGAACTTCTTACAAGGCAATCTGATTTATGAAAGCAGTCTGACAATGTAACTTTTAGCAGCACAATTAGCAAATTGCTCTCAGAAGATGAACCAATTTGCACTGAATATGCTTGGGAGATATGGAGGAGGAATAAAAATTGGGATATTAACATGAAAATGAAGCAATTTAATTAGCAAAGAGATGGGGGAAAGGAAAGGCCCTTTTTCATGATCAGAGAGAAACAGGTACCTTAGTTTAAAAAAAAGATTGCTAATGAAGCATACTTCCACTAAGCCACTAAAGCAATTTGCATAGCATTAGCCTTGCAGATTTTGCACATCCTTTTAACCTACAGGGGTTGGAACTGACAGCCCCTTTAAAAAGCTCCAACAGCAAATGCAAAAAAGCAGGGTAAATAAATCAAGAGAAACCTTAGTGGGTGCAGTGCAAGAGATAAATTAACACAAAGTAAGCCCCAGATCATCCTTAAAGGAGTTGTGGGGGCTGTAATCTCAAGGCTTATATATGTTACAAATCTGAACTGGTTTAAGAGCTAGTCCTTCTCTCTAGGGAGCCCTTGGTGGAAAATTGTTGGGTCCAAGCTAGATGAGACATGGAAGATGCATGAGAGAGGCAGGCAGAGAACTGAGGCACTCAAAACATGGTACTGGAAGAGAGCTTTGACCAACAGAAAGAAGAACAAGTGGGTGCAAGAACAAGTCAAGCTGGAACTTTCCCTGGAAGCAAAAATGAAAGAACTGAGACTGCCACACTTTGGGGACGTCATGGCAAGGCGAGAATCACTGGGAATAAAATCCTGGTAGGGGACGTCGAAGGGAGGAGAAGGGAAGACCAAATATGAGATAGGTTGACTCCATTATGGAAGTCACAGCCTGGAGTTTGCAAGAGCTCAGCAGGGCTGTGAAGGATAAAACATTTTGGAGGGCACTCATTCTCAGGGTTGCCATAAATTGGAGATGACTCAACAGCATGTTGGAACAACAAAGCAAGAGGGAAATAGTTAACCGACCCCCTCCCCAGGGTTCAGCAATCTCAATCCTGATAGCCCCTCCATCATGGCTGCTTTTCACAGAAGGCAAAATAAGACATTTGTTGAAGCACCCCAAAATTTTGGATCTTCTTGACCCTGCCATTCCATATTACACCGAAGTCCTTGTCTAAGGATAGGCTAGACATGCACATGGTAGGGGGTCAGACTAGATGGCCCGGGAGACCCCTTCTGACTTGCTCTGTATTCATGTTTCTATGAAATCTTCTAGGTGTTTTCCTACGTTGGGCTGATTCTCTGAAACTGTTTCTTTATTACTGTCTTAATTACACCTGGAGATCATGCACTTCATAAAACAGAGAGAAATGGGCTTGGATTTTTGTTGGCCTGTCACCACCAATTACCTAATATGTACTGCGAGCTGTGTCTTTTTTTCTTTTTTGCAAGAGATTTCTCTCAAAGGAGTCAGAGCAGAAGCTGGGCTGTGGTGTTCACAGAAACACCCTTTTAGAAGGGAAGTGCAGGGCATGAAACCCAGGGCATGAAACTCGAATTGTCGGAAAACCAACAACAACCATCCCTGAAATAAATGAAGCAAAGCCATGGCCTGAAAAATTCCTGCTTCCTCAGGAGCATGAGTGGTTCAGTATTGCTAACAGTTACCATCTAATTATGTTGTTGTTGTTGTTAGTTGCGAAGTTGTGTCCGACCCATTGCAACCCCATGGACAACATTCCTCCAGGCCTTCCTGTCCTCCACCATCCCCCGGGGTCCACTCAAGCTCACTCCAACTGCCTCAGTGACTCCATCTAGCCACCTCATCCTCTGCCGTCCCCTTCTTCTTTTGCCATCTATTGTTCCCAGCATTAGGCTCTTCTCCGGGGAGTCCTTCCTTTTCATCAGGTGGCCAAAGTATTTGAGTTTCATCTTCAGTATCTGGCCTTCTAAAGTGGCTTTAATGTTGGGGCGGGCAGACATTTAACATATCTACAGGATCTTCTGCTAACATTCTTTCTCTTTCTTTGCTGCAAAGCAAAATAAGGTTCGCAGGTTGGATCCAGATTTGCTTGCATGCAACCAGGTTGTATGAGGCAGATTTCCCTGCTCTCTCCTCCCACAGCAGACCCCCTGGCTTCCCCTGCCTCCCCAAAGTTATAGAGAGGCTGGAAAGCTCGGGTATGCCGAGCTGCAGGGAGATGCGGGGACCATGAACACAAAGGTACAATCTGGGAGCGGTTGAGGAGAGTGACGCAACTTGTCAGCTCATTTTTGGGCACAAGTAAAAGTTCCACTTTGTTACTTATAGACCCCTAAGCGACTTAGCACCTGCCTATCTGAAGGGCCACCTCCTACCATAGGAGCTTGCTTGAACCTCGTGGATATGATTTGGCTCAATTCCATAATAGAAAATATTATTACAAGATTCGTAGGGGGAAACATTATACTTTGGAAACGGCTTCCTCTCTTTATAGCATTATTGTGGGTAGAAAATAACACCACATTCCGTAAGTAGTATAGACCATGTTTAATAGTGTAACAATTTTCCATGAAAATATTAATTGGTTCATTATGTAGGCTTTCTTATTTCACTGGCTCTGGTGCATATATATAAGCCATTCTCCAGCAATCAAACAATATGCGCCTCAGTGTAGAAAGCCAGAATATACCAAGACAATTAAGCATTAGGCTTAATGTTAATAATTCCAGGCACTTTTCCTTCCTAGGCATGGTTCTGCATAGGTGGCAATGCGTGTGAGCATCCCTTCCAAGGCTTGTGCTAATGCCTTCCCCGTCCCCTGCCCTTAGACGGACACTCGGATACTCCGCTGCTGTCTGGGCTTAATGCAAAGCAAAACACATCCTGTGAAAGGCAAGCTCTCCTGTGCTTGGCATTCCCACTGTACAGCTGCCACTTAGTATTTCAGGAGAGGAGTGCCGAGTTTCTTTCTGTCTAAGGACTGAAGGCCATTTCAGAGAAGATCTAAGGGGCTCCATCCATGCATTAGGTGTGGCCAAAGACACAGACCGTAGGCCCCAAATGCCAACATGTTCTCACGTGCAGCTCTTTTGACCAGTAACAAAGGCATACAAGAGTCATGTCCACCTTTCAGAAAGGGGGAAATGCACAAAAGCTGGGAAGTCACCCAACAATCTCTGGTGGGGGAAAAGTGGGTGGGGCTGAAGGAAGGGGGTGCAATGATCTGATGAAGGCCAGATTGGGAGTCCGGCTGGGCCGGATTTCAGCCGCAGGCCTTGACCTTCCACAGCAATGCTACACTGTGGCTGTTCCCCGGCATTAACCCATTTCAATAGCGAGTCACTGTTTCCAGTGTTCACTGGTGCGCTGCTGCTGCCTGCACCACGGTAATCCTGTCAAGCCCATCAGGCGTGGATCATGCCAGCACAGGAGGGGCTCACAAAGAAAAGGGGGGACCAAAAAAAGGGAGTGCTAAAGGCCCCCTCTAACCTAGGTCCAAACTGGAGAAACAGGATGATCCTCTGGCTTGTGCTGGGTTGGCTGTCCATATTCTATTTACTATCAACAAGCCAATCTTTCCCCGGGGCTATTTTGCAAAGGCCTAAGAACAAGGGGACAGTGTGCACAGCAACAGGGCTTTGGCGTGTGCCTATGAGGCTACGAATTAGAAATATCTGAACAGGCCCATCAATAAGGACTTACTATTATAAAGGCACAGTCATGCATTCAAAGCAGACCCTCCAGCATAACAGAAAGATTATTTCGTAACAGTTTCCTGCATGCACCTGAAATCTGCTCTTGACACTGTGGGGCAGAGGTTCCCCCTGGGGATCCCTCCCCCCAGCAGATATGGAAGGCATACAGGTGTGGGCTGCAAGGGGACAGAGAAGATGAGGAAGTCTCACTGTACAGGTGGAAGCCTGCTCATGCAATGTTGGACTAGAGCTTCAGTATTAATGTTGCCACAATATAGTACCACAACTGCTCATAATGCTAACTATAAGAAAAAGGGGGAAACTATGGAAAGCAATGAAAATGTGCACTACAAAGATGCAAATATAAAAGTAGTTTTTTCAACTGCCTGTACAATCAAGAGGTTTAAATAATGCACTTAACAAAGGCCCTTATTCTATAATTTTGGCAATACACATGAAGTACTGTTTTAATTCAGGCATGGGATTCTTGTGTGAATAGGCCTGAGTCTAGAACAAAGTTATGGTTCTTATCAACAACACAGCTTATCATCTTGCAATTTGGTTCAAAGTCAGTGTTCTGCTTTTAGCATCCCATAAATATTGAGCTGTTTTCTCTGACATAAGAAGACTCTCTGTGTAAAGCTAAATGAAACATGTAACCTTCGCCATTTTGGGCTTTCAAGTGGGCCCCTGTTACTTACTCTTGCCTAAAGCTGAGTCAGGACTTCACTGGTTATGTAGGGTATTATGTAGTTACAATTGTGCCATTTTGATTTTATTCTATTTCTATCATGGCTTTATTATGTTTTGTAGTTTCACAATTTACATACCTAAAAGGAGGCTTATAAGTCCTCTAAACAGAACGATCTTCTTACATAAAATTATTAAAGAGAAAATGGCACGTTTTGTGAACAGAACTGAAAGCCGTTGATGATTAAGCAACAGAGTCAAGTGGGGGGGGGGGGAGAATCAGACATGACCAATACTCAAGTAAATTGCTTTTAGATCTTAAAGAAAATTGATAGTTCAGATCAAAGAATTAAATAGATTTTTAAATTAATGGGGCATGGTTAAATAGTGCTGAGGTTAAATTATTTTCCTTGTTAATAAGAATGTAACATCTCATTAGGAAATATATAAATATTAGGAACTGAGCTTAATGATTTCAGGATGGGAATACTTGCCCTCATCTTCTTTCCATTTGGGACAGAATTATAAGGATAAGACCACGTTTTATTGTCAAGAAAAAATGACCCCTTCACATACTTCTAAATGTCTGATGCTTCCATGCCATATCTTGTTATCAAAATGCAATTAGGTGTCTTGAATAAACAAACATCAGCACATAAAGTGTGTGACTATCGTTCCTCGAAATCATTAGCAAGGAAGCTATGTAATTGCTAATTAGCCAAATTCCAATGATTGCAAATTATTTCCTTGTGTAAAAGGCTGGCAGTGATTTTAGGGGTGTGGAGGATGGATATTGAAAAGGTCAGCTCTGGTTGGCCCATTCTGGAACAGGTACAAATGGTGCCGGTAACAAAACTACAGGAAGAGATGACTGACTTTTCTCTAAATCATCGTCCCGGGAGGGAGCTAGGGCAGGATCAGCTTGCCAATGGGCCTATCCTTCTTTGCATCTGCAGTGGTGCCACTTATGTAATTCAGATAATAAAGCACATTGCTCCTTAATGTGAAAAGGGACAGTTTATTCATGTTTGGAGCTCACAAAGTCTTGAGTATAATGAAACCACAGAAACTAATTTCATTTCCCCCATCTCCTCCCACCCCTCCACACTAATTAAATGTAACCATCCATAAAGCCAAAACAACACCATCATTTGCAAGGCTATTGCTGCACTTTGAGGTATTGGTGTTTTGTCACGAAAGCAAATGTGCCTGATGATTGGAAATTGGGCAAATGAAGGAACTGAAGACATTCACAGACATATACTCCTCTGCAACTATTATCGCCATTGGCAGAGTGGGTCATGAAAGCTTTGTGAAGAGCAACTGAGCGCAGTTCCATGCAGCCCTGCAAGTGTGTCATTCCCCTTTTTTGCAATATTGGAAAGGGGGAATCAAGAGAAGGGCTTCGGTTTCTCTGCATCCTAGCTACTACACAAGCAAAGAGCTTTGGCGGCCCTAATGTAATCCTCCTAGGGTAAAAGTACGATGGATTTACTCCTGATTAGCTACATTTAAGAAGATGGTTAGTGCTTGCTTTAAAGTCAGGCCAGTATTTATCGAGTCTAGGATTCTGTTTCCAACACAGGCCAACCAGATGTGTATGGGAATTCAGAGGCCATCTCCAGATGTGAGGAGGAGGAGCCTGTGCTAAAATGCAGGGTGAGCCAAATTTGTATGCAGGTTCCTGTGGGCAGGGCAAATGATGATGGAGGTGGGGCTGGAGGGGTGCAAATCATTTCCCTGTTTGCACTCCCCTCACACTTTATGGCGTAATGCCATTTTTGTCTGAGTGAGTCCGTCCTTAGAAGTAACACTGATTTCACTGCAGGAACATACCAGCCCGATGCCCCATAATGTTCTAGCTGTTTACACACACTTCTCCAGCAACTTTGGACCAAAATCCCAACCAATGCATTTGCCTGTGCTTCTGCTGACTTGTTCACACATGCATGCAAAATGCCCTTTCACCCACTCCTTTGACAGGCTGCATTTTTTTCTTTTACTCTTTCATCCGAGAGAAAGGATTTCTCCATGTTCTCCAGTTTGCTTGTGAAGCGTCTTCACAAGCATAGGACTTGTGGAAGGCGAGTTTCTTCAGCCCCCTGCTTATTTGGCCAGCCTCTATATCTAACCAACACAAAGGCACAATACATCCTTTCCCATCATCTTACCCAATACACGACCGTGCAGTATAATTAACTCTCTAGCTACCAGCCTCACTAAGTGGTGTGCACATATTTCTGTCCTTTGTTTGTTATCAAGATATGCATTATTTGACATTCCATTTCCTGGCTCCTCATTCTAGAGAGGTAGCCCAGGTCAGTAGTACCTGCTGCTCTCCACCTTGATCTACCCGAGCGGAGGGCAATTTGTGCTTGTCCATCTTGGTTGGGGCTGATGGGAACTTAGGCCAGTTCATTTGTAGGACAACAAGGTGCCCATCACTCTGCTCCTCATTCGTGCTTTCACACACTGAGATTCTGGATTACAAATTCCTGGATACTCTTGGGCAGGCATCAAGGAAGTGTGATACATACAGATTTTGAAACAAGTGTCTTCAGTCTAATTCCTGTCTCCTCTGCTGAGCAGAGAGGGAGCCATCTGCTTAATCTCCCTGTCCCACACCTCCTCCTCCTTTTCTGGGAAGGTTTCCCTTGAGACTTAGATTTTAATTTTGTCATTTGAGACCTGAACTCAAACCAGGATGGCTTAGATTCCTGTTTCACTCTGGAAAACCACTCATAAGGGACAAGTATCTGCTAAAGTGGAAAGATAACAGATGCCTTTCCAAAATGCTTAAAGAGACATCTGTGTTTACTTCCCAGTTGGATTCCCTGTGCTTAATATATACACAAACATTGTGTCCCAAAAGAGCCATATAATTAAACAACAGAAAATTAGAACATGCAATTAAAGGTAGCCAATCAATTCTCTTTACCATTTCTTCAACAAGCTTTGATCTTTTCCATTGTCATTATGCAGTTGGTCTGTAATCCCAAACGCGCTGACCCAGGAGTAAGAGCCACAGATATACTTTTGTGTAGGCATGCACAAGTTTGCACAGAGAAGCATCTGAAGGTCAAAGGACATTTCACTATGCTGGATCCAAGGTCAGAGTCTACACTCCAACCTTGGAGCTGGGAACGGGAGTCAGCATCCCACACCCTCACCCAGGGGCATGGAAAGAAATGCACCAGTTCCTCTCTGAGGTATGGGAAAGAGACCTCAGAAAAGCAGAAAAGATGGCATTTCAGGGGGCAGAGGGGGAAGAGACTGGAGAGTCCATGACATGAGCTAAACTGATGCCTCTCCGGTCTCCTTTCCTCCCCCTTTGAGATGTGGGGAGGGAAGTGTCTAACAAAACTTGCAGTGTCACATGGTGTTCAGCACCACCACCACCACCGAACTCCGGAAGACTCCAGGTTTGGGGCTTCATTGCCATTGCAATAGGATTGTGCTCTTAATCTTTCTAGTCTTTGGATGGAAATTGTGTTGCTTCTGTTGTATGTATATGCCTTGAACACTAAACAAAGAAAAAATACTAGAGGACAAGAAACAAGATCAAGGCAGGTAAGTGATGTTTGGTATTATCCATCTTTTAGACAGATCCATGAAGGAAAAAACCCAGGATGTCCAACATTCTCAAACATGGCTGGACTTGTTTCCCCGCAGATGTCTTCACCTACAATTGCTGTTATTTCTAACCACTGTCCAGGCTGGCTAGAGTTGATGGGAGGTGCAGACTGGGCCATCTGAAGAGCCGTTGTCCACACCTGCTCTCGAGGTTCTCCCTTGTCCTGAGAGCCTGGGACACACCAACTTCACCAAACTCCCACATTCTGGAAGAGGTTGCACAGCAAGGGAAAAGCAACCAACAGAGGAGGCACCTGTCCTGTGGCAGAGGCCAAGGGTAGCCCGTTCTTTTCAAAGAAGAGACTACCTGGAACCTTGGAAAGGTCTCTTCACAAGTAATGATAGGCATGACTCTTCATGAACAAGTCAGGTAAAATAGTAAATACGTGTGGATGCAGAGCCACATACTCAAGGCAGAGGGGCAGGAAGCTTAAAGAAGTTAGATATGCAGCTCTCTCTAGCACTGCGTAGGAAACCACATATGATCCAGGGTCCAGGGGGTGGTCTATGGACCACCCTTCTCCCATCATCTGGATGACACTCTTCACCTGGTGCTTTAGCTGGTGGGATGTGTTCACTGCATGTTGGAGAAAGCAGCCTACGACTTGACCTGTTTTCCTCCTGGGGCTGGCAAAGAACTTAGCATGCCACTTCATCTCTCAGTATTGAGATGGGCTCAAACTGGCATGATTTTTGGACACAGTTAAATGTTATTGGTAAAGAAATAAGCACATGAGAAGCACTGCACTGGATCAAAGCAAAGGCCTGTGTAATCTCCCATCCTTTTCGCACTGTGGGTTGCTGTACTCATAAGTAATGAAAGAATACAGAAGGGGAGGGGATTAGTTTGGTTTTAGCTAGATTAATGAGGGGGTATAGGCCAAAACTTTCGGGCAAGGAGCTGAATGCATGTGTGTGTACTGTGACTGTTGTTGTGGTTGTTTTTCCAGACAAGCAAGTAGCGAAGCCCACTTGCTACAGTTTGAATACTGGATTCTAGCCTTCAACTCATTCCAAAGTACAGGCTTTGCAGTTGAACACAGAGAGTTTGCTCCCTAGATGCATCTTGGGTTCCCTATTATTATTGTATTCAACGTGCTGTTCAGTCCAGACAAAAGTGGGAGCACAGATGGGCTGGAGAGAGCGCCGCAGGTGCCAGAAGAGCGTGCATTCTTCCACAGCTATGGCATTGGAGAGCTCCCGTCTGAGGTTTGCAGCAAGCCCCAGATGAATCCATCAACATGCCAGGATCCTGCATGTAAAGGCAGTGGTAGTGGTAGTGATAGCGATGATGACGATGATGACAACAGTAACAATAATGTACACAGCTCTGAAATGCCGCAGTAGCGCTAGCCACACACATACATAAAGTACTAAAAATACAGAGAAACATGATATATAAGACTGAAGTCAGAAAAAGATGCCTTTTAAAAGAAAAGTCTAATCTCACAGAGTTTCTTGTTTGTTCACCTGCTGCACACCATGGATGACTGCCTCTCCTATAAATGTTAACCTAATGGAGGATGCAACATTTTGTACCACTTTTCAGTCTTCCACTTTTCAGGTGTACAGCAAGGATGCTAAAAGGGAGGAAAACTTCAGGCTACTCAAATAGTACCTTTGGGAGCAAACAGGAGGGCAGGAGATAGGTTGGTATGAATCCAGGTCAGAAGCATGTTTTGGATTGGGGACCTGAAAGTGCTTTTTGTTTAAAATAAAGTTGGCCAGTTTAAGCACACTTTTCCAAAACATGAGTTCCCTAACACACACTTTTGTCCAAAGAAACTTAGCTTTTGTTTATTCATGTTTGGAGATCATTGGATTAATTAATGTTATTGCCTGGTAGATGGGGACGGGGGCAGCTTGTATGCATTTTCTGGATCCTTTAGCTGTTTAGCATGAAGAAGGAAAAACTAAGATGAAAAGGTGGAGGCAGTCAAGGGCAGATTAAACTTTTCAACTCCTCATATCTCTCTCTCTCAATGAATCTATCTGGAAGTTCTTCAAATGAGTATTTTAATATTGCTTTATATTTTGCGTTATAGTACTGTTTTGAAACAAAGAAACAGAGCAAGTCAGAAGGGGCCTCTCGAGCCATCTAGTCTGACCCCTGGCTCTAGCCAGCTCTGCTCACGACATGCCTACCATGTTTTGATTTCTGCATTGCTTTTGTAATTAATATTGTATTTTTGTTTTGATTATAGTATTGTATTTTGTAATTGAATATGTATTATTTCAGTTTTATTGTAAGCCAGAGAGCCCTATGGGTTATGGAGCAGCAAACAAATGTAATAGTAATAGTAGTAAGCAGAACAAGCAGACCTGTTTTACCTTCTTGCCATGCTCTGCAGTACTTCAGTCTGCCTTGAACAGTCTGTCTCCTTCCCTGGACTCCCTACATGATTATTAGGATTCTGTGTGAAAGAAAGCACATTCCCAAAAAGTTCTGGCTAAAGCACTGTTGACTGAAATAGCAAGGTAGGGAAAATTTAAAAGTCAGTCATAAGGCATCTGGATTGATCGGCTAAGTCTCACTGCATAAATGCACTGCCTTCTGCAAACACACAGCAAAGCTCATGCAATGAAAACTCAGAGCAGAACGCAATTTTCCAGGTTCAAATTAATTCCTCTAAAGCACAGATTGGGATGCTTTTATACTCCTACTTCAAGACCCTACCCGTATGAATGTTCCCCAATTTGTATTTGCTACCCAAAGGCTTCATGGGTTTTTCATTCTTATATGAAACCATTTATGCAACCATGGACAAATAATTTCAAAATTGTTATTCAATCCTGAAATAAACTTTTGCAGGATCATTGCTACTGGGGCTGTCAGTTGCAGAGCTGATGAAAAATGAGGCAGGTTGGCCTCCAGACAGGTTGGATGCCAGCTCCTTTCACGCAGCCTGGCCAACAATCGGGAATGCTGGGAATTGTAATCCAAAGTGCTATTGTGTCTTTATGTTTTAGAGATTGGGTGGGGGGTATTAATGCCATCTTATTTTTAATGGTTCATTTTATACATTGTTTTTATTCATTTGTTTTAATAATGTACTGTTGACTACTTCAATATCTGATTGCATGTGAAGCAGTAAAAAATTCTTTGCAAACAAACCAATGAACAAATAAAAAATCCAAAGAGCACTCTCTTGAAAAAGGCTGGTCAAACAGGGGTAGTCCTTAGGAAGAACAGTAGCTGGCAACAGAGGAGGGGGACCAAGAGAAGCTCTCTTGTTCTATGCATGCATTTCAGAAAATGGCCCAGTATCCACCCCACACACGTGTGTGGCAGCTGTGTGCCATGGGAGGTGGCATCATTGCCCATCACTCCCCTCAGCAGCATGGCTTCTTATGTTGCACGAACTGCACCAGGGTGGCTTGCTTATGGGTAACAGGCCACCCGCAAACTCTGCAACAGCCCATGGTGTCTGGGTGACTCGTTTCCCCTGGCAACAAGCCACCCTGCTGGGTCCACATGACACAAGAGGCTGCGCTGCTGAAGGTAATGCTGCTGAGTCCTCCAGCACTTGGCCAGCATCTGCATGTGTGTGGGAATTTGGCTATATCCCCTCCAGGGTCACACATACGCAATCAATAAAAGATGCGGAGACGGAAGCAGTGGTGTAGTGGAGCCAAGTGGGATGTTGACGTCATCTGCCACCTGCCCGTATCCCCAGATTCCCTGTTGCCTCTGAGCTTAGAGAACATCCTCACAGAAAGTGGAGGGCAGGTTAATTTCCTTAGTGACACGATATTGTTTCTTACTACAGTGCAGCGTATCAAGGGGGGGGGGGCTGGTCTTGCATGGGCAGATAAGACTCAAGAGCTTTACTAAGGACCTGCTCATGGTGAAGATGAGAACTGCTGGAGTGGGTTTGTTGATACGGGTTGGCACTGCTGGCTGCATTTCTGGGCTCTCTCTGGGATCAACATGTCGGAACAGAAGACAGAAGGAGTGTAGAGGAGGTGGCAACGAGCAGCAGCATTCATGATGCCACAAAGTCCGTGGCCCAGGGTGCTGTGGCCACATCTGATTTGCCAGGAGCCCAACTGAACCCTTCGCATTGCCCTGCAGGGGCTGGTTTTTGACCTCGCCAGGAAGAGCAGCCACAGTGAGGAGAAGCAGCTAAGAATGCCCAGTGCAAGGGCCCCAAGGTGAAGGAGCTGCTTCCAGGAAGGAAGCACAGGTCGAGTAATTGAAGGGAACAGGGCTGAAAAGCAAGTATATGTGGAGATACAGGGAAAGAGGAATGGATGGGGCAAATCCATGGAAAGTTTAGAAATGCAGCCTTTCCCAGCCTTGTCTCCCCAGATTTGATTGGGCTAGATTTCTAGTCATTCCATACCATGGGGCATGCTGGCTAAGGCTGATGGGAGTTATTATCCAGGGACATCTGGGGATCCAAGGGGGGGAATGGCTCTTTGAAAGGAGTGATAAGAAGTGTATGCTGGACCAAGGCAGCACAGGAAGCCTGTGCAGAGGTTGTTGGATTAGCATCCTGTGACTTGAACAGCAGAAATGGCAGTGCAGCAAGATGATTGTTTAACCTTCTCATCCAATGGCATGCATGGCTTGTTGCAAGTCTTCTCCTTCTGTCTCCTGGGAGAATAAAGCTAGATCAGTTTTGGCTAACTAATTATTTTTCTGAAAATAGAACAGAAAGAATAAGTAATGATGGTATATTTCTCCTGCTTAATTAGTAGCTGTTTTATTCCACATTCCTATGCTTTCCAAACCTATACTTCTAGCCATCTGCTTCATATCAGTTCCAACCAGATCAATTACCATAATCTTTTAAACAAACAATGCTGTGAGCAAACAGTGTCAGCAAACAATTAACAATGGAAATGAGGTATCAGGTTGGTGAAGACTTTGTAATTTTGTGGATATGATCCTGCATATTTATGAAATCTATTCTTGCCCACCCCTGCTGGAAAAGAAAAGAAAAGAAAAGAAAAGAAAAGAAAAGAAAAGAAAAGAAAAGAAGGACCTGATTGTTCAAAGTAGAGAGGGCACACTGGTGGGTGAAGGACTCCAGCTGGGGAAGCCATAGGATTCTTTAAATCCCAGCCTCACCTCTCCCTTTCCTTCCCTACCCACTAGAACACCTCCTTTTCCTTCTCTCTGAGGCCTTTTTAGCAATCTCAGGGAGAGGCCAGGATGGTTGTTTCTGCAGCTGCTGCAAAGGGGCAGGGAAGAGAATCCACCTTCTGGAGTGGCAGCCTTGTCTACAGCCTCAGAGGAGGGACTTGGAAGAATCTGGCCCCTGGAATGTTCTCCAGGGACCAATACTGCTTTTTATGTGATTGGGCATCACCACACTTTGCAATAATCAATTCTGTTATTGTGCAATTCAATGAGACTGCCATACTGCCCAAGCTCAGAGGATTAAGGGCAGCTTATGGAGGGCAGAAGAAGGGTGAATGGAAAAGGCACCTCTGTGCTTCTCCCATCTTGCAAAATACTTGGATGACTTTGCCTAAGTCTTTTTGCCCCAGAGTGCAAGGAGAGGAGGCTGAAGTGCTATCAGGTACCTCATACATTGGAGGAGCATAATTCCTCCCCTTCCCCACCACCCAGAACATGGCAGAGGAGGGGGCTCAAAGTCTGGAATTCCAGTTTTGCCTGTGAAGTGGGTTTCTGAGGTCGGAGCTGGCACGCCAAGTAATGCTATGCCTGTCTGGACTCCGTCTAGCAGCTATAGGGTTGCAGCTTTAACTCCTTACGTGCCGTGTGAAGAGATAGCTCATCTTGCCAGTGGACATTTTACGTTCATGGATTTGAAAACATGGCCAGTCTCTGTCTGAGGTGGAAGGAGGGTGTGCCTGGGGAAGGGGCCAGGGGCTTATGCCGATTCCTATCTGCCCCTAGCCCCTTTCCCTCCCACTCCCTGGAGTTTAATCCCGAAGGCCAGAATCAGCCATCTAGAGAAAAAGTACAGGGGATGTGTGTAGGGGGGAAGGGGGAACAGCAGCAGGTGACTCTGCGCCGTGCACGGGATGCGTGTGAGCCTCTGAGGTTCGCAGCTTACCTGCATCTGCGGCGGAGGACGTTGAATTGCCCGCTGCCCGGCTCTTGCGGGTCGAAGCCGCCTTTGCTCAGCCTTTAGCTCCCCGCCGCCCTTTCTGACCCCCTGAACTGCAAAAGTGCAATTGCGGATCAGTCCTGTGGCCACTAGTTAGACTCCAGCCAGTCGTAGGAGGTTATTTTTCAGATTCCCAGCTATGAAGATCAACTGGCCAATTTGGAAATCACTCTGACTTCGTGGCTGGGATCTGCATGCAAATCCCTCCCCCCCCCCCCACACACACACACACGCACGCACGCACGCAAGCGCACAGATGGCGCGGAAAGGAGCCCAGCAACTCTCTCTCTGAGGAGGCCTCTGAGGAGGAGCTCGGGAGGCGGGAAAGGGGGGAGGGCAGCCCTGGCGGGATCTGGTGCATCCTGGTGGCACCTCAGCCTCTTCCCCGCCAGCTCGGAAGCGCGGCAATGCCCCGGAATCGGCCTTCTGAGTGCTCCTCCTGCCCCGCACAGCATGCGCCAGATCCTCCCGGTTCAGAGGGATATGGGCATCTCCAGGGCAATGCGCCCCTCACAGCCACGAGCCAACCTGATGCCTGACTCTTAAAACAGGATGCCTTTCAGGAGAATGCACACATAGTGGGTTAGATCTCGGATCTGCCTGCCATAAAAGGTCCCTCCATCTGATTTTGAAAGGCAAAGAAGAAGAAAAGCTGGATCAAGCTTCATTACTAGGATAAGAAAGGAGAAACGAGAGAGATAAAAGATTCGCTCAATGAATATCAACGGTCTAAATTCTCCCTCTGTCTGAACAAAATTTTTATTTTTCTTTTAACCAAAGTCTGGTACAATATGTACCTAAGAAACCCACATTAAGGAAAAATATGCTCTATCTTAGAAAAATAAGAAATTGAGTAAAGCATATGAAGCCTCAGCAGATTAAAAAAAAGGGGGGTGGGGTTGTGATCTACCTCATCTCTTTACAATCAAGGGCTAAATGTAATAGAAGAAATAAATGATCCAGAAGGAACATTTCTTACCCTCAAGGCAAGATTTTCCAATGGGTACACTGGCAGCCATTTATGCTCCAAATAATGCAAAAGAAAAGTTTTATGACTTTTTTGTTCAATCTTTATTGAATTTTCAAGAAGGTGAGATAATGTTTCTTGAAGATATGGAGTTATAGATCCAAACAAGGATCATTAAAAAAACTAAAGGGGGTAAACTCTCCCAAAATTTCTTTAATTATATGGAGATGTTTCAATTGGGAGATGCTTGGAGTTTTAAAAACCCAAAAGTCAGAGATAATACCTTTTTTTTGATAGTCACCAAATCCATATTTTTTGATAGTCACCAAAATTAAGGATTGACATGTGTTGGTTATCAAAATCATTATTTAGGAATCTGGAGACAATGAGGATTCAATGCAACACAGCCCACCTCATACAGCATCCTCACTTTCTGTGCAATGTTTTCAGGGGTCTGAGCAACCACTGTGGGAAGCAGGTATGTCTTCTTTCCCCCTGCTGTCTCCACAGTTGATTGCTAGAGGCATGCACTAAGCTTATAAAGTGATTCTCCCCTCTTTTATTTTAAGGTTACCAGCAGCAACATTGCACTTTGTGTGCTTCCAAATGCCCTGTCATACTTCTTCATATTTTCATTTGTATGTATAATACAAATGCAATGGTGGGGAGGTTGTCTCTTTAATTAAATCAGTGAAACCATCTTTAATTTTTGTTAATAGTTGAAATGCCGCATGGCATCCGTTTGCCTCAGAAAAGATGTGCTTTAGCTGTGAAATAAAATTCAGTTGAGAAATTGGCTTCTTTGAGCAAAAAAGCAAATGAAAATGGAAATATATTTTTACTAGGCTGATGTGTGTGTTTGCTGCTGGCCCTGCAGAATGAGAGGGAAGAAACAGGAGAAGGTAAGAACACCAATCAAGTGAGGGGCATACATGTGTGGATTACAGCACAGCTGCCTTCCTGAAGCTAGTGCCTTCCAGATGGCTCAGACTGCACTTACCATAATGCCTGCCCATTGGCCATGCTGGGTGGGGATGATAGGACTTGGAGTCCAGACCAGCTGGAGGGTGCCACAGTGGGGATGTTGGTCCCATAGGGCCAGGTATCATCAGCAGAAAATGGATGTGACTTCTTGCAGCTACGCACAGTGCTGAAACAAAAGGGGTAGACAGCACTGGCTGGCCAAGTATCCTCATGAAGCATCTTTATCTTTATCGTGCAAGGAGCTCCAGAATGACCTACATAGGTTTCTATATCTCCTCTTCCCAGCAGACTTGTGAGGTGGGCTGGCCTGAGAGGGAGTGATCATCACAAGGTTGCCCAGTAAACTTTACTGGGAATTGAACCCACATAGATTAGATCCAGCTCTCTCTCTCTCTCTCTCTCTCTCTGGTCTGGGAACAGGATCTTTGTGGGAGTAACTCCCAATAGAAAGAAAAGATGTCACTACAACATGTTTAGTCTCTCTTCTTCTGGGGCAGAGAATGCTCCCATCTCTTTTTGTGGAGCACTCACTCTGTAAATCATCATGTATTTGCCCTTATGGACTAGAAACCCTTGGTTTATTCAAGCGGATGCTTCAGGCTTCTTTTTGGCTGCAGTCCCATGCACATTTATAAGACGTAAGTCTCACTGAGCACTGAGCATGTTGGTTCATCCATTCTTTGCATTTCTATGCCAGCTAATAGCCAAAGATCTCTTCTGCATTAAATTTTACAAGATTGTATTGTTGGTGCTGCATTTGATTTTCTCTGGCAGGAGAGATCCTGTCAGTTGTGTATATGAATGCAGTTCTTAACAATAATACAGTTGTTACATGTAATTAACTGTGGTGATAGTGATGTCTTCACTTAGCTACATTTGCTTACACTGGAGGTATTTGCTTACAGGTATTTGCGATCTGCTAATGCACCGAATTCCTTTGGTGCTCCTTCAAGTATTTGCTTTGTCACCTATGCAGGATAAAAAGAATAAGGCTCAAGGTAAGACTATTTATGCCTCTTTATCTTAACCACTCAGATCATTTCAGCCCAAGTCCCCTCTGTCCCTATGTATCATTTATGAAAAATCACATTTGCTTCCACTAGGTGGTGAGGTTGTAAAGTGAAATGTAAGAGCTTATTAAGCCATTCTGAAACTGCAAATAGTGAGATGAAGAAACATCATCAAAGTGATTTGTTGAAGAAGGGAATGCTTCAGGTGGGGTTGGGAGCCCTTCAATCCTGCACCCCTGTAGATGCCCTCTAAGAACAACTGCTTTGATTATCCCATCGATCGAATGTGAGATTTCTCCATGCAGTCTATAGCTCAACTGTGGGATTCGAGTCCCCAAGGTGTGATTATGACCACAAATATTGATGGTTTCAAAAGAGGATTAGACAAATACATGGAGCATCTAGATATCAATGGCTCCTGGTCAAGGCAGATAGAAGCAGTATCCTCAGTGCCAGGTGCTGGAGAACATGGGTGGGAGTGTGGTGATACCTGGCCGTTCTGCTCATGGGCTTCCCAGAGGCATTTGGTCAGCCAGGATGGGAAGACAGGATGCTGGACAAGACAGAGCCTTGGTACTGAGGCAGCAGTGCCCCTCTGACATTTTTTACCAGGGGCTCGCCTAGCTTTGAGGGAGCCCTGCACGTCTTCCTTACCTTGCTTCCTAACCCTCCCTGCACCAAGCGCAGCACCTGACTGGTTCACCCTGCAGCTACTCAAGATTTAAATAGAAAACAAGCTGCTTCAAAAATGCGGTGCCTCAGACTGGCCTGGCTGGGTGCTGCAGCACTCCATTTTGCTAGTGCTGGGGTGAGGCTGAGCTGGAAGGAGAGGGTCCTCCTGGCCATCTGCTGACTCCTGGCTGTGCTGCTGGCTCTTGTGTCAGAACCAGGAAAAATTCCCAGAGGAAAAATGTTTGGCTGAGCACCCTAAGAATAACAAAAAGGAGAGTGATGTTTCACCTTAGAGGGGTTTTTCCCTTATGATCTCTATTTTGTGTTTTATTTAAATACCACCATTACTTTAACAGGAAGGTCAGAGTTTCATATGAGAATTCATATAGAAAAAACATGGCTGGCAGTTTTAAAGTGCGTTAAGTACTTTTAAATTGGGTTGGGTTTAAGAAGTGGGGTGTTTTGGCTTGCCAAGAAGAACTCTCTTGGTCAAGGATATTTTGGGAGGCTCCCAAATTATGAAATTCCCTCCCCAGGTATGTTTGTGGCACCTTCTTTGCTTTCTGTTTGGCATGAAGCAAAGCTTCTCTCACCCATTCCTTGTCCTCACGCAGTGCCACTGAATTCTCACAGAAGTAGCAGGTGGAGGGGATATTTTACTACCCCAACAAAGATTCCAGTGTAACTCTGAGTAGGAGAATAATCCAAAGCATAGCCATGTGGGGTTCACAACCCTCTAGAGCACTTGTCTTTCCTTGGATAACTTTTGTTTAAAAAACAAGTGGGAGATTTTGGTTTTTGATTTAGCTGAAATACATGACATTGGCTGAGACCAAATAGCACCCCAATAACAACAGTCACAGAAACTAATTTCTTGAGAAGTTCTATTAATTCAGTGCTTTTTAAGAGTGGCTGAGATGTAGGAACAGTGGGTTGGATCGCCACTTAATCATACTTAGAGTGCATCTACCAAATTCAACAAGACTTGTTAGTCCTAACTAATCTAAGTCCCACTGATTTATATGAGTCTACTAAGCATCACTAAATCCAGACCATTGCTTACCACCATGTAGGCAACAGTGCCCTAGATGTTGGATGTTCGCTGCTCTGGACTATGGGACAGATATGTTGGCTAACAGACGATACATGGTACATTCCTTATGTATGAGACTGCCTCATACCAAGTCAGGTCACCTAGCTTAGTACTATTCACACATTTAAGGGCTCCAGCATGGTGCCTATGGATGCCAATACATCCACCAAGCTCCTCGTCACTAATGATTTCAATTTTATTCTTAATATTTTTTCTAAACAGAACTTCTTGGAAGTCTGTGAGGCTGGTTTGATGCAAAGCAAAGGGTTGCCTTCCGACATCACTTTTATTTGGATTCAGAAGAATGGCTGTGTTTTATACCTCAGCTTTGAATTAAGGTTCTTGGAAAATGAATGTTCTGCTACTGGCCTTGCCCACATTCACAAGGTGCCTCCCATGGCAGCTAAGTTGTGAGGGTGCCATGGCACTCTCAAAATGCCAAACAGGTGCACAGGTCCCCAAAGGTTAGGGACCACTGACTACCAGTGGCTTTGAGAGTTTCACATGGGACTCTCTCCTAACCCTACATGGATATAATCTGGGATCCTTTGCAAAGTATGTACTCCTTCATTGATTGATGTCCTCTCCCAATATACCTGACAACAGGAAAATAAAGTCCTGTACAAGTTAGTCACACCAGCCCTACCAATTACTATTTTACATGGTAGAATCCTTGCTTCTTTCCTTCCTTGCTTGCTTGCTTCCTTCCTTTTTTTCTGATGAGACTTCACAAAGGAGACACCAGCATGTCTCCTTTAATAAGATTTGCCTTACTGGATCAGGCCAGTTCCATAAAACTTGGAAGCCTTTTTGAAATGGTGACCTACTGGGTGCTTCTGAGAGGCTTAGAAGCAGGGCGTCCTGGTGTTACCCTTGCCTTGTTGTTTCCACTGTGATAGAAAGAAAGCACAGACCTGTTATACATATTCATTCTTAATGCAGTAAGGAAATTACAGGGTTTCTTGGTTAATTCCTTTTCCAGAGACTTTCAGCAATGCTTCTTTTATTGTGGAAGTGGTTTAAAATTCTTTGTGTTAAATCCAAATTGCCCCACCCTCTCCTTTTAAGCAGTTAATTAAATGTGCATTGGTCGTGACTTCTGGCTTATAATTAAGATTAAGCAAACACTTTGAAGGGCACCAGCGCAGTAAAATTAGACCTCTAAAGACATGAGTTTTGACTCATGGAAACAGCATAAAATCTAGCAAGATTTGAATTTACGCTCATTATATGCTGCAAGCACAGGCATGGAATTTAAGAGTTGCCTGTTTTTATCCAAGCAAGACTTTCAAAAGCACAACAAAATGCCCAAATGCCCCAATGTTTAAATTGTTGAGGTATTTTAAAAGTCACTAATGGAAAGTACTTTGCATCTTGTAATGAAAATTACTTTTGATACAAAATGTGTCTGTTTTTTGTACGGAATGTGTGACTTCTAGTGAAAGACAATCCAACCCCAGAAATACAAAACCCCAAGGGGTGGGAGTCAGATTTATACTGGACCAACTGTGCTGGTGTAAGTGGAGCCCCCCCCCCCACGCCTTTCCCAAGGCAGCCTCTGCAGCCCCCTAAAAATGCTACACAGAGAGCCAGGAGGCACTACTGAATGGGATGAGCTGGGGTCATATCAAAAGATCTAGTGGAGGCAGCTTTCATGAGCAGGGCTCTTCCTCTCCCAAAAGGTCCCTTAAGAGCATAAGTGTAGAAATTCCACACATTACTGGGTTTCCTGTGTGTACACAAGTGTTAATCAAGGGGTTTAGTCAACAAGCCCATACAGAGTTGATCATGTACAGCTGTGTCCATTGCATCTTTAAACCAGGAAAGCACAAGGTGTTTGAGTCTTGTGAATTCATAACAAATTGTCCTGATCTTTGCCTGACTACTGTAAGGAGCAGAACACAGTTTCTGAATGTCTAGATATAGCCCTCAGCCCCAAAATAGTGTCAAAATATTTTAAATCATTTATTAAAGCACTTATAGAAATGCCTAGTTTAAGGCAGTATATGCTTAGATATTATGGTTTTGCAGTAAAACATATAAATGCATATTTAAATATGAAAGTCCACGCAGTCATTTTTTAAAATGAAAATTAATGCAAAAAGGTACAAAAGGGAATATGAAGGAATGGATAGATGTAAAATAGATATGGACCAAAAATAGATTGAGCTATCCCTTCTTTAAACACCTGCATATATTTATTTATTATTATTTATTTAACATTTTTATATCCTGTCACCACATGCCTCGGCATCTCGGGATGGCTATACACACCTGGGAATCCTAAGTAGACCAGAGTTCCCAGATGCATCCACACTGGTGTCTCTTTACACTTCTGAATTATTGCAGAAAATTTATTAATATGCTCATGGCAAAAACGAGCTCTAAGCTGGAGTTACACTGAGGTTACAAGAATCTTCTTCAGGAGTGAGTGGGGGAATCATTGTGCCTGAGGGTGCTCAGGAAAGGGGTTCCATTAGAATTCCCATGGACATTTTGGTGGTATGACTTCAGATGCATCAACACACCAGCTGTTTCCCCCAGAATATGTCCTAGGAAACGGTGCAGTCTGAACAGGACGTATTTCTGATTAGGGCACAAAAGGCTGATCAGACTTTTTTCTTGGAAGGGGTTGCTCTGAAGAGTAACTGTTTGTAGAAGCTAACCTACCTAGGAGAAGACCTGCTCGCAAGTACAGCCACCAGGCTCCTTCTCAGAATGGCAGGGTAGGACTCTTTGCCGTGAGCAGACCAACTTGTAAGAAGGGTTTTTTTCAGCTGGGTGTCAAGTCATCAGCTGAGAGTTCGCACAAGGTGAGCTTTTCCTATATACAAACATCTGAGGTGCTTGACTCCTACCTGGAAAAGCCACTCATTTAAATCAGGCAGTACACAGCCACAGTGGTGAAATCACAGATAATTTTCTAGTTTAACTTCAGATTAGCAACAGCACATATGGACCCTTGTTTTATCAGTTGGAAATTAGCTCTTGGTGGTGGCATATTCATGAATATATCAAGAAGATTATCTTCTCTCAGTTTTTAGTTCACTTGACTTCCTTTGTGAAGAAGTCTTGATGTATGACCTGCAAATATCATGTCATGCTTTCATTCAAATTTTGTTAAACGCAGCCACAAAACTACATGGAGCATCAAGTACAGAAGAAAAAAGACAAGGCTTGTTGGCTCTCTGTTCACTAACTCATGCTTATCTGAAGCAACATTTTAATTAGCATGTGCGCTCACAAAGTTACTGTATAGAGATTGTTCTGGGTACATAAGAAGTTGGAAAGACCAAGTGCATTAAATGCGGCATAATTTTTGAGCTGTATGAAGTAGCTGCCAATGGTTGCCATCTTCATAATGGTGAATCTAATCATATTGGAAACTTTTGCAAATAATTTAGGTATTAAAGGAAGCACCTAAACTGTGCTTAGAAAAATGCTGAATGTACATTGGTAATAATTTCATTTATTCCTGATGTTAAGCAAAACTTGTCGTGACTCCAACACTGACATTTACTAAAAGAGCAACATTTCCTCTTGTTTGTTTGCTACCTGGGAGGTGAGGAGAGCAATAAAAATGGTTAATGGAAAAGAAATTAAAAAGAAAATAAAGAACAAGGCCAGCTCCTGCCTACACTGAACTGAGTTGCACAGTCACCATAGCCCACTGTGGTATAGTTCAGCCACTGTGGGTTGCCAATGTGCGCTGGGAAACTTTTGTGTATTCCAACTGCAACTGCAGCTTGTTGTGCTGTGCAAACCTGGACTGGGTAGGTTGTTGGGATTAACAAATTACCCATAAGCCTAACACAGCCAGAGGGGTGTGGGTAGTTTGTCATGCATACCAGTAACCTCAGGAGGTTCACACAATGCAAGCCACAGTTGCAATCTGAATATGCAAAATGTTTATTTAGCACATGCACCACTAAGCCCAGGGTGTTAGTTAACCTAATGTAACTTAGTATGATGGGTGAGCTGCCCCATTGCCTCTCTCCCAACCACCCTGGCTGGCTGCCACAAGCTAGGTTGCAAACCGTTCCTGACCGGCATGCACACAAGGAGAAATCAGCCACCACGGCTTATTTTCCATCTGTGAAGGCCCAATCGCTGCAAAAATGGTCTAAGAATGTTTCTTTGCTCATTAAGCTTCACAAGGCAATAACTGTCAATAGTTTCATTTGTCTCCACCAAGAAATGTGAAGTTAAGTGGAAATGCATTGCTGAAAGCATGGGATAAAGCAAAGTGAATGTCTGTATTTGTACACAAGCAATTTAAACTTCCTGATGCCTCCTTAGTTGCCATAAAATGTCTGTAGGGTAGGCAATTTGTCACACAGGACTTGGGGACGATTCACATGTTACTTATTGCAAAGCATGATTTACTTTATCTTGTAAAGTACATGTGGCAAATTGCTATTTAGAACATACCCGCTAAATGATGATGGCTGGCATTTATCACCGCTTACCCTGGCATGGCAGATAAGCAGATATCATTATGTGGCAGCGCATTTGGAAGAAACACTTACCATATAAAACTGACAAAATAAATTGTTATATGATGACTCTGAAGTGTTGAAAAAACACATGCAAACTGACTCATTAAGTGGCAACCCTAAATGTTCTCCTGAGAGCAATTCCATAGAACAGCTTTTTAAAAATATTATTTGTGCCTATACATTATCTATAATTTCTATCATATAGATACAGCATGCCTTTTCAAAGGAACTCCTTATGACAAAATTCCAGAGCTTACCAAGCAAGGCTACAATCAAATTAATATTCACTTTTGGATAGCAACACTGGATTTATAGCATCAAAAGACAGCATGAGAGTCGAACCTCAGTGGCACTCCACTGAGGTGGAGACAAAAGCAACATTTTCTTAATTTCAGCATTACCATCACAAAATGTGAAACGTTGGTTCCATGTACTTTTGTAATTAATATTGGAAAATATTAGACATATATAAAATTTTCCTTCTGCATAGTTGGTCTCCAAGAACAAAGGGTTTGCAAAGCAAGAGCGAACTCAGGAACATCCTTGCATTTCATCCGAAGGTTCAGGAAGAGCTGGCCCCGCACTGGAGGGAGGCCTCCTTGGTGCTCCTGCCGAGGCAAAGGGCTCCCCTTCACCCTTGCAAGCTGCTTGCCCACTGGCCGTTTCCCCAGGCCCAGGCATGTCTGGTCATGAGAAGGAGGAACAGGAGAGGCTGCGGTCAACTTGCTCACCATCTCTCTGCTCATCAAGCACGCAAGGATGGGAAGGCGGATGAAGCACAAACGTATCCGCTGAGCCTGGTGGGGAGGAGGTAGATTAACTGAGCATGGGCCCCACTGAGCTATCTTGCCCAAGAGCTATAAAAAAGCAGAAGCGTGCACTGAAGGAGTGGAGGGGCACCAGCTTGGCCATGCTTCCTGTCCTGTATCTCGCAAGCAGTCTGTGTGCTATAGACTAATGTAAGTGGATGATAATCGTTATAATAATGATATTAATATAAAGACTCACTGAATTAAAACAAAGTGAACATGTAGTTTTAAAGAAAATAAAAACTGCTCCAAGGTTTGCTGCCTCACATTGTCAGCTGGAGAAGAAATGCCATGTAAGTATTTATTACTCTGTGAGGATAAATATTACTCTGTGAGAAGAATGCCATGTAAGAAATACTCTGGAGAAGAAATGCCATGTAAGTATTTATTACTCTGTGAGGATAAATATTACTCTGTGAGGCTAAATAACAAATATTACTCTGTTTTTTAAATACCTCCTATTGTCTCTGTGAGGCTATAATGTATCTGAGCTCTAGTCTAGTTACTGTACTGAAAGCCTGTTTACCCATAGTAACTGCTTAGTGCCAAGTCCTGAAAGAGGAGAGAGAGTGACTGACTTTTAGCATTGATAGATGGGACCTGGATCAGGTAAATTCCATTTTAATTGGTCTGGGAAGCATTCGACCTTGATTGACTGGGTGTTCTATCTAGGTGCAAAAGGGCAGTTTGAAAGGGAGCGATAACAGAATTCAGTTAGACCCTGAAATATAAAAATGTTGCTAGGGGGGGAAAAAAGAACCCCACCGGTGGGATTGCCCAATAAAGAAGTGGTTTCCCCATGCAGTCCATGTAGAGGAGCAAAGGTGGGGAAACTCAGAAGGATGAGCATTGTTGTATACAGTTCTGAGGACAGAGGAGAATGCAACTTGGTGTCACCATTGTCAACAGCAGCTAGCTGCAAGCTTGCCAAAAAGATGGTAGGTCTTTTCTTCTGTGGTTGATATTTTCTGGTAAGAAAAAAAGATGGAAGAACCTGGAAGGAAGCACAGAAGAAGATAACATCTGGACAAATCTCCCTAAAAAATTCCATGAATGGAAGAGTGGAATTTGAGGGAAAAGCTCATGTGGAAGCAACTAGTATGAACTATCAAACGAGTTCTATTTTTACCATTGCAGTTGGTACTGCTATTTGTCAAGAAATGACCAAATATACGAGCAGTGCAAATCTTTGCTATATACCATACATAAATGGAAAATGCCTAGAGGGCTTAGATTTTACACAGGACATTGTCCATTAAATGATGCAATACAAAGCTAGCAAAGAATATCAATAGTAAGCCAGAAATAGTGCACAGTTTAGAATACTTTGAATTATCAAATGCAAGGACTTGTTTACCTCGGACATCATTCTATTCCTCCAAAACACCCCTCTAAAAAGCATCGATATCTAGGAAATCAGGCACAGTGTTTTTAAAATACCAGCCAAAATTCAGCAGTGAATATAATCTTTAACATGTTGTGTTCTATTATTATTCTTATGTTAAAATGCTGTAAAATCTGACAGTTTACACAATTTGAGTGACAGTCCTGTTTCTTGCAAAGCAGGATCCAACCTTTCTGGCAGCCGTTATGAACTCTGCCTTACTTTTGATAAGTTTGCCTAGGAGTCTTGCTTCTATAACTCTGCATTTGCAATGCCCACAAATTATCAGTCTCGCAGCAGAATTCTTGCAGCAGGATTGACAATACTGAAGAAAGGGCAGTGTAAACAAGTCATCTAGAACTTGAATAGAGGGGAAGAAGATCACAGAAATCCATGGCTCAATATCATTGAATATAGAACTTTTCCAATGGAAGAAGTGTGTCTGAGAAGCATATTTTCCATATTATCAAATTAGTGGAGGCGTTGTGTGAACAATGGTGTGAAAGTAATCTATCTCCCCCTGCCCCTCCCCCACCCCAATTGTTTTTCATCACAAGCACATTATGTATCCTTGCTGTATGGACCTGGGTAAATCTTAGTTCTTTTCCATCTTATTTAACCATACCATAATATTTTTTTCCCAGAAAGAAAAACATGCTATACTGCTTTTCATTGTTTTAAAAGAAGATCACTAAGCAGTTGACAAATCATGATAAATTATGTATTTCTATTACTACTTTACTATTACTATTATTCATTATATTTCTATACTGCACAATAGCCAAAGCTTTCTGGATGATTTACAGCACATAAAATCCAGTATAAAATACAGATGATAAAACATCATAAAATTAATATTCAAAATTTAAAAGCCAAATTTAAACAAATATAAAAAGCTACAATAGCTTATACAAATTAAATAAGACCTGTTTAAGCTAACATAAGTCACAATATAACAGCAAACTAATTAAATGCCTGTGACACAGAGCAGTCTAAACCTGGTGCTGAAAAAATATTAAGGTTGACATTGGGTGGGCCACAGTGAGGAGCTTGTTCCATAACCAGAGGGCCACCACTGAAAATGCCTTTCTATGGGTTAAGTGTCCCATGAAGACTGCAGATGGAGGCAGGGCCTGCCCTGGATCATGGACACAGTACCCAAGAAAATGGTGGCTGGAGAGGTGTCCCATCAGGTACTGTGGTCCCAAGAGTGCAGGGCTTTATAGCTTAAAACCAGCACTTTGAACTGGGCTTGCAGCATATACGTGAGGGACAGAATTGGTGTTATATAGTGATGATGTGTGAGAAATCTGGTTTGGAGTAGAAATTCATTGGATTTCCTCAGCCTGGCTCCCTGGACTCCGTACTGCTTTCTCCCTGCTTCACATCAAACTTTTTCATGGGCTTCTGACAGCAAGTTATTCCTGTTCTGCAGGTATAGTTAGCAAGGCTGCCCTGGGAACACACTGCCTGTGTGCCCAGCGTGCAAGCATAGTTCTGCTTCTGCACACATGACTTATGGCTTTGCATACTTTGCACAAGCAGTCAGTGCAAAGAAGGAGCCCGTTAGCGTTCCTGAGTGTTTGTGGACTTGATTGCAGCTCAGCTCCCTTCATCGGCCAGGCTGAGAGTGGGAAAGAAGTCCAGCCAATGCAAGAGGGCCAGTTTCCGGGCAGATGCCCACATCACCACTGTTTTGTGTTTGGGCCATCTGCTCCCTGTTATTAATCTGGCTGCTACATTTTGCCCAAGTTTCAGCTTCTGAACCGTCTTCAAGGACAGCCCCATGTGGAGTGCAATATAATGCTATAATTAGAAACAGTGTTAAAACAATGGCATCTTAATTAAAATAACTGGTGGTAGCGGACACTACTAATGGTCAGGGAAATGCCTGGACAAACAAGTATGTCTCCAGTTGTCCCTGGAAACATGGTACAGAACAAAGAACTGGGTGTCCCCTGCATTTTGATGACATGTCGCCCAAATCCCCAGTGGGGCCAGCACTAGCAACAGCTCTGTGGCAGCCCAAAGCAAAATGGCCAGGGGGCTCAGACACAGTCCCCCAGTGCCACTCTCTGGAACTGATCTCTGCAGGTGACTGCATTTTAACATGATCAAAGAGGCACGGAATGTGTTTGTTACGTTATTATAGTACAGAAAGGGTTGTCTATTGCTGGTTGTTCTTGGATTATAATGACAGGAAATCTCTCTCTCTCTCTCAAATGGAAGGAAGGAAGGAAGGAAGGACGGAAGGAAGGAAGGACGGAAGGAAGGATGGACGGAAGGACGGACGGAAGGAAGGAAGGAAGATTCACCCATGAGCACATGGGAAGTTTATAATTGCTGATACTTATGAGAACCTTGGTTTCATCAGAAAAGCTTTCCAGCATTCATGCCCACGAAATTAATGGGCAGCCCAGAAAGTCCTCAAACTAATTCCTCTAGTGTAGTCCAGCTGGAGTTCATTTGATTTCCATGGGGCTAAGTAGGTCAAGGATTGCAATGTAAGTGGCACAGTGCTTGACAGATTCATTTGCTTTTGGAAGGAGGAAAAGGAGCCCTGCATATCATGATCCATCATTCACCACAACTAGCCTGATTGTCCAGTTGGCCCTCACATATTTATTCTGGACAACTGACAGGGAGGACATTTGATTTAAGGCAATACAAAGAGCTGCAGTCAGCAGATAAATCACAACTTGTGAGGCCATCCAATTAAGCAGAGCCCTTTAAAGGAATTCACTAATATTGGCTCTCAATGGAAAGTACAATGTGTGCTTAGCATGGCGTCTGAACTTACCTGTACGAGGTTCAGAGTAAAACTCCACGGTCATTTTTCCATTGTACACTCAGTATTGGAGTATTTGGAGTATTCCCAAAGAAGGAAAAGCTCTGAGTGGCTAAGAAGCAGGCCCTTTTCAACAATTCAAGAATATTGCCTTCCCAAACCTACACTAGCTTATTCAAATGAGCAAGTCAATTCTTCCTCTCCACCACTGCCTCAGAGACATACTTGAATGTCAGTTCCCATCAGTGGCACTCCCTGAGAATTTCAGTTCCCCACGACCCACCCTCAAAACATATACTCCCCCACCATGGCTTCAAAATATCTGGAAAATTTATTGGGAAACAATCATTCTAGTGGGAATTCACTCTTCCTACAAGGTGGTATGTATGTGCAAAATGTCAGCGGGGTGGAGGGGATTCTGTTTTCCTCAGAGGAGGAGCTTGAGCGGAATCTTTGGAAGTCGATGTCATTGGCAACCAACTTAGGTTCAGATCAACACCTTCCCTTACAGAGGCACACCGCCTGTTGATCTGAACCTAAGCTGATTTGAGATAAGCAAAGTCAGATGCAACAGCTACCACCATAGCTCGGTCCTGGGCAGAAGCTCATTCATATTAGCAAGACTGCACTTAGCCTGGGGTGTGTGAAAGCCCCATCCCACCCCCTGATAGGGTCCTCATGGATCTGAGGAGGGGATTAGTCAGAGGGGTCAATTAGCAGATTTGTCAAAGGGAAAAAATAGCCACATCTTTGCTTCCAATGTCTTTGCCTTTGAGAAGAGCATCTCCTCTTTCCTGCCTGTATCTTTGTTGTTTGGAATTTCCATTGTCTGAGCTGAATGCAGCACTCTGCACATGCCCCCCACACAATCTGGATCCCCTCCCTCCTTTGGACATTTATTGCTAAGAACCTACCATGAAAAGGGCTGTGATGCTCCTTTTCATAGAGGGCGAATGCTTCTAGGCCCTGGATACGTGTCCTCACCACCAAGGGAGCCCAGAGACCATCTGGCTTGGGGCTGATTCCTAACTTATGGACATTCCTGAGCCTGGATTCATGTGGAGTAAAAACTCCAAAGGAGATGACTTTAGACCCTGGAATCTCTGCATTGAGGAGTTACTTTGGATTCAATTCTGATCTTGTTCCAGATCTGTCCTGATGACATGCATGGACTCAGAGCACCAAGAGTTTCCAGCCAAGGTGAAAGGGGTGGCCCAGACCTCTGTGGGAGTGTATGCAGTAGTTCCAGTCCTTCCCTAGAATCCCTTTCCTTGCCTCAGAGCCCAGCAACAGAGCTCGGTTCCTTCCCCTCGCGGAGAAGCAGCTAAAAGTTGCTCAGATCCCAAGGCCAAGATTCTTGCACCGGGAGATTCCAGGCTGGTGGCAAAGCTGGCTCAGATCTCTAATGGGGAATTTGGGATAAGTCAGGCCTGTTTCTAGGATCTGTCCCATTGGTGTGGAATGTTAGAGAACCCAATGCCCTACTTTGATATGGAACTATTTCAAGAGCCATAATGCCGTTACTCTTTCCAATGGCATCAGCTATGTGATTTCTGAAGACTGCAAGCATTATGCTTATAGCATGGGAGGTGCTGTGATAAAAGGATCTCATTGATCTGGAGTCTTCCATGTCTGAGTGCAGGAATGTGTAACTGCTAAGTTAGGGCTCCTATAAACTCTTTTTAATTTGCTTGTTAACAATATTAAATATGTTTATAAAAATAGAAGTATTTGTTTCCTCCATCTGAATCTTCCTTTCCTGCAGCCATTCTCTGAGTCACTGTGCTTTGAAGATGCCATGCTCCAATTGGAAAACATGCTTTTCCAGTCTCAGTGCTACAGGATCAGTGAGAAGCAGTTTGCTTCACATTTCCTCACATGCGGTCAGGCTAAACCCATCCCATGAGTTTCAGAACGCATGTGATCTTTGCAGGGAGCCACAAAGTGCCAGAAATGCAGCACAGAGGTTGTCCATCGTGACTGGCTGTCCCTTGACTGTCCCTCTGCATCTTTGCTCACCAGAACAATCTCTAGTCCTGCCCTGAGCAGTGACTCCAAGAAGAATAGTGGCACCCTGACAGCACAAATAGTGCTTTCTGAATGAGGAAGTGCTAATCCAGTGAGAGATGGAGAACTATCCTTCCTTCCTTTTAAAAAATGAAAAGCATTAAATACAATCCATAAAACCCTGATGCAGAGCTTCACTCCATATATTACAGGGAATTAAGTTCTGGATTACAAGTAAGAATGACGCCATTAAAAAAGTGTTAACTTGTTTTACCCAGTCCTCTGAATAAATTTGTGCCTTATCAAAATTGCTTCACAGGGTATGTCGAAGTCTAATACATTCTACCTTGTCTTCATGCTGAAAAACCTTGTGCCTAAGTATGAAGGGAATAATTACACAGGTACAGCAGTTGCTGTTTGAACTACTTTATGCAAAGCGTATTATAAAAATTTCTGTCAAAATTTCTGTCCGTGTGGAGGGGGAAAGCGCTGCTTATCTTCTCGTGCTCTTCCTCTTGGAGATTTGGAGGGTCTTCCATTTCATGAGCCTTGAGAGCTGCCGGTACTACTGGGGTGTGGGGCTGTGGGGACCAGAACATGGTCACAATCGTGGATGTAGCGTTAATCAGCCGGGGTGCATCGAGCCAGTCCAGCCTGCAGCAGAGGGCAGCTCCGAACACGGCTTCCTTCATCCCTAGGGAATTCGAGTATACTATGGGCCCTGCACAGACATCTCTTACTATGCCTGGAAGAAAGGGACTTTTTTTGGTTAGGGGTTGTTTTGTTTGTTTGGCAAAAAAGGGAAACCAGTCGTGGGTTTTGCAATCTGCCTTGTAGTGAGCTTTTTCATACTAAAGATACAGCACAATGACTTATACAGTGATAGGTTGATTTGCATGTTCATCTCATGAATTGGATTGAGTGGTTCAGGAAGGCTGGCTCTCCTCTCCTCTCCTCTCCATTCAATGCATTTTCCAGATCTTATCTTTGCTAAGTTCTAGAGAAGAGGGATCAAACAAATGACAGCGTTGTCACTGCCAGATGCACTTCACATATGTTCAGAATTCAGCATGTGATGGCGGGGGTGATTAACTTCATTTCTGCACCACCTAATAGCTGAAGCTCATTGGACAGTTTGCAAACTAGGCTCAGGCAAACTATTTCCTAGATAACACTGTTTTTAAAAAAGTGGTGAAAGAGTATTTACCATTAAGAGCAGATGCTATTATTGCTCCTCTTACTGGAGCAAGTCTCTGGGATGCTTTAAAATAGATGAAGTGGCTGTCATGGCCATCCTTGTACCTGAGCCGTTCTCTCTGGCACCCTGTGGGGCTGGGGCTGCGGCTTCCAAGCCAGGTGCTGCATGTGAGGTTCATCCCACAGTGAAGACATAAGCAGCTGGCAGCTGGGAGCATTCAAAGCAAGCATGCAAGGAGACACAGGTGCAAGAACAACAGTGCTGCTCCTCTTCCAGTCAGCACAATCATTGACCGTTTCTCCTTTGTAGGGAAGAGAGAGAGAGAAAGGGGAAGGGCGGTCCCATTAATGAGAGAAATGGAGTTGGGTACCTGTGGTGCTTGCCAATTTATTTAATTGAACAGTGCATTTGATGAATTACAGTTCAGAAAATAGGTCGCTTGACAGCTGCCAATCGTTCTTCAGCTCTCATGGCCACTGGAAAATAGTCCTGCGGGGAGGACCCTGTGGTGGGCTAAAATTGTGAGCAGTGGTTTGCTGCTGTCTGCCTGGGATGCTTGCTAGGCTTAGGGAGTGTTGATTGGCTGGTTGACACTCCGGCCTGTTACTATTATGATTATCGACACTAATATTTCCACACTTCCCATAGGCAAAGCTCTGTGGGCAGCTTACAAACAGTATAGAAATCATAAAGACCCATGTGGTCTTCCTACCCTGACCCGCTGCTGGTGCCTCTCCTAATAGCAATGGGATCTGCCTCCACACGGAGGGCTTCCATTGCCCCATTCCAGGACGTCAAAGAAGGGCCCCTTTATGGAGTTGCCTTTGTTCTGCAATGGATCGTGGTCCAGGGGTACCCAGAGCTGGAAAATCTTGCAAGCCTCCCAAAAATATGGATTGCAGGAAGAGCTCTGTGCAATGCTGTCCACAAAGCCACTTTCTAAGAAAGATCAATTAAGTATTTCCATTTCTGGATCTTGCTGATATGGCACCTTGCTTGGTGCCACTTTTGACAGGAAAGTATTGTTCACAGAGAATAGATTTGCAGTGAAAGACTAACTTCCTGATGAGGGTTATTTATTTATGCAAAATTGCTTTCCTCCACTAGTTTGCAGGGCTGCTACTGTAAGCTCGATGAATTTCACTTTGTGGTTACTTGCTGATATAAGTTTGCAGCCACTGACAGCCATCGATCCCTTGATGAACTTGCTCTTACTGGCAGGCAAACCCCATCAGCAATTTGTAAGTTTTTGCCATGCACCCACAAGCCCAAGGAACAGCCAGGCAGCAAGTTATAACAACCGCTGAGGCCCACAGTGTCATTGCTACATTTCATTTACAAGTCAGTCCCTTGGTTCTAACCATAAAACTGCCCTTTGCTTTCTGTGTGCAGGTGTGTGTGATAGACACACTTTCTCCTGGATAGGCAGACTTTCTTTTGGGCGTGCCACAAAAACATTCTCTTTGTTCAGTATCCTTGTGTAATTCTAAACCTTGCTGCATGACACAATGCCACATTCCCCGGAGAATATTTTTTAACAGAAGAGGGCAGAACTCATCACTAAAATTGAAACTAAATGTATTAACAAGCATAACGGCAGATTGAACTTGAATGTTAGCTTTAACTCCGTAATGCAACAGCAGGGATACTCTCTTACCGCTACCCACACACAGACCAAAAATGTCAGTGATTGCATTTCTGACCACTTCTCCTTCCTTGGTATGCTTCATGGCCCTGTTTGGCTCTGTTCCGATGGATATCATGTCTCATGCAGATATTATGTAATGCAACCTGCTGCTGCTGCTATTCAAGCTTTTACATACCATCCTCCATTTGCTCTCAGAACTGATTACAAGATTAAAAATAAGATTAAACATACAATAAAAAAAATGAAATAGCAAAGTGATCACAATACATCTCAATCACAATACAATATGTTATGATGGAGGTCACTTTCTCCTCTATTAGCGCCAACTTCAGTGTGAGGCAACGCCATCAGCTTTCGAATCATCCTGTAAGACACAGACAACCACATTCTTGCCCAGTTAAGGCACTGGTGGAATTGTGCCTGACCTCTGTTAAGGATCCACCCATGCAGGTTCGTTAGCATTTTTTTATTGGCTGTCCTCCACCTGCCATCAAGAGCAGTGGGATTTGTCCTCTATCCAATGTAATGCTTGAGTTCCTGGGAACAAAAGTCCAGTGCTCTCCAAGAGCGCTGAGTTGTAGAAAATATAGGTGTACTCACCCAACCTCCATGTTGAGGAGCATCCTTTGTGCCTTACAGTAAAATGGAGAGAAATTTTTCCTGTTGATGAACTCATTACTTTGTCTAATTGGCAAGACAATGAAGATGTGGCATCCATCACACACTCCAACACAGTGGGAAAATCTCAGGTTTCTAAAATGATCCATTATCTGATGAAAACTGTTCATTTAGTCATAACACGGATAAAACATGTTGAGGTATGTTTGTCCTGAAATACCCTCTCCTTCTCTGCATTTTCCTGGAGCTGGGAATGCTGGGGCTTCAGTACAGTAGATCTGGAGACATGATACTCTGAAGAGAACACTATACATGAAGACAGTTGACATGCAGGTGTGGATCTGCAAATAGACAAATATATGTTTGCAAACATGGAGTACCTTCCTGATGTTTCAAGCTTCACAGTGAGTCTCGGTAAGAAATGCTTCATAGCAAAGCAGTATTTGACAAAAATGACTGCAGTTCTTGTCCTATCAGCACCTATGTATTGTGATGCTGTCTGATAGGTTGATGCAAAGATTGGCAAGTCTCCAACATACTTGACCACAGGGACAGGCTCATACATTTGTGGACTTGTCCTGTGTAATTCAGCAGAACAGTTTGGCAATTTCAAAAATCATTATATGGAATATACTGAAATACATCAGGCACTATTCATCGTCCAATCTCAAAGGACAAAATTATTTCACTAGTCATGATTGATAAGCAGAACCCAAGACAGCTGGTGTATCTTTGGTCTATACACATTCAGAACACTGGAAACAGTTCCAGTCACTCTATTCCAGTATTGCATATAAATATACGTCTTAATAATGTTGTCTGAATACAGAAGCTTCTGTCTCAAAGCATGTCTGGTTTCAAACTCAACACAAGCCTGGAGAAGTCACTGAAGTCATAAGTATGGCTAGCACTGCTAGGCAGATCTGCAGTGCCTCCACATCCATTTTTAGTAGGTATCATCAGTCTTTGAGAGTGCGAGTTCAAACTTGCATAGGACTGGCTAGCAAAAGTAAGAAAAAAAAATTGCACATACCTGTGAACCTGCATGCATGCAAAGGAATAGTAAATAAAAGAAATAACGCAAACAAAATGGTTATTTATACCTGTTTGTAATAGCTATATGACAACAGAGCAGAAAATACTGCATTACTAAACTGGAAAATCTACCCAGATATACCAAAAGTAATAAAGGTTAAGAATAATATGACACAGAAAAAAAAGCAGAATTTATACTGGCTCAAAAATGAATGAATTGCTCCAGTGTTTCCTAGGAGTAAATGCGTGCTCTAAAAGTGATTGACTTGGCTCACTGTCAAAAGATGCTCCAGTGTAGTTTAGGCGTTGATAACTTTAGGAGGAAAAATGTATTATGTCTAACTTGGTTTGTTCATATCATTGGATTTATCACTGAAATTAAAAGCATTTCAGACTAAGTACATTGATAATTGTCATCTGAACAAATGATACTTTTTAATGCAGTATACCAAATGTGATAATTGAATGAGCCAATTAAACTAGGCATCTAAAATATATTCATGTGAATGTGTTTTCTCATGAGAATGTATTCATGTTCCTCCTTTATATCAGACCCAGGAGACCATCAGTGAATAGTTGCTCCAACATCTAGAGAAGCCAAAGGCTCAGGAAGAGTTGGAGGCAGAGGAAGGCATGTGCACAGCCTCTGTTCTGGTTTATCTGGATTTGATCTCAAGGAAAACCTATTTACAGTTCAGGGAATTGTTCTTACCTATTAGGAGTGGCAACCAAGCACATGTGATGTAAGAACCCAGCTAAAGCAGCTTTATGAGGAAAGTTGTTCTTCAGGATTATCCCCTGAAGGCCTTGAGGACAGCAACAACCTTGGAAGATGGACTCTAGAATCTGACCCCTCTCCTGCCCCTTGCAGCTGCCAAAGGGAGAACCACACTGGCTGTTTCATGAACTTGTCAATGTGACCCTGAAGGGAAAGAAAAGGTATGTTCCAGTGGGAGGAGAAGAGAGGAGAGGTCATGATGTTTCCTCTGCCCCTTCCTCCCGACATGCTAAGAGGTATATGTGGGGATGAAGGATGGAGAGGTGAAAAGCAGTGCTTCTCTGCCCAAAATAGTGTGGCCCACCTGATAAACAGTTTGAGAAATGCTGATCCAAGTCATAAAACTTTTAAGTATTTATTTTTTAAAATTATAGAGCAGCATATACTTTCTGTCCTCTGAATAGTGTGTGAAAATGGTAAAATGGCAGGCATTAATGATAACATTTTTAAATAATCATACATTTCAAACTGTTTAAAGAACAATACATTAGCAGTTCCTTTTCTTGCTGCTGTTGGCCATGGTTGTTTCTCTAAGCCTTTTGTATTCATTTGGGCAATACATTATATTTTTCTTTTTTATTTTTAAATGACAGTAAGAAGGATGAAAATGTGCTATGTTTCTTCAAATGAATGGTGAGGTCCTCAGTGAATAAAACACTTCCAGAAAGAGCATTAAGAAACTTTTTAAAAAATCACAGTAAGAGCATGTATGCATTATTGTTGTTATTACCTTAGTTGGATGTAGTTGATCCATCAGACAAAGTGTAAATTCTTTTAATTGAAATACTGTCACAAAACTTTCCCTTCCTTTTAATCTTAGGCCACAATTTCTAGGTATATTTGAACTTCAGCATATTCAGATCTGACTTTAGAGTATTCATTTCAGGCTCTCCGTATATGCTATAAATCAGGAGTAGGTCAAATTTAGGCTAGTGAGGACCTTTAAAAAAATTAGGGGCTAGAAATCCAAGATCCACCTGCAGGTACAAAGCAGGGACTAAAAAAAGGTGGTGAGACAGATGCAAATATTGGCTCAGGAGATAAAGACACTTACCAAGCACACCTTATGAGCTATTTATTCATCAGAATATCCTGCACAGACAAGTATATATCAGAGTTGGTGCCTATGAGGGATTCTAACACAACACTCGAACTGGCTGGCAGACCTGCACAAAGACAGACAGGCAATTAACTAATATCTCTACATAATTGATAATGCATAATTCATATTAATATTAATTAGGGGAGATAAGTAATGTTAAAGATGGGTGTATTTCTGATTTGAAGGAAGATATGTAGCACCAGGGCTCGTAAGCATGAAATGGGAATGATTTTATAGAGAACGGAGGCATGGAGGGCAACTGGCCAATGAAGCAGATTGAGCAGAGGAGTACAGAGTTTTTATGCTGCTATTCTCAACCAAAATCAGAAACCGTTGCTGACCAACTGCAAAGCACCTAGAGATTAATGAATAGATCCTGATTTACCCTTTGCCAACCTGTGTAGCAAATAAAAAAAGAAATAGATTTATGATATTTGTACAGACATGTTTGCAAGTCACAAATATATTCTAGCACCAGTATTATAAATTCACATCAATATATTGCATTTAATTCTAAGTGAGAAAATCCTGCATGTGTGTTTTCTCTAAAATCCCAAAACAAAGGGTTCAATTTGATCTCAAAGCCTTCCCTGCCTGTTTAAACTCTTTGCCCTCAAGTCTTTATTTTATTTATTTATTTAAACAATTTCTATGCCGCCCCATTCGCAAAAAGTCTCGGGGCGGCTTACAACATAAATAAACAATTATATAATTAGCCTTAAAAAGCCGGAAACATCTCAGCACATACATAAAAACCCAATAAATACAATCAATAAATTAACAATTAAAATAACTTTTAAATAAAAAGATCTTGGCCTGGCGCCGAAAAACAAATAACAAAAGATATCAATTTAACCAGACTTCCTTATTGCAGAGTACACACAACTAGGTCTCAATATGTCCAATTAGCTGTCAGTATTCCAGCAACAATGGTTCACTGCCAACTCTGTTTTGAAAACTTGACTTGTACCCTAAAAAAAATCCAGCAAAATCCTCAGTGGAGCCCACATTTTAATTAGTTCAACTATCTCAATTACTCCTTTGAAAACCACATTCATAACTGGGGAGGTTTCCACACATGTCAGTATTCTCTTCCATATACTTTCCTGTCAGCATCCAGGATCTGATACTTTCTTCTTTTTCAGGATCCCTTAACATAGTGATAACAATATTTTCAGATGTGTGCCTTTCATGTAGAGAGTGCAAAACCCCAAATACTCATTTAATCTTACCTTGAAGTCTCATTCAGGGTCTGCAATATAAAAACAGCATTTCCACATGAGTAAGAGAATGTTCTGTATAGCTGCATTATACTCCGAGCATTTCTCTGCAGCACCTCCCAGTTTCAAACAGACAAGCCAATATACCATTGAGAAGTTTTCAAATGTTGTTTAATTAATTAATTGCATTTTTATGCTGCCCAATAGCCAAAGCTCTCTGGGCAGGTCACAACAATTTAAAAACAATTTAAAACCTAAAATAGCAGTATAACAATACAGTAAATACAGTATACAATTTAATAGTTAAGACTACATTATACAATAAAAGTGAGAATTAGTATAAAACCTAGCAGCAGTAGATAGCTTTAAAATGCAATACAGAATTTAAAACAGGATGGAACTAAAAACCCTGCAGGATTTGGCTGCTGTAAATAAAATCTGAAATATACTTGCAGCTGCTACACTTTTCTTAATTCATTTAGATTGCAACCTACATCATTTACACAATTTACTGATCATACCCTCTCCCTTGAGAAGCTTTGAAGATGTGTATTTTCCCAGTGAAATAATACATTTTAACCTGTCCATGATTATGAAATCTCAAATAGCCAGGGCTTACCATGATAGTGATGATGAAATTAATGATCTTTCTTCTCCACTCAGAATTATACAACACCAAGGCACAGAATGTAGTAAATCAAAGCTCCTATTACTTTCACTTCATTTTTACAGTTATTGCAGGAAGATTAATGGTTAACAAATCAACTGTGGAAATGAACTCTTCATTAAACCCTTTACAGCCATCAATATACGGTGATATCTTTTTTCAGACACTCATTTTAAGAGTGGTGTTGCTAAGCACATATTTTATGTTAGTACAGGATTTATTATAGTCTCTTGTCATCTCTCCTGCTTGCTTATATTTCTTAATATGAACATTCCAGTATTGGAAATCTTTCATTTAGTAGCATTCATTTGCATGGCATCCTTTCACAGCAGATGCAAACATAGGTCATGGTTCATATCATATGCCCTGCAAATACCTTGTTTGAAAAGGACTGGCTTAGATATCAAATAAGGGCCAGATCACATGTGACTGGTGCCCACAATGTCCTCAAGGACTCATCATGCAAAGAGAGACAATTCAAATGGCTTGTGTCACAGTGATGCTTTTCAAGTTTTATAAAAGATGTTCCAAAGATAACAGCCTCAGTTTTGGCCTCTCCTATTTTCAGATGTACCACAGAAAACAAAAGCCAGTTTCCTAAGGATTCGAATGTGTGATTGTGAGTTGACTCATACAATCTACATTGTGCCTGCCCGTGATGCCTCCCCTTTCTCTGGACCTGCCCCAACTATGCATTCATGTTATGTACTGGCCCTCCGTAGATTTCCCCATCAGTTCCCAACAGCCAATGCTACAATCATATTATCCTCTTCATTTCAGGGGCATAATTATCTGCTCCAGCAAATTCTTGTGTCTGCACCTTGCAAGACTCTTGCACCAGCCAATGTAATAGGCTGCCTAACAAATATTCACTCTGATTAAATATATTTTTTCTTCTCTACACCTTCCACATGAACCTACAACTCTCACAAAGAATGGACACAGAAAAAGAGCATATATCAGATACACTTTTATACGAAGATTGAGCCATTTTGATTCTAGAAAAGACATTCAGTCTGACTTTTCAAGGTATTTTCTCCTAACATCCTAGCCTGCCATTGTTAAGCCAAATGACAAGTAGAATACAAAGCAGAGGGTAGAACCTTTTGTTTCTAATAAGCAGTTGAAGAAGGAATGGCTGGATAGTAAGAATGCTATTCTTAATATTTTCTGCTTATGATAAACATGAGTTAAGGTGAGCCGAAACATTTCAGGGAGACAATAGAACTGAAAGCAGTTCAGGATTACACTAGTGCAAAAATCATAGAGGTTGAGGAAGAGAGATCAGAAGTTACTTCCGACCCTCGAATGTTCTCTTTTGGTCATGTAAAGGACATCTGCTGTGCATCCGTGCTGACAAGAAATACAATCAATATATTACTCTCATATAAATGTGGAAATTTAGGTAAAAATAGAAAGCATTTGTTAAAGATTCCTTTCATTAAGTAGCATGTAACCAGCTCGTAAGAAATAATATAGTATTAGGGACCGAGAGACTTCAGGGTAAGAACACATTTCCTTGTCTACTCCTTTTGGGACAGATCAGAAATGTCATGAAGGAAGACATTTCACTTTTGAAAAAGACAGACTCCTGAAACAATTATTTGAAAGACTTTTGAAGTGTGCTTTACTTGTTAAAATCTCTGTGTGTGTGTGTGTGTATTCTGTGCTATGTTGTAATCATGTAAATATTGCTTGAGATTTCAGAATAAAAGATGAAAAGATATAGGGATCTCAGGGCCCTATAAAATAACTTCTCTGTGTATATCTCTATATCAGGCTAGAACTTACATATCCTACTCTGGGGAAGTGAGCATGATCTGAGGTTACTGGACTATATTCAGCGATGTACAGAAATCACATTTTAGTGAATCCCCTGGAAAGAGTTCATTTCTCATATGACGGTTCTTGTGATATTATTAACTTTCTATAATATACCCCAAAGAGCTCAAAACATGTTGACAGTCCTTGTGCAAAAATTCTAACTTTGCACTTGATTATTGTTCACATTTACTCCATACTGTTTAAGTGAGACTTATAATCCACCAACATCTGGAGACCACACATTCTACATCCCTGTTTTTGCTTGATACCCAACAATGGACAAAGAGCACTAGAAATAGGAGGTGTGAGTGGCTGCAAGGTTGTAGGTGGAATCAGTTCAGGAATGGGTCTTCCTTTTCCCCCCGGCACTCATGACCTGAAGAGGACAGTAATGGCTTAACAAATGGAGAAATGAAGGCACGAAGGGCAATAGAAATGGGAGAAAAATATAAACACAATGGAAGTGGGTATAAAGACAAAGATTCAGGACAAAGAGATAATGATTGTAGAAGTAAGGGTTACTAGTCTGGCATTTATTTTGAACTTGATGTAAGAAATTTAAGCAGAGGGGGATGTTATCATGAGGGATCTTATTTAGTAGAAGCATTCTGAATTACTTGGAGAAGTCCCTAATGAATCTCACTGAATTAGTTAAAATACAACATTCTCCTCCAAGCCAATAGATAATCTTCATGGGATTTGGAAGTGATACTTCAACATAGCATTTGACTCTTTTGCAGCCCCCTCACATTGTTGACTCATTTTAAGTTTGTGATCTACAACAGTTCCAAGATCCTTCTCACTTGCGGTATTGTTGAGCCAACTATTCTCCATCTTGTAATGATGCATTTGATCTCTTTTTCCTAAGTGGAGGACTTGGCATTTGTCCTTACTGAAATACATTCTGTTGTTTTCAGCCTAGCCCTGAGCCTATCAAGATCACCTTGAATCTTCTTTCTGTCTTTCAAGGTATTAGCTATCCCATCCAGTTTTGTGTCATTTGCAAGTCAGATAGTTGTTCCCTGCACTTCCTCATCCAAATCATTAACAAAAATATTGAAGAGCACCAAGCCAGGACTGAACCCTGCAGTACCCCACTTGTTACCCCTCCCCAGTTTGAGAAGGTGCCATTAATGAACAGTCTTTGAGTCGGATTCTGTGGCCAACTGTGAATCCACCTGATAGTTGTTTCATCTAGCCCACATTGAGCTAGTTTGCTACTTAGGATATCATGGGGCACTTTGTCAAAAACTTCCTGTCCTTTTTTGTTTTCAGATAATCTCTGTCTCAAATGTTTATTGGAATCAATATAATTCCTGCAAGGTTTATGCTAAACCTTGCATATGCTAGACAGAAATCAAAATATGCCTATTTATATATATATTAAATGATAACATATGAAACAACAGGCAAGTAGTTTAGTGATATTAGCAAAACTCAGAATCTTGAATGCTTTGCCCATAAGCTGCAATGACTTTGACAGCTTGGTCATGGACAATGACATTAAATAATTCAAGCAGACAGGACATTTTAGAGAATCTCCTTCATATATTACAGCATAGCATGACTAACAGTGAGCTATAGCAATAGATGAAATTCATGCTGCAGTGGAACACTACCAGTAATGCAAAGAAATGTCTAGACCTAGAAGAGAGTTGGTACAACATGATTGTGACTGTGAATGATTTGGGGATGCTGCATCTGGGAGAAAATTTTTCAGGTGTGAGGTTTCCAGATCCAGGCAAACCTGCAAATGCCAAGTATGTTGAATCAGTGTATGCAATACTCACAGTGACAAAGGGCTTGTGGTGCTCTCCATGGTCTCATTCAGAAAAGTCAACAGGAGCAGCATGTGTGTACAATACTGGTAGCATCAAACTCATGCCAAAAAGTACAGTATCTTTCAGGATTTTCCTATACAACACCCCCGACTGAGGCTTTGATAGCTGGTATTTTCCAAAAGTTACACCTGTGATTAGAGTATTCCATTCAAAAGCTATGTACTGCCATTCGATGGAAGTCTCCATTTTTATCTCGACACAGGTATTGCCAACCATTCTTTGTATCCCAATGCCTTGTGTGTAACATGGAGGAGTACTCTAATAAGGATACCTCCTCCACTGACTCAGTGAGCTGTAGATAATAACCTTCTAGGTAAATAGTACTTAGGGCATGAAGCTGGATTTTGGAGGGGAAGATTTTGGTTTGAATCCTGTATCAGGCACACATCCACTGAGTCACCATCTCCACCTAAGGGCCATTCTATGTATGCATTTCAAGAATAATAATTGCATTCTGAGGCAATCCATGCAGTACAATAATTAAACAAACATGACTGGAGACGTCGATAATTATATAGCCATTACAGATTAGTAGAGTATTCTTGGCCACTGTCAAAGGCAGTGTTTAGCAAGATAAAAATGTTTACCGCTGGAAGCAGAGCAGGCTGGAATATTTCTTATCTCAAGGGGGAAATTAGTATTTTGACCTTTGTGTTTGTCCAGTAAACAGATTTTCCAAAGACCACGTTTCATCATTTTGACCTTTCTCCTCTGAGACCACTTAAGGGGTGACAGTGGCATTGTTTTGCTTACAGCTCAGTCGCAACTCCCCAAAGGGCCTTGAAGCTTCCAGGAAAAGAAATCTCACTAAAGAGAGCAAACATTTCTGTATATTTATAAGTGCTTTGGGGGCTAAAGTTCTGACCACAGAGAAGATAGCTAAAACACTGAATTAAAAGAAATGTCTCCACTACAAGAAAGAAATAAGATGCAGGGCATCCTTTGAATTAATTAAAAACACATTTGCTGGGTTTGCACATTACAAAACCAGGGTATTTGAAAAAACAGAAGAAAACCTGGGTAAGCATGTTAGTACATGCTGCTTGATGACTCCACTGTGAGTAGGACCAGCTGAATAGCCCATGGTTTGTTGTTGGGTTGTTGCTTTGCCTTTTTCGGGAGAGAGACAAGCCAGAGTTTCTGGTTCTTCTATCCTGACAAAAAACTGAGGGATGGAACATTGCTTGGTTGCTGCCACTCACAGCAAGAACAATTGGAAGCAACAACCCAGAATTAATCATCATCGTCATCGTCGTCATCGTCATCATCCTGGGATGTTGCAATGTGTGAACCAGGCCATTTTCTGATGAAAAAAATGGTTGGGTGAACACACTTCCAGAAACAAAGAAACAAAAAGCAGGTGTTTCTTTCAACTTTGAGCAAAAGTCAGTTGTGAGAGTTGTTGTCTTGCTATTGCAGCATATCGTACGCGATTGCTCTATTCCAAATAAGAATTTCTAGCGTTAAACTGTTTGTACTGTTTATATTGATAGTGTATCCTCTCAACTTATGCTTAAGGCAAGACAGCACCTTCATAAAGCATACATATTCTCATTTGAATAGCTCAATGATAAAGAAGGCAAAAATTTTTAAAGCTACCATAAATAAATCTGCAGCTAATATAAATCATTACTTATCCCTGGCCATTAAATGCTTCCCTAAAAAAGAAGTTAAATCTGACGGATATTAACTTATTCATTAATCTTTGATTCTGATGCGCTCTGTCTCTCATTACACGAAGTGGATACATATTCTGCTTTTACCTCAGGAGACCTGCTGAGAATAACTTTTGCCTCGGTGAACAGCAAGGACAATCAAACATAATTACCCTGCAAATGTTCTCAGTAGAAATGGTCCGCCATATGGGAAATTAGCAGAATTAGTTAACAAAGATCATTTTTGTTTTACTGTGAGTGGCTATAATGAGCATATATGCTGACGGTTTTGTGAATTTCCACTGCAGTGGACATTATGCAATCTGCTTAGTTCAAGCATTGGAGTAGTACTAATTGGGGGTAGGGGGTTGCTTTTGTATTGTTTTTAAAAACAATTGGCAGGAATGCTAATTGCTTTTGTTTAAATTATTATTGGTAGTTTCAGTTCTTAATTCATTCCCCAGTGTTGACCTTTGTCATCGCATTTCCTTCTTGATGTAGCCCCTTTTACAAATTAGTACATCATAAAGTCTGTTAAGTATAGCCCTCATAACGAAGGCATGATGTGATTACGTAATATGAGCTGAATGTATTGTTAAAGACATCTATGGGGAAAAGACAGGGAAAGCAAAAAGAAAAGTCTTTCTTCTCTAAATTGGCACTGTGAAACTGCCTACAGCACTCTGTTTGGGTGAACTGAAGTCCTACAGATAACAATCCATGCTTCTGTGTAGCAAGAACATTTAGAAGTGGATGGCACCCACATCAATGAAGCCACAAAGAGATAACCCGAGTCTAAAGGCTATTTCAGCTTTAACGAAATGACATGGATTTTGATAGCTAATCTGGTATCCAGTGAAAGGTAAATTTAGAACACAATCCTATGGAGATGTCTGCAATTCCCTGAACCCAGAGCACTGGGGCATCCCATGTAAGGTGGAAGCTGCATGGAAATGAAAGTCACCCCTGCATGCCTCCGACCCTGCAAAGCAGCCAAGCAGCCAATTTCCACTGTGGGGCTTTGGAGAGGGAGGGAGGGAGGGAGGGAGGGAGGGAGGGAAGATCGGAAGGGAGGCACTGATGGCACTACTGGCCTCTTGCCCTCTCCTCCCTTCCCCACACCCCGAAAGCAGCTGCCACGCTCTGTGCTGCCTCCGCGTAACGGGAGGGTGCCCCACTAGTGCAGCCTCAGTGCTGGCGCTGGACCTGTTTTGCAGCACTCCCACTGGGATCCCAGCAGATCCTTTGGCCCTCTAAACATCCAGAGTATCACTCCCCAAGTATTTCTCTTTTCTTTGTTACATCGCTATCCTGCCTTTCCTCCAAAGAGCTCCAGGTACCATACATGAGCATCCTCCAATCCATCGTACTCCAACAGTAAGCCTGTGAGGCAGGTCAGTGGCAGGCTCCAAGTTATCCAGCAAATTTCATGGACAAATGGAGAGCAGGATTTGGATCTCCCAAGTTCCAAGTCCAACCCTCTAACCACGAGGCCCACACATCTTTGCCCTGCTCACCATCACAGTGCTTTGAATGCCCTTTTCTATTTGTGCAGGTGCCCCTTATAGTGAAACACTGAACTGCAGCTGGGAGCTTTTCTGGGAAAACCTGCAGGCCCAGAATGGACTTTGCTCATCCAGTCTCACCACTGGACTCTCCTGAAGAGTATAATGGCTGTTCCTATTGAGCCATGCTGGAAAACAGGACTTTCTTGAACTCTGGCTCCTGTAGGCCAGTCTTCTGCTCCAACTTTTGCCTTGTTGCTGCATTCTCATTGTTCTCCAATCCTGATTCCTAGTTTGCTCTTCAGTCCTGCTCTCCTGGTTCATCCAGAGGTTTGACTTGTACATTCAGATGTACAGCATGGAGACACAATTTTTGCCAACACTGAAGTGTTGGATTCAGATATCTGTGATTAATTTAACAAGCAGGTAAGAGGAATGGTGGTCTTGGCCAATTATTTCACAGACTGATGGCTGCATTCCAGATGCAGATTCAGAATCAGAAAGAGAAGATTGTTTGGGTGAGGTAGCAGAGGATGGGTTAGGGCAAGATTCTGGGATACAGGAGGAGGTGGAGGAGGAGGTGAGTCTCTCAAGGCCAGGCACTTCGCTGAGCCAGGCAGTTCCTGGGAACAGCCAAGATGTACAGTCAGTGGGAAGAGTCTCTGAGGATCTCTGGTCTTAGACACAGACCAGGCCCCCTGCTGTGGACCCCATGATAAGGAGCAGGGAAGAGAGGAGGCATGCTTGCCTTCAGAGAGCCCCTCCCAAGGGGATGGAGTCCAGGCATGTTCATAAGGAGTGTTCCTGAAGGCACACACTAGATTGGGTTCAACAAACTGCTCTGTGCATGCTCAGAGATCTGTTCTGGGTGAATTCTACTCAGGAGCAATAAAAAGGTTGCAAGGAAAATGATCTGTGGCTGGTGATTGTCTGAAGGAGGAACCTTGGCCCACAGCAATAGGTGATTGTACATTTATCACTAGCCTAAACTCTTTTCTAATATATTACCCTCTGATGTCTCTCTGATCCCTGCTTATGATTCAGTTCCACATTTCCACTAGATAGGGCTCCTACATTAAAAAAAAATGTTTTCCGTAAGGAAAGATAACAAGAAGTAGGTCTTCTTATCTTAGAGACAAGAATATCATTGGGAGGTATTGTAGCAAGTGTTAGAAAGAGCTTTAAAGAAGATAGATGATATTTGCTCACATTGACCCCAAGAATGGTATAGGAGTATTGGAATAAGATTCAAGAAGGATAGATTTCAGACAGAATGCATGGAGAAACTTCCAGAAAACATTTCTCTCTCCCTTTCGTTTTCCTTTCTATTTTACTGAATCGGTTGGCATAGTTAAATAATTGTCTGATAAAGCATCTAACAAAGTCATGCATGGTCATTTACATATTGCAAAAAGGAGGAATTACATCACCAAAAAAAGAAGGTGCTTATTTGCATATGCAAATTTGTTTATTGGTGCAACTCCAGGAATAATAACTCAAATAGAAATCTAATCACAGGGAAGAAAACTAACCAGGTGATTTGCACAGTTCAATCCCCAGAGGAACAACTGTTGGAATGAGGGGGAGAGGGGAAAGAGATAGAAAAGGAATATTTCTGAGTATCTACCCATAAAACTCCTTTCTTACTGCAGCTGCATCAGAGAAAACTGATGAGGACGTATCAGTCAGAGGTCTCCTTGCTGGACTTTCTGGACGCCAGTAACCTCATAGCCTATGGTCTAGGAACAAACTTAACAGCTTTTGAAGAGAGGAGGAGTGGAGGGGAGACAGGAACAATAAGACTTTCCCGGTGGCTTCCAGTCCATCATCCATGCATCGCTGCTGACTCAGTCTAACACAAGTCAAGTCAGCACATGGACTTATGTTTTTAGTGTGGCTCTAAATGTGTTCACATATATTTCCCAGAAAACAGAAAACAGATGCACACACACTCACAAACACACCTGAGGTGGGTTAGAAATTAGTTGAAAGCCCATCAGGCACAAACAAGCTGAGCATTCCAGTGTCTCATCTCCCTAAGAGACAGAGAGGCTCTGACAGACCTTTGTTTTATGCTGCTTTGCTAGATGATGGCAATCTATACGTATCTACGTGTCCAGGACACAGCGGGACACCAATACGACGCCAGTATCAGTAGACACTAGCTGATCATTTCGCAGTACATTTTCCATCTCTGAGTTCCTATTTCTGAGATCCAGTGACCAGAACTACAAAGTATTTCAAATGTGACCACACCATATATATAAAAATCACAATCCTGCAGTTCTATTGCTGCAGCATTTCCTAGTAATCCCCAGCATGGAATTTGCATGAAAACTTTTTCCTCAGTTTTTGCATGCAGAGTCAACATTTTCATTAAGCAATTCACCATAACCAAAGATCTCTTTCCTGGTTAAGTCACCACCCTGGCAGATCTACATCAGACTATGCGTGATGTATTAGGGTTGCTTTTCCCCAAGATGCACTTCTTCCAGGGTTTCAAATTGCATGGAGAGATTCCATGGTACAGGAGGCTTTTCCTTTTAGACAATCATCCTCCACGTGTCAAGGGTGATGACGATACCAAAGATGCAGAGGGGGCATTGCGCTTTCCTTCCTTCTGTATTAATACTCCACTACATAGGAATGCCTGAATTGATCTAGAGTCAGAATGAGTGTGATATAGCAGTGGCCCTTTCATTTATGGCCTGGACAGCAGGGGTACAATGCATGAATAGACAAAAACCCCCAATTATCAGACCCGAGTATCCTTTAACATAGCCCTGATCAATCTAGTATCCTACTAAATGCAGTATTGTTACATCTGTAGCTTTCTTTTTGCACAGTAACAAGGTAAGTTTTTAAAAAGAGAGTTTTACTGCAATAACTATGTACTACAGAATTATATTTGTTCACACATTCCATGGGCTTACAACCCAGGCATTTTGCTTTTCATAGAGCATAATGCTGAAAAAAATATCAAGACCACCAGCAGAAAACAAAGTAACAGGCTTGGCATTGCTGGTAACATTGAACATCAAGATTAAAAGGCTTTGATGCAGTTCTGAAGATGCACAAAATCAGGAGAGAAGAGATTACTTTTCTTATCTCTATGGTCAGGGAAATATTGGAAGTTAATTACAAATCTTGTCTCCTAATCCTCTCAACTGAACACTGAACCTATGGTACAGGTGTTATTACCATCTGCTTTGAATTAAAGGAACTTAATTGAAAAGCCATTTCCCGATGTTATAATATTTTCAGTTTTATGCTCCCAAGATTATATCTTTCAACTTTTTTCAGAATAGTCCTCTGTAATCCCCTTCTTCGAGGCTATGCTGACAGTCCTCTCCAGATAATGGCGTGATTTTCAGCTAGAGCTCCTGAAGCACAAACCAGTCACTGATGAAACTGAATCCTTTTGCTCAACAGGAGGCAATTACCAATGTGGCATTTTTCCCAACTCAGAAACCTGATATGTTCCCCCAGAACTGTAACTGTCCTGCCAAACAGTTAGAAACCCTCAGGAGGTTCAGTATTCCATGTGTCCTGGCATTCACAGTATTACATAGCAGATTTAATTAAAACATGGTATATTAAGGCAATTTAGATTGCAAATTGAAGTCCCGAGAAGATATTTAGACAGGGTAGACAGAAAGTAAATCAAAATCTCCTGGTGGCTCTCTGGCTGATTTGTAGTAGATCAGTAAGGATGTGTGCCTTTCCGTTTTTGCAAACTGCTAAGATCATTTTGGCAGTTGAGCAGTACAGGAATGTTATGAATAAATAATATTAATATTAGCCATTATTATTTACCAGCAAAATGACTCCTCGCCAATCAGGCTTGGGGGTAACCATGATGGACTTTTGTGCTTTCAGTTCTGGTACTCAGAACCCATCTCTGGACTCAGCATTCTTTAGTTCTGAGTCCACTTCTTATGCACTTAACTCTGGTTGGTGGGTTTTGCAATTCCAGTAACATACAGAGCCGACTCTACAAGACTAAAGTCTGCTCGGACCTGCTTTAATTGATCTCTTCGCATACCCACTTAGGCCTAGAAATCAGAGCTCTGATCCCCTCAAAAGTGAGGATCTGCCCTCTGGTTTCCATGTCCCTGCAGCTAGCACACCACACTGGCCGCTTCTCCAAGTCCAAAAACTAGCCTCTGAGAGAGTAGAAGGATAGGGTGGAGAGCGGATGAGACCAAGGCAGAGTTCCAGTGGCTACATTGCAGTGTGGGAACTGTGGGGAGCTGGGGATGCCCGCTGCTGCTGCCCCCGGCACGGGATACTCAGAAGCCTGAGTATCTTCTGCTGCTGTTCTCCGCTGCTGCTCTCCCGGCACAGGATACTCAGAGTCAGGAGCTCCTAAGTGTTGAGGGTGCAATCGATAGGATTGCACCCTGAGTGCAAAACAAAGCAGTTGGGGATTTGATTTGGATTTATGGAATGGCTTTCCAAAAGTAGTTTACCAGGTGCCATCTTTACTATCTTTTTGGCGCCAGACAAAAATTGTTTTGTTCTCCAGACATTTTAACAATTGATTTTATATTATGAAGTTATTTATACCGGTTTTAGTTTAAATATATTTTAAGATATAACTATTTGACCCCTTGGCTGCATATTCTGTTTTTATTGTAAGTTACTTTTATATGCTTTAAAATTTGATGTTATTTTATGTAAAAAGTTGTAATCCACTTAGAGATTCTTCAGATTAGTTATAGCAGAATATAAATTGAATGAAAGAATGAATGAATAGGATCAGGACCACTACATATGAGGAAGAAAAGTTTAGCCTTTTCCACCCACCATGAAGCTGCCCCTGAAATAGTCTCTATGCAGTGGAGAGGTTAAAACCCCCCCTCCTACTAGTATCATTGGGGGGGGGGGAACCAACAATTTCTAAATGTTGAATGGGAGGTGGGGTTAAGAATCAAACCTCTCCTTTTGGTGTGGCATGGTCCCAATCCAGATCAGGACCCCTTCCTTTTTAGTAAAGAAATACCTGGAAGGTGTTACATGTTTAATGAATACTGTGCTGAAACCTCCTCTGCTCTTTTAACCATCTGTGAAGGAGGCAGCCATTTTTCTGCCTCTTTTGTTGGGCTTTTCTGAGGAATGTTTCAGGGCGCAGGACTGGAGTGCTTCCCATTCTGTAGTGAGGGGCTTGCAGGTTCTTTAATGTAACATTTTTACTCAGGTCTGGCCCTTCACCTGCTCTGGCAAGCTCCCCTCCTACCCCCGACTTAATCAGGACTTCCTGCTTGATTTCCTTCCTGCTTGACTTCACTGCCACCCGCTGAAGGCCTGAAAGCTGGGAGGACCATTTTGGTTTTGTTCTGTTGTTCTTGTTAAAAAGGATTTTTAGTAACAACAGCAAGAGGAACAACTCCTCTTTCAGCAGCTGCCTGCACTCAAAAATGCAAGACTGAAAGTCCTGGCTGAGAGCTCTCATGGGCATTTCAGAAAAGGGAACAAGAGAAGCTTCAAGGGCAGAAGAGGATAAAAGCAGGAAATGAAATCTCACCAGGACTACTCAGCCCCATTCTTTCAGTAAGCGAAGCACTCAAGCCCTACACCCAGAGCAATGCCTCCAGAGTTGCCTCCTTCCACACACCAAAATGTTGGGTGTAATTTCTTTATTTCCTCTCCCTCAACAAATGGTTGAAAAATAGTTTTTTTTTAAGTTGTTTTATATACTAACACGTTGTCTCTGACTTAATGGCAACCCACATCTCCACTAGAACCCAGCCAACACTGAGATTATATCCCAAACCAAATCTTATCATTGAACTCTTTCTTCACAATCCATTTTGGAGAAATTTGTGAAACATCATTCTGTAGAGTTAGCAAGTCTAGGTAAGATTTGTTTTCTGAAGTGATGCCAACCTGCTTTTTTCACCTATGTTTTGCGACTGTGCTCAGACCTTTGGTCTTGGTCTAAAGAGCGGTCAGAGAATGCATAATTAATCGATCATGGCTGCAATCATTTTCCTTCTTGCAACAGCTAGAAGGTAAAATGCAACTTCCCTTGTCAGGCAAAGAGCCAGTGAGCAGGCCTGCAGAGAAGTCTGGGCCAGAGTGAGAGGCAAGCGAACAAGCAAGTTGCCATGGCAAAGAGCAAGGACAAGCCCAGGAAGTTCTTGTCTGTGCACCCAGGCTGGGGTGTGGGCCCTCAGCAAGTCTCTAAAGTGCTACCCTTTCCCATTTCCTTCCATCCGCGGCAAACGAACCAGCATTTAATCTATGGGCAATGTTCTGAACAAAGTTAGTTTAACCTATTTGTGATTTTTTTCCTCCACTTAACCTGCCCAAGTTCTGTGTGCACCAGAGAAAGTGATGACAACTTTTGCCTGTACTGTTTGCCTAACTGCAATGTTAAGCCTTACTTGTGATACATTTACCACTTAATAATACCCATTGATTATGAGTTCATGTAACTGCTATTTAAGAAATAATGCATGCTAACGCCTTTCTACACAATTTGATGCCTCTCTGA
>NW_025336480.1:4738181-4748208 GCF_004798865.1 Varanus komodoensis
TCAGAGAGGCATAAAGCTTAACTGGCAGATTTGTAACAGCGCTATAAAGACGTAACAAGAATAAATACTAAGTGTAGAACAAGATTGTGCTGTGTAAGCTTGCCTAGCAACTGGCAGAATTCAACAGCAGCCAGCCCCTCCTTTCAAGGAGCAACATTTATTTTATGCAAAGGCTGTTTAGAAAGTTTCTTTCCTCGGAGGAGGCTGTTTCACACTGGCGGCGTGTGCCAGCACAGAGGACAACAAGAGTACAAAGTGGGGTACACTGGAAAGTGTAACCACTGAGCTATAATATTTATTTATTTAGAACATTTTAATGCCGCCCCATCGACTGTTGTTTACCATGTAGGCACTGAAGGGGAGACGAACAATTATTCTTGCGTTGGACTGTGTGCCTTTAAAATGTTCCTTCAGATGACTGCCATGGCACTGCGGAAAGGTACAGTGATCTAAAGAATTTAAGGCATAAACCTGGTCGTGTTTGGACAGAAAACAGTCCTACAGCTCCCAGCTTTGCCCAGTGAGAACTGGGATTTGTCTTCTGCCTAAACATGTGAAGGACTGTGCTCTCAATTGTGCCTAAGTAATCATGAAAGTAGTGCAACTAATTTGAGTGGCATCAGCTTGAATACTAAAATAAGGAAATTCATGGAGAGAATTATTTCATTCTGTCATCATCTTGCACTTCCTTGCACCCCTCTTTTAGGCCTCGAGAGTCTTCCTGAATAATATGAAATGGGGACACAGAGATAGCTAAAAGATGGGGGAATTGCACAATGTTGGAATTGGACCCTAATATACCCTAACTCTGCTTTCCACAGTTAGTGCCCTCCAGAGTTTTGGATTTGTAGTCCAACACAACTAGTGGGCACCAGGTTGGAAAAGCCTGCACTAACATGAAGACGTTCACAGAAGGAAGCTTTTCTGTAGTCTTCCCCATCCTGCAACCTGTTCACTGAATTTCTGAACATTGCAAGTGGTTGCCTGGGGGAGGATGGGATAGGATATTTTTTTGCCATACATTTACCAAAGTGAACCAAGCCATGGGGACCCAGGCATGTATTTCAGTGTGTGTTAAGCACAGCTAAGGATCATCCTAAAGAAATGGTGGTGCCTCGGCACTTGATTGATCTGATGCATAATCTGTATCAAAGACTAGAAGCTAAAGTTAGGACAGAACACAGGGAAACAGAATGGTTTCTAATAGGCAAACAGGTCAAATAAGCATGTATTTTATTTCTCTATCTGTTCAATCTTTCCACAGAACATTTTATAAGGATAGCTGGGTTAGAATTAGAGGAAGCAGTGAAAATTAGCAGAAGACCCATCATTAATTTAAGATATTCAGATGATATGATAACCACTGGCAGAAAGCAGCAGTCACTTGAAATGAATCCTGATGAAAGTGAAAAAAAAAGCACAAAAGCAGGACTACAGCTGAATATTAAGAAAACAAAAGCATTTATCATAATAAACAGAAATTTACTGTTAATAATGAAGAAATCAAAATTGTGAAAGATTTCACATACCTTGGCTGAATCATCAATTCAAGGGAAGAATGCAGCCAAGAAATTCAAAGAAAACTGAAACTTGGAGAGACAGCAATGAAGGAACTAGAGAAGATCATCAGGTGTAGGAACAATTTACTAGAGACCAAGGTCAAAAGCATCCAAACTATTGTATTTCCAATCACAATGTAGGGGTGTGCAAGTTGGACAGGGAAGAACACTGAAGATTGATGCATTTGAAACATGGTGCTGGAGAAATGCTTTGCAGAGATCCTGGACTGACAGAAAGACAATCAAGTGGTTCCTAGATCAGATCAAGCCAGAACTTTCCTTTGAAGCAAAAATGACAAAGCTGAGGTTGTCATACTTCGGACAAACCATGAGAAAGCAAGACTGACTGGAGAAGACATGTATGCTAGGGAAATTTGAAGGCAGAGGATGCAAGGGAAGATGAAGTATGAGACGGATTGAATCCATCTAAGAAGCCACAGCCTTGAACTCGGAAAAGCTGAATAGAGCTGTAATGGACAGGGCACTTTGTAGGGCTTTCATTCAGAGAGTCACCATAAATCAGAGACAACTTGACAGCACAACAACCAAACAGCTGTTTTGTGCATGATCAGGAATTTCTTGCATCTCCCCTTGGGAGTACATCCCTCTGAATTCCCCAAGCATTCACCCCCCCCACCACACACACACACTGATGTCCTTTTCAAATTGAGTAAAATAATTGAAGGTGTAATCCTATATGTGTTTAGACAGAAAAAAGTCCTATAATTCCTATTATTTCCCAGGCAGCATGGGAGGTCTAAGCTGTTTTTCTTTCTAAACACATAGGATCCCACCCTTAGTTATTGGCTAGAAATGTGAACTGTCAATACACGCTTCAGACTTCAGTGTAGATGAATGTGATGATTTTGTCATGTAGCAACATCAGGGAATTAACATGAAAACTATAAAATGATCTTAAATAAAGTTCCAGTTCTGTAAGCTAGGTAGACTTGATCCTTAGGTAACTTCCATGTGACCATGGGATTATATGCCCCAGATGGGTTGATGGGTGGATGCAGGGGAACTCTTTTTTCCCAGAGAACTATCAGAGGATCTGAGCCAGAGATGACTTTCTGTGAATGAACAAATAAATATATATAAATCGAAGGGGCAGCACTAGTGGATGTGTGAGAAGGGGTTGAAGATAAATGAACTATTTCAGGAACAGAATGCCAACAGCATGCCAAAATACAAGAGCTGAGCAAGGCTGTCCAGGACATGACATTTGGGAGGGTGTTCATTCATAGGAACACTATAAGTTGAAACAAGTTTGGTGCATGAATGTTCATCACTTGGTATCATGAAGGGATGACTTGCATGGGCAAAGAGATCACCACCAACATAATGCCACAAATAGAACTTCCCACCTGCTCAAAAGGCAGTGCCCCATTTTAGTCAATTCACATATTTACCTGCCATCAAATTCAGAATAGAATAATCAAGGGGTGTACATTTAGCTATGAAGCAAGCATAGCTCTCTATGGTTTGGGATGCACAAAAAAAATCAGACATTTGCCTAATTCTGAATACCCACTGGCATGGACTTAATTGTACGTTGTGGTACTGGAATGGCACTTTTGTATCCCAATAGAAAAGACAAAGTCTATAAGATCCATTTGTCAAAAATGTTTTTAGCAATTTTAAAGCATTTTTCCTGGCATGGTAGCTTTGGTATTTCTGTGTAGACAGATATACACACCTGAAAATAAGGTGGTAGTCACTGGACTTAGTGATAGTGGCAAATGAAGACATTGAAATATAACAACAGGTTAACTGAACTCCAGTAAGTTGTTCAGCTAGTTTCAAGTTACTGGAATCCAAAACAAAGAGGTCTAAGTTAATGTCCTGATGGCAGTACTCTGTGTTCCCATTTGTAATAGCTGTGTCAGAGGTCTACATCAGAAGGTGGTGCAGTAAGTCACTGTCTGCACTGACTTATTCATAAGGTCTCTAGGTGGTCTGACCGAAGACTGACTCATCATCAAAATAAATTTTCAGATGCCAATTGAGCAAGTCCAAGCAAGTCATGGGTATTATAATTCAAGTCTGAGCGTAGACCACTGGGCTAATTTAAAACAGCAAACTGGGAATCTTCTTAATTAAAGAGGCTTTGACATTTCCATCCAAGCATGTATAAGCGATATATACAAACACTAAATCATGTCCTTTAAGGGAATTGCACTAGCGAATGCCCAGGTTGATGAGAAATGAGCCTTGTAGTCATTTCTCGTTGTAAAATATAGATGGTGACATTGAGGACACATGAACTTGAAACAAATTCCTTTGGGGAACGGAACAAAAAATGCCCTTCCATGGAATTTATTTCCTTCATTTCTCACTCTGGTATGTGGGTGTGCCTAAGTGAGAATTTGCTCACCAGTTTCAAAGGCCAGCCCTATCTTTACACAGGTGGATGTAGCTGCATCAGAGAGAACCAGTAATTGTGTCCTGTCCCCGCTGACCCTGCCAGGAGGGACACTGCTGCCTCTCCACCACCTCCAGCAGGACCACTGGAGAGCCCTGCCGGCTGGTCTCTCATGGTTGCATTTGCTGCAGCATGAGGACAACTGGCAGAGCTAAGAACATAAGAAATGCCATGCTGGAGCAGGTCCATCTAGTCTGAACTTTTGACCACATGGTGGCAAAGCAGCTGCCCACAGGATCCCTCAAGCAGGGTGGGTGCAAGACCTTGCCCAGGAACTAGCGCATGCAGGTGAAGGAAGCAGCCAGTGTCAGGAGACACTGAGCACAGGTACGCCGGGGTGTACAATCAAGAGAACGTTGCAGTTTATTCAGACACACAACACACTCAAGAGTTTGTGTGCCTCCCGCCACAGTACCAGCAAGGCTAGAAGCCACTGATAGCCTCCTCCTCCTCCCCGAAGCTGGCCGACCCCCTTTTAAAGCCAACCAGATTGGTGTGCATCACCACTTCCTGTGGCAGCAAATTCCACAGATTTACTACACGCTTTGTAGCTCCCTAGAGCAACCTGCCGAGTGCATGGCCAGCCACTGCTCCTCCTTCCCATGGGCAGTGGCTGCTGTGTCTCCCACCTGCCCACCCTACCTGCTTGGCTGGAGAACTGTTGCTTCACTTACTAGGCCAGCTGGCCTGGCTGGTTCTTGGCTCCTCCCCCAGCAGCCATTCTCACCTCATGCTCCAGCTGTGGGTGGTCCAAGCTTGCCAAGTACCTCAAGAAGCCATCACTCAAAAGGTTGGTTTTAAAACATATCCTTGATCAGTGATTTCAGCTCTATAAGAAGGCAGAAACCTGCTTAGCACTTGATGACTGCATCTGTTTGTAGCTTACGTGTACATGTCTGACTGAATCTGTCGTAGCAACCAGATATCACCCAGTGCCTGACACAACACCTGTCGATGAACTCAGATCTCAATGTGTTGCAAGCCATCACTTTCAAGTAAGCATCTCTGTATTCACTGATACTCACACGCACCTGGTCTGCCATGGACTTCAAAGAAGCTTGTGGCCACAAATAAAAGCCTTCACTTACAATACAAATGTGCAATCTATCAGAATTAATACAAAAATAGAAATAACATATGCTCCTTCCATTTACAAAGAAGGAAGCCCATCATGCCCACATACCTGGTGGAAGAATCACAGACAGAAAATCAAATGACCATGAGCAGTGTGTGTAATCTAGGATTTAGGGCTGGATGCCTACCCAAGGCATCAGTCTTGCAAAGAAAAGCACTTTCACAGCAGCAGGCTGGAGCAGTGGCATTCATTCTGCTCCTACAGTTGGCTTAAAGACTGTGATTTTGCTACTCAGGAGGTGGTGGGCAAGATGGTTGGACAAGGGGCACCAGTTGCGACAGGTTGGCTGGTCATCCTGCACCAGTGGATGTGAATAAGTCAGCCTTCAGCCTGGTGTCCTTCAAATGTTTAAGACTACAACTCACAGCATTCCTGGCCATTGGCTATGGGAGCCAAGGTCTAAAATTCTGAAGGGCTGGCATCTCTGTAGGAATAGGTAGGCTGGGATAAATGAGCTTTATTTGGTTCTTTCAAATGTACTTTCCATAGCCACACGTCTTGTGGTACACTTTCAGTACATATCTGGGGTTCTAAGGTTCAGTGTATGTCTAGGGTTAATTTTGTTTCTAGCTCAACTAAACATAGTTCTGTCTTACCCTTTACAGATGGAGGCCGAACAACAGCAATGAAAATGTCCTCCCCTGGCAGAGCATAAGAAACACTCACACAATTCCTATTCAGCCCCAGTGGGTGCTCATTTCCTGAAGTTCATTTATAGTGATTTGATTAATGCATTTTCATTTACGTGATTCTAAGTTGCCTTGCAAGGATTTATATTTTGAAAAGCAACATCATCCTCATCCTCACCATCTGGCTAAGCCCCCAGCACTGCCGAGTCTGGACTTCCAGGAAAGGGCTGTCTGACTCAGCATCACCCGCACTGAGCAAGACCCCACGCTGGTTCCAGGCCTCATCTTATGCTTATCCAGGGACTGAGGCAGAGTAAATTTGTCCCTGTGGAACTCCAGGGCATTAACCTCCTTCTCATAAATGACATATGTTACAATCCTGTAAATGTCTTCTTGGAAGTAAATTCCACAGTGGCCCCTGTTCTCGGTAGGGCTGTGTGAGAAATCCAGATTTTGGGTACCAATCTGCCGGTTGCCCTAAGCTTAGCTCCCTGGACTCTGGCCAAGATTCCCTCTGTCCTAAGTCCGCCGCACTTCAAGTGTTCATGTGGCATCTGGGTGGAACTTCTGCTTCCACCCATGTGACTGAAGTCTTTTGTGCTCTGCATTCTTTGTGCAAAGAATTCTGTACTTTGCATTCTTTGCACAACAAAACTGTTAGTGCTCCTTAGCATTCACGGACTCGATCTCAGCTCAGCAAACTTCCTGGCCAGGGACAAATGTGAGAAGAAGTCCGATGAGCAGAAGAGAAAGGGGTTCTGGTCTTTGCATCCTTCACTCCCAGTTAAGTGGGTGCAAAGGTGCTGCCTTAGGCCACCTCACATTAAATTCAGTGACATTCATTGGCTTGTGCTGAAAACGTCTTGTAACAATGTTTTATACATTTTTCTTTTACCTCTCTGGTTGGCAATGCCTTGTCTACTGATAGCTTGTGGTTCAGAGAGAGCATTCTTTGTTTAAGACACAATCCTATGCAGGTTGAGACAGAAAAAAAGCTCTACAATTCTCAGTGTTCTCCAGCCAGCCAAACAGCCTGTCTACCTTTGTACAGGTTTGCACCCCAAACCATCCATCATTGCCTTTTTCCTCCTCGGAAGTCTCCTATTTCGTCTGCAAGTGACTTGAATACCCCCTTTATGTAGTTCATTCCAGCATGTATTTATATCATCACATGGTGATGACTTTCATACATCCTTCAGGCATGATAGCCTCTTAGTCATGCTGAAGAGATGCTGTCCCAACCAAATGCAAAAAATTGAAATAGCCATCCCTTGCCATTGCAAATGAAATCTATTTATTTATTTTACAATACATTTGCATGAGTAACAGCATCTGTGCAGCCCTGTTTCTTAATCTGCCATTAAAGCAACCCAACCTTAAAGTTGGCTGCTTGGGGAGCACTTTATTGCCCCAGAGAAAACTTGGACAAGGCGAATGTTCCACATAAAAGGCCATTGTCTGGATGAAGGTTTCCCCCAGCAGGTTAGAATCAGCATGACAATGGATTTCAGGTTTCAGCTAGGGCAAGTTATTTAAGATTTAATCATTCCATGCTCATCATCAAAATCAGCATAACAATGCTGTGGCCTATTAACCTGCAATCAGCAGCCCTATACTCCAGCCCAGAAACTTTCAATCAGAAAAAGTAAACACGCTTTCCATTAAAGGATTTTTTTTTCTTTTGAAGAAGGGGCTGACTCCTCTTTCTGGCCCTCAGAAGAAGCTATGATGACCTGTAGCTAGCATCATCTTGTGCTCCAGTATGTTTACATTGTGTGGGATCAAAAAGCATGGGGATGCCTTATTGTTGTACAGATCTGGGGACAATTTATGCCCTCGGGCATATTTGGTTAGTGAAAGAAAACTGTGAAAGGAAGGCAGCTGCAATTTGGGGACATTTTTATCACCCCACAGGGGATAATGCACTAGAAAGACTAGATTACAAGTCTACTTATGTGCAAATTACTCTATAAAATGTGAGCCTTGGATAGGAAGCAGGATGAGGGTAGAGCTGGAAAAGTGCATAAATCCCGAAAGTGTTCTTGAAATATCAGAAGTTTTCTGAAAGTGATTTAAAATTGCATATAAAATTATAGAGGATCTTAGAAGGTATGACAAGCCAGTCCTCCTCTTCAGTTCTGCACTGGCTTTTTCCCAAGATTCACCATCAACGGTAGTGCTTTCCTTGACAGATGCTTCAAGAATATTTGGTCTGTGCTCGCATACTTACATTTAGAGAATTTGTTCAGTAATGTTCCTCCGCAGTATCTATATACATAATTGTCACCTTGATCAGAAGTAGCATCTATTCACATTAGCCTGCTAATACAAATCTCACCTGTTTCTATAGCTATGGTAACCAAGGGATGCTCTACCAGCCATTTGTTCTCTGTAAAAGAGACTGCTCATTAATACCTGGGTTACAAAAAGCTTGATCCCAAGTCATTTTTGCAACATTTTTCAATTTAATTACAGGCACCTGCTTGATTGCCGATACTGACTTTAGATAGAATCTGATTTGATAGCTCTTCATTTTGAAATGAAACACCTAAGACATCATATACTTTCAAAACACATTCTTCCAAGCAGAATTACTCTTTTTTCTCCCCTGACTGTTAGCAGAAATCCTGACCCCTGGGATATTCAAAGCATTTATTTTATTGGCTGGAAATGTATGGCCCACTTAATTCTTAAATCCTCAGTATAAGTTGCAATGTAACACAGCCATGCTTGCCAATTCTCTTTACGCCAAAGATTTTACCATCTCTTACAGCAAAGGTGCAGAACCTCTTTTACCCTGAGGTTGATTTCCAGTTTGGAGATGGTCTCAGTGTTGGGGCCAAAGGCAAAAGGGATACAGTCAAAATACTGAAAAAGCCGCATCTTTTAGTCCTAATCTCCAACCGCCAGTAGCCAAGCTTTAGGACAGGGGTGTCCAAGCTTTTTGCAAGGTGGGCCAGATTTGGTGAGGTGAAAATGTGTGGGGACTGATCATTCAGCCTGACATTCTTTGAACCATTAACATTAAATGCAAATGAACTATTTTATGAAAGACTAAACAAATAACTTAACTGCACTAATGCGAAGGGTGATACTGAGATCTCGACTGCATTATATAGGCCAGGTCTGGCTCAAAAACAGTGGTTTTGATGTGCAAGATGTCACGCAGGTGAAAGTCACTTAGTCTCGTCCTCACGCGGATCTTGTTAATGTTCATAACCGAGAATGTCTTCTCGCACAAGTATGTCGAACCAAACAAGCTCAGCATTTTCTTAGCAAATGTTCGAATCTCTTGGAACCTGTCTTTATCCAGCTGGCGGTAAAAGTTGACAAGAGGGAGCTGTTGGTGCCGACTGTGTCACTCGGTGTCACACTGCAGCTCAATGAGCTCCAGCTGCAGGTGGTCTGGAGCGTCATCAGGGTCCACAGAGAAAAGAGTTGAAAAAAGTGTGATCTCCTTTTCAATAGCTGCAAAATCCCGAAAGCACTGTTGAAACTCTTCAGCCAGAGATGAGATGTCTGCTTCATACCTCCTTATTTGCACACTCATATTGTTCTGTGGAAAACTGGTCATTATTTCCTGCAGTGATGGGAAATGTGTGGTATTGGGCTGCGTTTGTGACAGGTGCCTTTGGAAAAGTAGCAGCTTGGTCCCAAAGGCTTTGATATGTGAATACAGTTGGCTTACCACTGCATTTTGCCCCTGAAGGCACGTGTTCAGCACGTTCAGATGTCGTGTTATGTCAACTAAAAATCCAAAATCAGTCAGCCAAACAGGATCAGATAGCTCTGGCATCGGTTGTCCCTTTTTTGCCAAGAATTGTCCGATTTCCTCCCTAAGAGAGTAGAAGCGCTGCAGTGCAGACCCCCGACTGAGCCATCTTACCCTGTTGTGAAACACAACATCTCCGTATTCAGCCTGGATTTTGAGTAGAAACTGTTGAAACTGGAGGTGGCACAGGGCTTTGGAGCGAATATAATTAATAGCCTTCATCACCGGTTTCATAACATCATCATATTTCAGATGTTTGGCACAGATAACTTATTGGTGAATAATACAGTGGAGTTTTATAGCTTTGCCTCCTTCTTCGCTGACTTTGTTACAGATTAGGGTTGATAATCCACTTCTCTCGCCAGCCGTGGCAGGTGTGCCATCCGTAATAATCCCAGTGACTTTATTCCATGGTAGTTTCATGTCATCTACGGCGGAACAAACAGAAACAAATAAATCTGTTCCTCTTGTTTGGTCCTTAAGGTTCTGGAGGTCAAGTAGCTCTTC
>NW_025336480.1:4748308-4763262 GCF_004798865.1 Varanus komodoensis
AGAGGCAAAAGGAGTGGAGTTTTATAGCTTTGCCTCCTTCTTCGCTGACTTTGTTACAGATTAGGGTTGATAATCCACTTCTCTCGCCAGCCGTGGCAGGTGTGCCATCCGTAATAATCCCAGTGACTTTATTCCATGGTAGTTTCATGTCATCTACGGCGGAACAAACAGAAACAAATAAATCTGTTCCTCTTGTTTGGTCCTTAAGGTTCTGGAGGTCAAGTAGCTCTTCACTCATGTTCATGTCATTGTCCACTCCTCTCAAAAAAATCAATAACTGAGCGGTGTCAGATGCATCCGTGCTTTCGTCGCAGGCTAACAAAAAAAACTCCACTCCTTTTGCCTCTAACTGTCTCTTAATATCAGATGAAACGTCTTCAATTTTCCATACCACAGTGTTACGAGCCAGGCAAACATTGACAAACTCTTGCTTCTTCTCAGGACAAATTTTCTCCACCATTTTCACCACGCAGTCTTTAATAAATTCACCCTCAGGAAAAGGTTTGCAGTGCTTGGCAATCAGCATTGCCACCTCGTAGCTCGCCTTTGTGGCATTTTCATTTGACTCACGGGCTCTTGTGAAAAAGCGCTGCTGTGCCGTTAAAGCAGCTTCCAGTTCCTTCAATTTTTCGCCTTGTTCGTTCCCAGTTAGCTTGTTATAGTTAGCATGTTTCGTCTGGTAGTGCCTCTTGATATTGAATTCCTTGAAAACAGCCACAGTCTCTTGGCAAATTAGGCAGACACAGTTGTTTTGTATTTCAGTGAAAAAATACTCCAATTTCCACTTGTCCTGGAAGCGGCGGCCCTCGCTGTCAACTTTCCTTTTTTTAGTTACAGTCGCCATTTTAGAAATGGGCACACAAGCCTTGTGTCACAAGGGTCATGCGGCGAGAGTGCTGACTCAGGTCTACTGCCATCTTCTGGTGAAATATAACCCCCAGCCTTGAAGGAGCAGGAGGCAGCAGGGGACAGCTGCGGGAACCCCTGTGCGGTGAAGGGAAAAACGCAAGCCGGTGGGGATGAGTGACAGGCTGAGCCGGCGGGGAGAAGAGGCTGCGGGCCGCTCGAAATGTAAAACGGGCTGCAATTGGCCCCCGGGCCGGACTTTGGACATTCCTGCTTTGGGAGAAGCATTTCAAACTCTATTATATGGAAAAGCTGCACAAAATCTGGGAAACCACCAAATAATTGATGGCTGTAGGGGAAAGAGAACCATGGAAAGGAGGCGTAGCCTTCTGGGGAACCTAAGGGGAGGGCAAATTTGGTCCCTACACCTGAGGTTCTTGCACCCAAAAGAATCATTTGTGATGTGAGTCTATAGATGGCAGGGATCTGATGCTGGGAAGCTGTGACTCCCCCATTTTGTGGGTCCATGAGTACCACATTTATTAGACGCGAACTTCAAAAAACGTAACAGTAGTAATACACTGTAGGTATTCCCTAACCATTAAGAGAGACTTTTAGATGTATTATAAACTGTGAAAATGAGAAAGTAAGGCAGAAAACATTAGGAAAAAAAGAGTTATAAGCCTTTTATTATGCAATCTCTGCTTAAGACACAGCAATGCTATTAGAGTAGAAATTGGAAAGGGAGCACAAGTCAGGGTCTTGCTTAGCATAATGAATGGGGTTGAGGGCGCAGGTTACTTTTTCAAGTTAGTGAAGCCGTACATATTGTCATTAAAGTTCTACTGTAAGATGGAGTCTTCAATTGCCTAATTCTACCACTGATTATTCTGGGGAAGTGCTAAACCATCCGGCATGGACGGGGTGTTTGCTGCATGTGGATAATGCTGCACATTCTCTTGGTGCTGGTACTGTGGGTCGCGCAAAGATGCCGTGCTGTTCGAACGTAGCTGCATCTGCTTGCCTGATGCAGCACAACGTTGGGGCAAGGGGAAGCCTGCCCAAGGTAGGGGAGGCTGAGACTGGAAAGAACTCGTCTAACTTTGGGTAGTACTGTACTTTATGTCAGCCACCTTGAGAGAGTGATAATGAAGGTAACTAAGGTCATGATCCTATGCATGCTTGGACAGAAAAAAGTCCAACTGTTCTCCACATTCTCTAGCCAGCCAAGCTGGCCAGGGGGTGTTCAGTCTTCTTGACTTCAGTGGGTTTCACTCCCAAGCAAAAATGAATATGATTACAGCCTAAATGTATGATCGCATGAATCTGCTTCATACTAATTATGTTGAGCCCATTTAGCCTTCTAGGTCAGTGTTAATTACCTTGTTGAAAAGTTCTCTCCAGATATCTGAGAGAAAGGCATTCCTAATTCTGCCTCCTGATTTTTTTTTAAATTAGGCTGAGTCTGGGAACTTTAGGCATGAAAAAGTGGTCTGCTCCCTGAGTTGTGACCCCTCACTACATGTCTTCCTCTTCCTCTCCCTCCATGAAGTTTGCCTTCACTCAAATTCCAAACTGGGAGGTGGAGGGGGAAAGTTCCATTCTATTTTACCACACCACCATTTTTTCTTAGAAATCACTGGACAAACAGCCTGGAGCTAATTTTACATTTCAAGTTCAGAAAAAAAATTGTAATAAATGAAATGCAGTGTCAGCTGATAAGTGCAAGCAAGCAAGAGGAAAAATCAATAAACGTTTTATAACAGCATTCAGAGGCTTTAGAAGGAAACTCTCAATGGCATTCACTTACACATGAATACAAAGAGACAATGTAAAACTCAAGAAGCCTTCCACTTTAAGCCTTTCCCATTAATACTGCACTTTCTTGGATTTGTCAGACACTGTAGATGACATCCCCAAAATGGAAAAGGGGTCCAGAATGTGAAAAGCAGCAAAGGTTTTGTATCAATATGAAAGATGTTCAAGTACCATATCCTTACCTAAACTACTTGGGTCAGACCCGGAATGATGAACGTTTTTGCCTGCCATAGCATTTCTCCGCAGTTTTTCTGCTTCCGCAGAATCTGAGACACTTCCTTGGTATAGTTGGGAAGAAGGGAGAAAAATGGTCATCCACAGAAAGCATATTTTTTAGAATGCAGATGGTAAATGAGATGACAAGGCTATGGGTTGATTCTCGCAGCCACCTCCAGTACACTCAGTATTGCTCATGCTGAGCTCCAGATACTAGCACTGCATAGCAAGGCACTTTGGTGGCATTGGATGTCAGACCTGCTTGCAATATGGCACTCTGAGTGTGGAAATTGGTCCCCTTGTTTGCTTCAGAGCAATTTTTTCATACCTTCTGTTCTGATTCACACTCTTCTGAATTGCCCAGTAGTGGTCTAGTTCATGGCCACTATGCAAGAAAATGCTTGAAAAGCTTTTGAATTGAACCGCAATTTCTGCCTTTGCCCTCATGAGCTATGATCCGGCAAAGCTATATGCTGTAGAAATCGGGCACACTTGTCCCAGAATACAGCATTCCAAGATGGAATTTTCAGACCTGAAACTGATATGGAAGAACAGTCAGAATGATGTTTCGGTGAAATGCCAATGTGCTTCAAAATAAGTCAGGTGGCAGGTGAGAACCCCATTGCCTCTGCTTTGTGGGAGACACTGGAAAAGGGGATGAGTGTGACTTTCTCAGCCCTGTGGTCCAACGCTGAGTCAAACTAGTGGACAATTTGGTGGACCATCCAGTGTTCCCAGCACCTGATCCACAACAGCACTAACCTCCCTGAGTATGAATCCAACTCTATTTGGTGGGGAAGGGAAGAAGGGAATTTAGTTTAGAATCAACTCCTGGCATAGGCATGGACGAACTCTACAATTCGAAAGTTTTAACTCAATTGTTGCCTCTTGCTAATAACCCTCTCATTGCTTTCTTTGTATCATGAAGTCAGTCCTGGCTGGCCAGCTTTAATAGAATAAAGACTGTAGTTAGAAGCCTCTCATTATGATCTGCTGAAAAGGGAAAAATGGTTAGAAGAGGGAGATACCATCCTAGGACAAAAGCATGTACAAGAGAGAACCAAGCACACATACAGCTTATGGTTTTGGGGGTTTCCAACTGTAGTCGGATGAAATGCTGAAGTGGCAAGCATCCTTTCAGTTCAAATTTGCACATATATTCCTACAATAAAAACTAAGCTGCTATTTCAGCATGTACTAGACTCCTCTGAGAAACTGTTGAGCCACTTAGCATTTTCCTGTTGATTTCTACAGACCACCTGGATTGTACTCAATGTTAGTCCTTCTTAGAGTAAGCCCACTAAAATTAATATGACTGAAGTTAGAATAACATCCGATATGATCCACTGAGAGTAGATCAGGAACCATTGCTGATCTCCACACCAGGAATTAAGAGTGATTATCTATATGCTGGTGCATTTATCTTGTAAAGAAAGAGCAAGACCAATGGACTTAGTTCTACCCACAGTGTTTCTTAGGGAAACTGAATGATAGTCAAGCAACTCTTTCTGTGCCTAGGGACTCTACATAAAATTACAGTGCTGCAAAAAAGTATATATTACATATTCACTGGCAAAGGCTCATGCATGCTATAAAACAGGAGTGGCCAGACTTGCTCAACAGAAGTGCCACGTATGGTAAAAGTTAGATGTTTGAGAGCCACGAGTTGGCACCTGCAGGCAGTGCCAGCAGGCAACAGACAGCCTGTGGGTGTCCTCAGGTGGCAGCGAGCAGAAAGTGGGTGTCTACAGACGGTGAGCCACAAGCCGCAAAATACACTCAAAGAGCCTCAGTTTGGCCACCCCTGCTATGTAATGGTTTTGCTTCCACCTCTCTGAATGGCGCTACAAAGAACAGAGAAGGTAACTTTGCATTGATAATGAGTACCTCAATGGGTCTTACCATTCTAGAAAATTCCAATGTGTTATTCCTCTTTCTGCCCCATGGCTTGGGGGCAGGGAAGCAAACCACGGAAACAGAAGTGAGTGTTCCAATCACTGTGGTTAAAATAGTTTTTAAATCCATAGCTATTTTGGTTAGAGTGACTTGTTCCTGACCTCATCGTCTGTCTAAGTGTGACAACAGATTGTGTTGCAGACTGTGAGAAGGAGAGAGCCCTCTCAGTGAAGAAGGCTATAAGAATTTTAAAGGTTCGATGTAAACGTTTTTCCATATGACCATGCTGAACTATCTACAGGATTCATGCCCTGATATATTTTATCCTGGTTCCACACTTTTGCTCAAGAGTTCTCTCTCCCTACATGCCTTGGAGACTAACAAGCCACCAGGTCAAGATATTAACCTGAAGTCTCTGACACATATTGCAAGCAATTTTCCTAAGTCAATGCATTTTAATGTTCTTTTCATTAATATATGCATATCTGTGTGCACTTTATTGCATTTTTTCAATTTTTTGGAGTGATCCACAGAAAAATGCCAATTGTGAAGGTTAACAGAGTTTGAACTTGCAATTGCATTCATTTATAATATGTGCTCGCTTGCCTATAACGGCATATTTTCAGAGCATTTCAAACACAAAACATATTTTAAAAAGTTGAAAGCAACAACAGCAAGCAATCCAATGCATATAATATTAAACATGAAAGCAACTGTATGCTGAAATGCCATTATCCTTCAAAATTTGCAGTTCTCTGAATTTTTTCAATTAAATTCTCCCATAAAAAGTACAAAAAAGCATCTATCAAAGGCCTTACAAAATAAAATCACATTAATAAAAATCTAAAGCCTAAATGCCTGGAAGAACAGAAATATCTTCAGCTGACACTGACACATTTGAATATGGAACCAAATACTGAGATAAATGAGCTGGGTAACCCACTAGTATCTTTCTTCCCTCAGTAGAGGCATTCAGAGAAGGAGCTACTGAAATTAAGTGAAGGATCTGGGCAACTAAGCATAGGATAGATGTGCTGGCCCAGGGCATTTAGCTCTTCAAATAAATGAATTTGGCCCAGAAATGGACCGTAAGTCAGTGCAGCTGGTGAAGCACTGGGGTCTCTAGAGAGCAGTTCTAGTTTCCACTAGCTGAAATGTATGAGCCGTTGCTTAAAGTAACAAAAAGACCACAGTGTAATCTCTGGATGTACCAGGTGAGTAGCTGATACCCTCCTACGCAGTTGAGTTTCAGGGTATAACCCTGCTGAGATGCTATGGTGCCAATGCCGTGCCAAGAATTTAAGCTATGTTAGTGACTAGTGACTTGGTTTAGCACTGTTGTGCAAAGATAAAATGCCAAAGATAGTGCTGGGCATGCTGCCTGCCCTCCTTTTCCAAGATGCTTTGGTTGGAAGAGAGATGTCATTATCGCTGGATTCTTTATGCATCCTCATACTTTCTGCTCAGTGAACACATCTAGTTGCATTTGCTCTGGGAGGAAAAACACAAATTACGGGATGCGTACTCAGACATTGCTCACAGGAGGCAAGTTCCTCGCCCAGCACGCAGACTATCCTCTGAAAAAGCTCAGCTCTGCTGCACATTTGATGGAAAGGCCTGACCTGATTCACTGCCCATGCAGCAACTTCCACAGACATCCTTACGCAACAAGATCAGGTTCCTCTAGACTACCATCAGCTACTTCCACATGTGCAGAGAGTAGGTCTCAGGTTGTGCTTTGTTTCCACTGGCAAACATAAGTGGTCCCTCAAGCATGAACACGCGTGTATGCCAGAGGAAGGCCTCAGAATGAGCAGCGCTCTCTCTGGATTTGCCAGGGCGGAAATTTCAGCAGTACAGCGGCAGATGAGTGGGAGCTGCAAAATCGTCCAAGGAGGTGCTTATGACCTGCAGGCCACACACACAGCCCACACCAGTGTGAACATTAGTGATGCCCCAAAGTAAAGGTAAAATGAATGCATCCCCCCCAAATATTCTGAAAGTTTGCTTTTTCAAATGATGATCACAAAGAGCCTGCATATTTGCATATTTGATGAATGTCTGATTTAATATGCTACTGATTCTAATAATGTCCCAGTAACCACCAGCATTTGACTGTATCATACATGCTGATCATCCTGCCCCAGTGGTGTCAGAAAGCAACAGCTTTCTATGTATCTTGTAATAACTGCATTGATTCAGGCTCTTACCTGAATAAGCCCAACAAAGTCAGTGGGATTTATTTCAGAGGACTGTATGTGTAAGATTGCAGCACAAGCCAGCCCATCAGGAAACGTCTTCTTGAGCAAGACATCAAAATTTGTCAGATTTCAGTTCTGAAATTTACATGTCAAATGTTGATGTCAAATTTTTGAAATCAAAATCCAAGCTGTGAAATCAGAACAATCATCAGACTTTAACTTTTATTTCTGAACACTAATTTTAGCTCTACCTAGAGCAGATAGTATTTGGATGTCAATGCACGTCTTTTCAAGCATAATCAAGACCCAAACTAACAGATTATCCAATTATGAATAGTGGAATTATGTGTCTTAGCTTTACTTACCTTCATGTAAACAGATATAGCCTAAATTCAGATCAGGCCCATGGCACTCTGGGGTGGGAACAGGGTTTAAAAGAAGACAAACGGGAACTGGGGGAAAATGGGTGTGTAGGAAGCTTCAACTGCTCTTCCCAAGTGCCATGATCCCACTCTGAACCGGACATGCATATGTTTACACAGATAAAATTAGCAGAATCTTAGCTTGGCCCCAAGATTCTAACGGATAAAGTTAAACGTAGAGTGCTGGACTTGGACTCAGGAGACCCAGGTCATGGTCCCCACTTGACCATGAAGCTTACTGGATGGCTTTGGGACAGTCACAGACTGAACCAAACCCACCTCAAAGGGTTGTTGTTGTGGGAGAGCCAGTGTGGTGTAGTGGTGAAGAGCATGGGACTGGGACTCAGACGAACTGGGTTCTAGTCCCCGCTCAGCCATGGAGCCAACTGGGAGACTCTGGGCCAGTCACAGACTCTCGGCCCAACCTACCTCACAGGGTTGTTGTTGGGGGGATAAGATGGAGGAGGAGAACGATGTAAGCTGCCCTGAGCCCTTTGTAGAAAAAAGGCAGGATATAAATTGAAAAATAAAATAAAACAAATAATATGCCAAAGAAGAAGGTCATGTAATCCACCTTGGGTATCTTGGAGGGGAAAAGGCAAGACAAAAATGTAATAAATAACAGCACTAATAAATGCTCTGAACATGAATGCTGTGGTCGAATATTATAACTTGCAGCGTCTCTGTGCCTCATTCCAAGGTATGCAGCTCAGTGACTATTGAGCTCAATGGTATTGGGATAATGATACTTAGCACATGAAGAAGCCCTTCCTATTCAAACATCAGGCATTATCTGTTGGGCAGGTGCTTTAACTGTGCTAAAGTATTTAGAAAACCATAGCAGATGAACATCTAAAGAATTTAAAAAACCCTACTGGTTGTGTCCACAGTCATTGCTAAGATGACTTTTGCAATATTATTTGAACTTCATTTCATGATATTGGTTTTTCCAGTGCTTTTTTGGTAAAAAAAAAAAAAAAAAGGTGCCGCAACTCACGTTGCTGCCGACAGTAAGCACACACACCAATCCCAAGTCGAGCAGCGGAGGAGCAGCATCCGGAGCAGCGATCTCTCACTGTCGCAGGCACAATAGCAACCTGCAGGCACTATGTTAATGACGTTTGCTGCTGATCTGTTACACCAAAATCACTTTGTAAAATCCATTGAAAAAAAGGTGTCAGAACACTGTTCCAGTGCGTTCTATGACAAAAAAAGCCCTGGGTTTTTCTGTCTGCAGCAAGGGGAAAAAGCACACTAACCCACTTTCCTTAGCTAGTACCATAGGCATTGCTCAAACATGTTGCTATTTATTTCATATTCTATTTCTAAACTTACAAAAGAATCAACCCACTCCAGTGTCTTTGCCATGAAAACCCCATGGACAGTACCAAAAGGCAAAAAGATATGATGCTGGAAGATGAGCCCCTCAGGTTGGAAGGTGTCCAGTATGCTACTGGGGAAGAGCAGCGGGCTAGTACTAGTAGCGCCAGAAAGAAGGAAGCGACTGGGTCAAAGCCAAAAGGACACTCAGTTGCCGATGTATCTGGAGATGAAAGGAGAGTCCAATGCTGCAAAGATCTATACTCCATAGGAACCTGGAACGTAAGATTCATGAATCAAGGTAAGCTGGATGTGGTCAAACAAGAGACGACAAGACTGAACATCGACATCTTAGGAATCAGTGAACTAAAATGGACAGGAACGGGTGAATTTAATTCAGATGACCATCATCATCATCATCATCATCATCATCATCATCATTATTACATTTCTATGCTGCCCCTTGCCAAAACCTCGGGGCGGCTTACAACACAATAAAATGCATTGAAATACAATAGAACATAATAAATTACCATTAAATACAAAAATACAAAAAATACACTGAGTTACAAATATAAAATTAAAATTATCAGTATAAAATAAGTAAATAAAAATATAGGAGGAGAAAGAGAAGGAAGAAGAACTTGCCCTGGCCAGATCATATGTTTTAACAATTAAAATGATGTTTAAATAAAAAGGTCTTTACCTGGCGCCGAAAAACCAGTAACGACGGTGCCAGGCGGACCTCTTTGGGGAGTGAATTCCATAGGTTGGGCGCCACTGCAGAGAAAGCCCTCCCCCGAGTACTTACTCTCCTAATTGCTTTCATGGCGGGTTCCCGGAGAAGGGACTCTCCCGCAGATCTCAAAGGGCGGTCGGGCATATACGGATGTAAGCGCTCGTTCAGGTAGCCAGGACCCAAGCCGTTTAGGGCTTTATAGGTCATAATCAACACCTTGAATTGGGCCCGGGCTTCAATGGGAAGCCAGTGAAGCTGATGGAGGACTGGAGTCATGTGAGCATAACGCCCCATCCCCGTCAGCAACCTGGCAGCTCTATTTTGCACCAATTGAAGTGTTCGGACCGTCTTCAGGGGAAGCCCCACGTAAAGCGCGTTACAGAAGTCTAGGTGGGAAGTCACCAGCGCGTGTGTCACCGTCGCCAGGCAGTCGTACTCCAGGTAGGGGCGCAGCTGATTAATCAGCCGAAGCTGAAGGAAGGCGTTCCTCGCCACCGCTGTCACCTGAGCTTCCAAAGAAAGCTCCGGGTCGAGGAGTACTCCTAAGCTGCGGACCTTATCCCTAAGAGGGAGTGTTGCACCATTCAGGACCAGGTCAAATCCACCCTCTCCGAAACCCGATCCGCCAACCAACAGGACCTCCGTCTTGTCCATCAGGTTTACTACTGCGGGCAAGAATCCCTCAGAATAAATGGAGTAGCCTTCATAGTCAATAAAAGAGTAGGAAAAGCAGTACTGGGGTACAATCTCCAAAATGACAGAATGATCTCAGTTTGAATCCAAGGCAAACCATTCAACATCACAGTAGTCCAAGTCTATGCCCCAACCACTGGTGCCGAAGAGGCTGAAGTGGACCGGTTCTATGAAGGCCAACAACATCTTCTAGAATTAACACCAAAAAATGATGTCCTTATCACCATGGGGGATTGGAATGCTAAAGTAAGAAGCCAAAAGATAACCAGAATAACAGGCAAGTTTGGCCTTGGAGTACAAAATGAAGCAGGGCACAGGCTGGTAGAAATTTGTCAAGAGAATACGATGGTCATAGCAAACACTCTTTTCCAACAACCCAAGCAATGACTCTACACATGGACATAACCAGATGGTCAGCACAGAAATCAGATAGACTATGTGCTCTGCAGCCATAGATGGAGAAGCTCTATACAGTCAGTAAAAACTAGACCAGGAGCTGACTGTGGCTCAGATCATGAGCTTCTCGTTGCAAAATTTAGGCTTAAATTGAAGAAAGTAGGGAAAAGCACTAGGCCACTCAGGTATGACCTAAATCATACCCCTGATGAATATACAGTAGAGGTGACAAATAGATTTAAGGAATTATATCTGATAGACAGAGTGCCTGAAGAACTATGGATGGAGATTCGCAACATTGTACAGGAGGTAGCAACTAAAACAATCCCAAAGAAAAAGAAATGCAAGAAAACAAAATGGCTGTCTGAGGAAGCCTTGCAAATAGCTGAGGAAAGAAGGGAAGTGAAAGGCAAGGGAGAAAACGAAAGATACACCCAATTGAATGCAGAATTCCAGAGAATAGCTAGAAGAGATAAGAATGTCTTCTTAAATGAACAGTGCAAAGAAATAGAAGTAAACAATAGAATGGGGAGGACCAGAGATCTCTTAAAGAAAATTGGAGATATGAAGGGAATGCTTCATGCAAAGATGGGCATGATAAAGGACCAAAATTGCAGGGACCTAACAGAGGCAGAAGAGATTAAGAAGAGATGGCAAGATTACACAGAGGAACTATACAAGAAAGAGCTTAATGTCCCTGATAACCATGATGGGGTGGTCACTGACCTGGAGCCAGACATCCTGGAACGTGAAGTCAAATGGGCCTTAGGAAGTCTGAGCAACAACAAAGCTAGTGGAGGTGACAGTATTCCAGCTGAGCTATTCAGAATCTTAAAAGACGATGCAGTAAAAGTGCTACACGCAATATGCCAGCAAATTTGGAAAACTCAACAGTGGCCACAGGATTGGAAAAGGTCAGTTTACATTCCGATCCCAAAGAAGGGCAATGCCAAAGAGTGTTCAAACTACCGCACCATTGCACTCATTTCACATGCTAGCAAAGTGATGCTCAAAATCCTACAAGCTAGGCTCCAGCAGTATGTGGACCGAGAACTACCAGAAGTACAGGCAGGATTTCCAAGAGGGAGAGGAACTAGAGATCAAATCGCCAACATACGCTGGATCATGGAGAAAGCTAGGGAGTTCCAGAAAAATGTCTACTTCTGCTTCATTGACTATGCTAAAGCCTTTGATTGTGTGGAACACAACAAACTGTGGCAAGTTCTTACAGAGATGGGAATACCAGACCATCTTATCTGTCTCTTGAGAAATCTATATGCATGACAAGAAGCAACAGTGAAAACTGGACACGGAACCACTGATTGGTTCAAAATTGAGAAAGGCGTTCAGCAAGGCTGTATACTGTCGTCCTGCCTATTTAACTTATATGCAGAACACATCATGAGAAAGGCAGGGCTAGATGAATCACCAGTTGGAATTAAGATTGCTGGGAGAAATATCAACAACCTCAGATATGCAGATGATACCACTCTAATGACAGAAAGTGAAGAGGAACTAAAGAGCCTCTTGATGCGGGTGAAGGAGGAGAGCACAAAAGTTGGCTTGAAACTCAACATTAAGAAAACCAAGATCATGGCATCCAGTCCTCTCACTTCCTGGCAAATAGATGGGGAAGAAATGGAGGTAGTAACAGATTTTATTTTCCTGGGCTCCAAGATCACCGCAGATGGGGACTGCAGCCAAGAAATTAAAAGATGCTTGCTCCTGGGGAGAAAGCTATGGGAAATCTAGACAGCATACTAAAAAGCAGAGACATCACCCTGCCAACAAAAGTGCGTATAGTCAAGCTATGGTTTTCCCAGTTGCAATGTATGGCTGTGAAACCTGGACCATAAGGAAGGCTGAGCGCAAAAGGATTGAGGCCTTTGAATTGTGGTGCTGGAGGAGACTCCTGAGAGTCCCTTGGACCGCAAGGCGATCAAACCGGTCAGTCCTAGAGGAGATCAACCCTGACTGCTCTTTACAAGGCCAGATCCTGAAGATGAAACTCAAATACTTTGGCCACCTAATGAGAAGGAAGGACTCCCTGGAGAAGAGCCTAATGCTGGGAACAATAGATGGCAAAAGAAGAAGGGGACGGCAGAGGATGAGGTGGCTGCATGGAGTCAATGAAGCAGCTGGTGTGAGCTTGACTGGACTCCGGGGGATGGTGGAGGACAGGAAGGCCTGGAGGAATGTTGTCCATGGGGTCATGATGGGTCGGACACGACTTCGCGACTCACAACAACAACAACACAAAAGAATCAGAAAATAACCATACACAAATCAAGACAAAGCAAACCATTAAAAACAACCTCAAACATCACAGCAATAATTTTTAAAGCCAAATTAAAATGCTATGTCTTAATTGCAGAGAGAGGGGACACCAGAGCGTATGTATGCCAGAGTTTAGGAGAAACATAGTAAGAAAAACCTTTTGGAGACACACATGCTCACACACACACACACACACACATTACCAGTCAGTTCAACTAAATCATTGTTGGCATTTTCCAAAAAATTATGTGCGATCAAAACTGTACTGCCCAGCCCAAGCTGACAAATGCATTTGCGTTTGGACAGCTGGGCCATAGAAAAGGGTTTGCACATAGTGAGGAAAGGTCAGTTCCTCTCTGCAGATGTACAGGCTAAAAACACGTGGTCTCATGTGGGGATGAGGATAGAGAGGGGACATGACATGATCAAGTCGCCTTGGAATGGCGGGCACAATGGCCCCACTCCCCCGCTCCTCTCCCAGGACTGTGGCCCAGCTGCAGCAGGCCCTGAAGTCTCTTTTCCTATTCCAGTCTCCTTCATTTCTCCTCCTTTACCAGCGTTTATACTAGCATTTTAATGCCTGTGCATTTTGTCGTGAAATATCATTGCTTGATGCTGTAGCTTGTTCTTACAGCACTGATATTTTTGTAAGCTATCTTGGATTACTTTGTTAAAAAACTTAGAGTAGACATGAATACATAATACTGAATAATAAAGGCCATTCATATAAAATGAGTGAGAGGGCTGGGGAAAAAGAAGCACAAGAACACTTAAAACAGTTTTAAGTCACTTGTGACAGTTAAGATTTAATAGCAACTGAACAATGAAAGGTTAGAAGCTTTGCCAAGGAAAAAAATAGCTCCTGCAAATCAGGTGGTAAGAGAGAAGAAGATGCTTACTGAATATGTATGCATTAAAGTGAGCAAAAGAAATAAAACTGATTTAGAGGTGGACAGCTTTTACTGAATATTATTAGGGCCAGAATAGAGATCATGGTGCAATTTTAGGGATATTATTTTATGACTGAAATAATTATTATGCTGCTGCTGCTGCTGAAGATGATGCAGCAGCAGCAGCAGCAGCAAATAATATTAGGCAGGAGTCCTAACATCCCTGGAAAGGTGTTCCAGGAAACATGGAATGCTTTAGCCTCTGCCTCTCCAAAATAAAAAAAAGGCCTGACTCCGAGTGGCGCTCTGACCTTCCGTTCGCGGTGGCAGCCTCTGCAGCCCTTGCTCTCCAGTGTTGGGCTCCCATGTTTGCAGAGGACAGTTGGGTGAGCGCCGTGGGTATGCAAGGGATGGCTTGGAATTCTACAGATCTATAGCCTTTCCGTCCCCACAAAATAACCTCTGCACCATTTGAAAATATGTGCCCAGCCTGGAGATGGGTAGCCATAATTTTCCTTTCCTTCCAAACAATGAGAGGGAAATGGTTAAAGAAAGGGGAATGGGGACAGAAAGGCACAACAACACTGCTTCTCCTGCTCTCTTGTGCCAGTGGGGAAAGAGGAGTAGTGCAATCCGCTGCTCTGCCGGTTCCGCCGGCTCCACCACCCCCTGCAGCCATCTCACCCTGCTTCGCGTGAGGCCTGGCCCGCTCCTCCCCCTCCCCTTTCTGCTCTTGGCATGAGCTTGGCAGGGGTCTAAATAAGGCGGTTCCTCGGCTTTCAAGCATGCTCTCATCCCCACCAGTAGGACTGCTCTGTAATGCTGTGCAAACATATCTCAGAGCAAGCCCCACTTAACACACTAGAACGTGCATGACAACCACATAATGAAGTCTGTAAAGCAGAGAAATCGAGATCAGGTATAAATGCTCGATGTAGCCTGCTTGTATTAGGTTGATGCATATTTTAGTGTTACTAATAAAATAGCATTTTATTTATTGAAATCAAGAAAAAAAGCAAGCAAGCAAGCAGTCCGATGGAGCGATTTCTTTCCAATCCCAAGGATTCATACTGATTTGTTTTTAGGTACTGTCTTCCATTGTACTGTTACCATTGCATCAGGTGTAACTCTGCAAGGATAGCCAGACCTGGGGGGGGGGGGGGGGGGTTGTGTTTCCTCCTCTTGTGTGGAAGTGGGTAATACCTCATAAATTTTCCACAACCCTTTTCTTCTTACCTCA
>NW_025336480.1:4763362-4779834 GCF_004798865.1 Varanus komodoensis
TTACTTCTCTTCTTTTTTATTGTTCTGACGTTGGAGGTGGTCTGCAGGAGGGAGGCGGGGGGGGGGGGGGGGGGGGGGGGGAAGCATCTATATTCCACTTTGGAGACTGTGAATTAATCCATGAAATTTCTCCAACCTCTTTTACCTGTCCCTAGATACAATAATCCAGTCTTTCAGCTTGCTTGTTTTATTTCTAAATCATAGCAATCAAAAGAGAAATAATCAATTGAGCTAATAATGGACATTTCCCTGCAGGGTTCTTCCACTCTTTTGTAACAGATTTGCCCCCAGGACTTGTATGAGTCTGTGACAACATCAAAAATGTATTCTAAAGAAAGAAATAGCACAGGATTTTTATTTTTAAAAATAGAAAGAAAACAAGGCAGATATTGAATGGCAAAACTCCCAAGGGCAAATGGGCAAATGAGCCTACTAGTTATGCAATGCATTTTTCCTGTCATAAGACTGTCTGTGCATGAAGGATGCAACAAGATTGCATGGCTCTGAGTTCAAGATGAAATTCAGGTACTTAACACAAAATGACACACAAAACTGCCCTGATTATGGTCCCTTCTTTGCAGACTGTGTTCATATCAGCAAAGTTCTAGGATCTGGTTTCGCTTTTGTTTTTGATTCACAGTGTAACTATAGAGGGGCTCACTACTTATCTCCAGCCCAAATCTCTCATATTTCTCTAATAACTTTTAGTTAAAAAATGCAAACTCAGTGGTTTGCCACCATTGTTTCGCCACCTGTACTCATTGGCCACTGTGCAAGGAGGAGGATACAACTGTGCACATCCCAGCCCAGTGATACTGGGAGATACAAGCTGGGAATGGCATTTTGCCAGTGGTGCAGTCAGGAACTTTTAGACTCTGAGCCCAAGGGTGTGGAGGTGTTCTTATGCTCCCCCTTAGGTGGCAATGCGAGCTTACTTCACTCACTTCAAAAGGTGGAAAGACAGCCCTGACAGCTGTGGGGAGAGGTCTTGCTTACTCTGCCAAGCAGGGCCTAGGCTCCTGCCCCAAAGTCCTGCTCCGACAGCACCACTCTGTCTCATCCATTTTGTGCAGTTACGCCTTTGCCAGGGTTCTTTGCCTTCACATTTCTCAGGCTCCACTGTCCTGCATAAGCTCTGCATGCAAGACGATCCTTCCCTATGGATCTTCCAAACTCCCTGAAGGGTCACCAGTCCTCACCACCTTCCAGAGAGTGAGTGAGTGAAAGGGGGAGATAGATAGATAGATAGATAGATAGATAGATAGATAGATAAAGAGAGAGAGAGAGGTAAGCCCGTTCTTCCATACCCCTGCCACCATGACCCTGGGGAAAGAGAAAACAATCAAGTGGGTGTGAATACTGATTAAGAAGACACCATGTGGGTCAATGGAGTGGAGTGCACCGAGGCACAGCACCTCCCTAACACCACTGCCCCAGGAGGAGAGCCAGCCCTCGCCTCCAGCAGGTGTTCTATGGAGCCCACTGGCTCAACTTCTACCACGGCAGTTGCCACTATGCAAGTGAGGCCAGGGGGCTGTCTGAAGCAGCTGCCAGCTTCTACTGCTCCAGATTTTAGCTGTATCCAACAAAATCTCATGACTGAGTTCCCTGAGAGCGTGTCTGGCTCTCACAAGCTCTTGTGAAAGGAAGAAAGTTGATCTACCATCTCCGAAGAACATCGGTTGTGGATATTTGGTGGATACCTTAAGATAACCCACAAATAGGCACCAGAATAATCCTATGAAATATGCAGCACAGAGAAGAGAGTGCAAAAGTTCTTCTGCCTTCTTTGAATGGCATCCCTGGTGGATACATTAAGATTTCAACAGAACCTCAGTGGTTCTTCACAGTGGAGTCAAACACCATACAGAGAAATTCAGACAACAAATGCCTGAGAACCAACCAATTGCTTGAGTTAGCCCAAAGAAAGCTAAATGCTAATTAAAAAAGAAAAAGAAATTGTTGCCCATATACATTTACATCAACAAAATTTTGACAAAGAGGGTCAAATTGCTCTGCTCTGGCAAAGATAGAAAAAAATATTGCCAACGTAGAAAATGTAGCGGGGAAGCGAGGGGACAGGGGGTTGTTTATTTGTTTTACATGTCCTGGGACAGAAATAAGAGATTTATGAATCCCCATTGCTCAGAAATAAGATAGAATAAAGGGTTGTTTTTATAGAAAAGTCTCAGATAGCAGAACTGGCAGCCTTAATCTGATAACAACTCACAGGCTTATCTCCTTTAAGCTGCTCAGTCAATTGTGAGGAGTCTCCTAAGTCCCTCAATAAATTAAGAATTTGCCAGAACTCCAAGGTCTTGAAAACCAAACCAAAACAAAGGGACTTTAAACTTCAACATTCAGCAGGAAAAAGCCTTAGTTTTAATCCATCCTATGCTGTAATTAATATCCCACCAAGAAGATGGAACGCCTTATTAAGAAAGCCAGTGTAAGCTGGTTCCCTGACTAGGCCTTGTACAGTACAATGCTGTGGAATGTATTTAGCCGTGCAGTTGGAGTAATGTTCTAGATTATCCCTGGGCTGTAAGCCCGGGCCCTCTTCCTGGGCTGGCCACCCACGAATCAGGGCAAGGTGCCCACCTCAGGCTGTGGAGGAATGGCGAACTGGTGCTACCTCTCCTCCAGGAGGGCAGGAACTCCCATGAAAGCCCCACAAGGTCTCTCAGGCACATGCAAACCCCCATGGGAGCCCGGCAGTTGCTTCTTCCAGACATGCAGCTCTCTGACTTGGGGACAGCAAAGCTAAGGTTAAGGGTGCCGTAGGATGTGGGGAGGGGATGGGCCATGGCTGGAGATGACACCGTTTCTTTCTCACTTCTGTGGATGACATGCCTGGCACTGGCCTGGAGCCCATGTGCCCACGCTTTCCTCTTTTTCCCATTACCTGGAGGAGGCGTGGCTCATGGCACTACCATTCAGAAGCCACTCGGCAGTTACGCCATCTTTCTCTCCTTAAAGATTTTTGTAGAAAGGAGAGGAAAGAGGTAGCAGAAGCAATATGAAAACACAGGAAGCTTAAGAGTGGAGGATGATGTCCTTTGGAGTCCGGGTAAGATTCCAGGAATGAAGCAGTGTGCTGTTCAGGGCCCTTCAGCAAGACCCCCCTCAGTGGGCTCCTTCCCTTCATGATTCGGTCTTCCCACCAGCTGAGCAAGAACACATTTACTGTTCCCACTTCTCACCATTGCAATTGTCTGAACCAGCGTGTGAGGCAGGAGAACAAGCAGGTTGCTATGGCAAAAAGGAGAAAAACCACCAGGAAGTCCTTGTCCTTGGGCTCCTGCAGGCCTTCAGCAGGTGCATGGCCATACCTGTCTTCTACAGCAACCCTGCAAACACAGATGATGAGAGGCCCACACTGTCCTCTTGACAAATACTTCAACTGCTTTTTGAGTTTCCAGCATCACCCATGTGCCACCTCCTTGCTGGAAATTATGTGAGGCTTTTAAAACCATCTTTCACACTTGTCAATGCTACACCACTTATAAATGTGTCTTTAACACAACACATTATACTAAAGACACCAAAACCACATCATTGTAAGAAGGAAAACAGGGAACAGATAAAATCAGCCAATCCATCTGGACAAACAGAGAAATTTTGAGCAGGCAGCACATACTTGACTTCAGTTGCGCCTCTTTGGGAGAGTGCTCCATAGCTGGGAGGCTGCAACAAGAAGGCTTCACCACTGTTGACATGTCAGGTCATCATCAAAGTGTTTTCTGCTTATAGCCATTGGCAACCACAAACAATAGAAGACCAAAATTAGCTAAAGCAAGAGTGTGAATATTAGCACATTGTAAGTCTTGCTTGGCATAAAACTCTAACTAAAATAATATCTTTCATTTTTTAAAATCCCACAATTAATTTGACTTGGCTTACCCACTTAGGGCATCATCTTTACAGTCCAATGCTACTTTCTCCACAATTCTAGCCCAACTTTGCTTACCTGCTGTCACAGATCGTATGTTGGGATGGGATATAGATTCATAAGGATACAAAAGTAAGCACCCTTTATCTGTTGAGCAAGAACTTCGAAAGGCAGGAGACAAAGTATTCTTGTTGACTACTCACTCTTTCTCAAGAGTAATTCCAGGCTCCTGAATGTATACACAGACCCAGGTTTTCCAGCTCACAGATTTCCATTTGTAGGCCAGGCCTTGATTTATGCATTTTAACTACTAGTGGAATTTGTGCAAATTAGTACTCCAGAACTGCATAGATTTGGGTAGAATTGGCTAATTTCAGATTTGAAGCATGCAGGAAGTTTTTCACGCTCAAGTGAGCTGAATATCTATGTTTTGATCCATCCCTTGCCAGAATTTTTGGCCTCCTTATACACTGAGACATAGTATAAGATATACATGTTGTTCTGACAGAATCCTGTATTTTGGCAGAAGAGCAGAATAAGAAGTCTTTTCCACAGTTCTCTCTGCAGAGACTCATGCAGGGCAGGAGGGTGCTGGGGCACTCATAATCCGCTTGCAGAAACCCGTAGGCAGCTGGTTGGCTACAGTGTGAACAGAATGTTTACGAGATGGACCCCAATCAGCTCCAGCAGAGTCCTTGTTATGTTCTTATGCATAATCTGTCCCTTTCAGGAATATGATGACATGCGCCTTTCAGATAAGCAGTTGTCATCTGCTGAAACCTGAGTTCCATAAAATCTTTCCTTAACTGTGCAAAAGTGCTATTCTGTAAATGCCTTGCAAACTGTGGATCTTGTTTATGATGGGGAAGAATAATTATCCTGGATTATTTCCCTGTCTATGAATGTGTGAAAATGTAAAATCTGTTCACCAGTCTGGGCTGGAAGCCATACACTGCCACATGTTCTAAAGTTAAGTATCCAATATTGCCACATTATAGCTTGACAAATTTGTTCTCAATTCCTTGGTCTCATTTGCTCATACCAGTATTTCTTGGGGAGACTTGATCTGACATTTCCTTTAATCTTAATCTGCATTTGTGTTAACTCTTGATTTGATAGGGGGTTGGGCTGTTTCTGCTCTCAGCTGTGGTGCAGGTGACCCCAGAGACAGTGCAAAGATTTTCTTTGAGCATCTATTCTGGAGTATTTCCAGTGCAACTACAGTTCCCTTATCCAAAATATCAGACCCATAACACATTTGAGCAACAAATAATTTGGAAACAGTTTGCATTAGTAGTCTCCCCGTTGGAGGGAGGAATAATTTCAGAATCTTCTGAATGGTCCTTGATAAGGTTAATTTTACAGCTTCAAAATGTCATCCATCAGGTCATGCTTCCAGCTGCATATATTGGTCCTCATTCAGCTCAGTACTGATTCCAGACTCCAATTCAACACCTGCATATCTTCAACTGACTCAGAAGTCAAAGAGAAATAGAGCTGAGTGTGACATTGACGGCGGTTCACTCCAGATCCCCCGAGGACTCCATGCAGCACCATTCAATTGTCAATGTTGTTTACCTATGTGGTTCTCTCTTTGATCCAAAACACTGGAAAAATCTGCATTCCAGGTCACTTGGAAAGTCCCAATGGACATATGAGGTTCTCCTCTTCCCAACGAATAGAAAGCATGGGCTAAATGGCAGAATTGTACCCTCTGCTCCAGGTTTAGTAGGCCCAGATTAGAAACACCTGGCCTCAGTTAAGCAGGTATGTAATTACAGTCTCATTCACTAGCCGTATGCTTAACTCTTCACATAACTCTGTTTAAAAAAGAAAAAACCTACAAAATAAGTGTGTGTGTGCACTAATAAAAGACTGCAACTTGGGAACATGTTGACAGTTGGAATACTGGCCTTGCTGTGTGGGGACTGTGTGAAGTAAAATGATCCCTGTAATGTTAATTAATGATGCATGAATTAATATTCTAAAATCCCTGCATGGTGAGCAATTACATCAAATTACACAAGCGATTTGATAAAGAGAGGGATTATACCATAATGCTAAAATTATGTATTGCAATGACAGAGTTCACCCTAAATAGTTAAGCCGTGTTTATTCTGTCATAAGCTAGCTATTTTAGATCATAAGAAAATGTTGGCATTTGGCACGAAGGCTTTATTAAAGTACCTAGCAACTGAACATGCACACCTCTCTAGTTCTGCCAAGTCTTTACTACCAATAAGAGCACAACCCTATGTGGGTATGGGCAGGAAAAGGCCCTCCAGCTGCCAGCACTCTCTGGCTAGCTTGGCTGGCTGGGGCATGCTGGCACTTGGAGGGCTTTTTTCTGTTCAAACATGTCTAGGATTGCCTGTTGCATGCGTAGGATTTCACTCCACATAAGGTTACTTCTGGATAGAAGGTTTTAAAAGAGTCAGGTGTGTCAGTTCAGTGCAGCAAACTCTCACAAGCTACACAAAGGCTTTCATGTAGACTACAGGCAGAGGAACATTGAAAGCTGCCTTTTCCCAAGTCAGACACTAGGTTCACCTAGCTCAATATTGTCAGTACTGACTGGCAGCAGCTCTGTGGGATTTCAGGCAGGATTCCTTCCTATCCCCAGCTGGAGATGCTGTGGATTGAACTTGTAGCCTTCTGCATGCAGTGCTGGCACTCACCCCTGCCCTACAGTCTCTCCCGCAGAAGCAAAGGTGGTGGGCAAACGGGCGAGTGGGGACCAGGCCAAGGGCCAGTGGTCTGGAAGCACAGCAGACGAATCTGCTTGTCTCCAGCAACAATCCAGTCCAAAGTTAGCATACTCCCAAAATTATGTTCAAATTTGCCAAACGTGGACACGACTTTCTCCAAATGCACATCACCTTTTCTCTTTGTGCAGACATGATCGAGTGACCCTCTTCCTGGTGTTGCTTTAGGTCCTTCAACAACAGCAACAACACTTTAGGAAAACACTCTTTACACCTGCCTGTTAGGGGTCAGGTGAAACTTCAGGCTAGGGTTTGTATGTTGAAATATTTTTTTCTGCTTTTATTGTCTTGTGGTTTAATTGTCTTGTGTGTTTAAATGAATTGTGACCCACACAGAAAGCTCTGGCTATTGGGTGATATGGAAATGAAACAAATTACATAAATATATTATATTTTTTCTTAGAAGGAAAAATGTGGGATATAAATATAATAAATAAATTATATATAGGTATAGGTATCACATCTCAACAAACACATTAATGAAACTGGGCCACATTCAGGAACATCTTCAAGCACATCCTCACTTCAGTTACGTTTCTGTGTTTCTAGGAAAACAATGAGAGGGAGACATAGTTTGTCACACTGACCTCAAGTGGCGCTTTCCTTTGGATTCTTGATTCAGAGTGTAAGCATTCATATAAAGCTTGACTTCCAGAGGGAAAATCAGAAAATGCCTCCAAGTATGTAAGTGCCCTTTACTTCTGACCCTTTTTGTACCTGGCACCTCTTATTACATCCTTTCCCTTTAGCTCCTGTACGGAACCAGGGCTGTTAACTTGCATTAACCGCACAACACCCTTTGATCCAATGCAATGTGAAAATGTGCTTTCAGTCCTTCCAAATGCATTCTGCAGCATGTTCAACATGCAAACAATTAAGATACTAGAGCTACAGGGCACTATAAAACAATGCACTACATAGATATAAAACTTGTAAAATATTAAAAGCGTCCTTGTGGCTTCATAGCTGAGAGTGTGCTATGCAGAAGCAAGAGTGCTAAGTAGAAAGTTGATGAGCAGTACCAGAAAGCAACTATTTTTAGAACTAGGCATGTTAATGTTCCTATTTGCTGCAGAGCCCTAAGGAATTCTTCCATGCTTCTATGGTATCTCTGCTGCCAGGGAAACCAGTGGGGGGAGGGGAAGTGTCGGCCACTGCATGCCTGCATTATTTTCATCTTGTCATTGAGACATAAACATTCAGTTTAAATATATTTTGTAAAGCAAATTATTGTCTCATATTTTGCCTATTATACTCTTGACAAAAGCAACGAGTGCTTTTTGGATGGGGGCCCATTTTTTACCACCCTGGCAGGACACACATGGCAGAAACAGATTTGAGGAAGGCGAACCGGATCACTCACAGAGCTCTCCAGCAGGGCCTCTGCAGCAGGAGCTAAGCTAGGGAGCTGTCTTTTGGAAGACATCACACAAGGGACTAGAAAGCAGATGGATCGATTTTCCAGTGGATCCTGCTGATCCTCAGCAGGCTGCTGATCTAGAACATGTGTTTGGTTGTCCAGCCTAGAACTCGGTCTCATGCTGGTACAGGTCCCTTGGTCCCCTAATATGATCGCCTCCATGGCCTTGGGTGCCCCCTTAGAGGGAACTGCCTTGCCTTGGTCCCAAAGGGGTGGCTGGGGTGGGGTGGGGTGGCGGTCGGTCCTGTTCCACCTCCTTTAAACAGCTCTCCATGATTTCCACATCCAGGCACTAGAGGGTCCTGTGACAACTGTATGGCCACATAGGTAACCAGGAAGCATCTTGTGCCAACATTCTGATCTAGCAAGGTTCATCATGGACAAATAGACCTCAACACCCAGTGCTCATGAGCTACAATGACAGCTTTAATGGCTCAGGACTGAAAAGCAACAAACAGTGATACAGAAAACCATCTCAAGATGCCAGTTATGGGATGGTCTATAAAAGCTAGCTATAAATAATAAAATAAAATAAAATAAAATAAAATAAAATAAAATAAAATAAATAAAATAAAATAAAATAAAATAAAATAAAATAAAATAAATCCATCCATCCATCCATCCATCCATCCATCCATCAGGGATATTTTTAACCCAAGTTATTTGCACCTAGTAAGTTGTAGTCTATTTAGGTGAATTAGTGCCCCATCTAATGCACATTAGTACATCCAGGAGGAAGTCCCACTGAGCTTGGTGAGGCGCACTTTTGAGTCAACATGCAACAACTCGCTGGGAAGGCTTCAGGCCAGCTCGCATGGTGAAGGTCTCGGGATCATCAGATAACGTAGAGCAGGGAAGGGAAGCTGGGCTGGCACCTGTGGCCAGAAGGGCAGAAGGACTGCGGACATGCCCCAGTGTGCCAGCTCCCCAGCATGAAGCCCTGGGGAGAGTTCCGCAGGCACGGTGTGCTTTATGCTCATCCTGATCAGGGCTGGCTGGGGCTGCTTTGCCTGCAGGGGTGGCGCTTGGGTGGGGAACCGGGTTCGGCGAGGCAGCCAAGGCTCCACAGGCCATACAGGGAATGTCCATGGCTGGAGGCCATTCTCCTCTCCCATCGACAAACCGTCTTTAACCAAAGCTGGATTATCATCAGCGTGCAGTCGCCTGCGCTGCTGCTCTTTTGGAGCACATGTTCTGATGCAGATGCTTGGCTCAGGTCTGGCCTCAGCTAGATTTGTGGTGTTCAGATCTAATTTCATTTCCACACCATTTGTGGCTTTTGGCAAGCCGTTGTTCACTTAGGGAACTGTTTAATGTGCTCTTCTGAAGAGTCACATTCCCACGCTGTTGGGAACCATCCTATGGCCTCTAGACATTGCCAGAGGCGCAAGGGATTGCTCAGATTCCCAGCTCCAAGGCCAGGGGAGCAGCCCATTTCTGGGAATCGGAGCTGGGTTCCCCTCCCCTGCCCCCTTGCAGCCGGCATGAAAAGAACTGTGTTGGCTGCTCTCCAAGGTTGAGAAGGCAGCCTCAGAGGCAGGAAAGGAGGCATCTCAGGAGACAGGGAGGGGACAAGCCTGGACCAGCCAGGATAGGAGCTGTTCTGCTTTATAGCTGTTCTAATCTCCTTCCCTCCCCCGCCGAGATGCTCCAGCTTAGAGGTAAAAAGCCTGCCTGCCATGCAAAAATGCAGAACAGAAGGACGGGGATGTGAACCTTGCCTTGGCCTCTTTTCTCACATTGCACAGCACTGGACACTTGTAAGCCTCTAGGTGTGACAGCTTAGGCTAACATTTTTCGTCGATGGAGGGCAAGTGCGCCCTTTTGAAAACATTCACCCTTCTTTCTTGTTCGAATGAATGAAAAAAGCAAGTCGCAAATGGGGAGCAGGTCAAAACGAGCTTTGCAGTGAAGTTTGGGGAATGCTGGGGAGTGAGCGCCGGCTTCCCTGGTTCTCCTGTCCCTTGTCCAGGCTCAGGGTTGCTTATTTCCTGCAAAGGAGAAGAATGGGCATTGCCAGACCTCCCCTGACCGCTGTGCCGTCAGCTCTGGCATGGTGGAGAAAGAGCATTGCAAGAAAAGGGAGTTGCACATTTGCTGAGAGCAAGGTGGGCACAGAGGCAGAGCCTTGCAGGGGGTGGGAGGGGGTGGAATGGTTGCAGGGAAGCCCAGAGCGTTGTGCCGCTTGAGGTAGGGCAACACAAGTTACCTTTCCCCTGACTACCCCCAAGAGAAGGTGCATCACACCAGGGACCAGCCATGTTGTTGTGGCACCACGAGACACAAAAAACACCCCACGAGCTCCTACACATCTGACACAGAAGAAATACGAGGAAAACTTGCAGGAAACCATGTCCTGACGCCCAAGTTCAGCTGCCCGTGCAAAGGTGTGTGCGAAACTGGGTGGGTGGGAAAGGAGCGACAGCAGGGTGTCTGCGAGCCAGGCTGATAGTAAAACAGTAAATTTTCACATGCCCAGGAGCCAGAGAATTTAGTAATATAGAGAAGATGGTTTATTTTCATGGGCCAGAGAGTTCATTTAAACAAATGAAAATTTCACCCCTTCTGTCGGGAGCCAAGTTGCCCAGCCCTGGTGTAAAGCGGAGAGTCTGGCAGTTTATTCCCATGTCTCTTGAGGATTCAAAGGTCTCATAAACAATTAGACCAGCACAAAATGAACCCTCAACGATGCAGGAAAATGCCATTAGGACGAAACACCCATGCAGTCCTATGGCCCTCTGGACAGCACCAAGGGGCCCAAGGTGCTCCTCGGGCTTCCAGACCTGGGGTCAGAGAAGTGCTGGGCTCCCATCCCCCTGCCTTGGCGCCAGGCTGCCCCAGCTGCTTCTGTGAGGTTATAAGAGCTTAACCTGAGAGAAGAGGGAAGAGGGCATTCCCAGTTGGGAGGGGATGCAGCATAGCACGGCTCCAGCCTCCTTCTCTCCATCTGGCTGCTTTTGAAGAGCAGGAGAGGCATGGCTGCAGCCTTTGCCTCCACACTTCCCTTGCCTTCCACAGGATGCTCCTAATCCTCCAAATTCAGAGGCCTATAAGCTCTCCTACTCGATCGCACCCTTTGAGAGAACAGGCAGAAGAAGAGTAATAGAATTGTGCGCGGAACTGAAACAATTGCATTGATTTCTGGGGTAGCAATGGGCATGGCTCAGGAGATACAAGGTTCTTACTTGAACTGCTGTATGGGAATCATTCTTTCATAAATATGAACAGGCATTTCATGATGGGAAATAATGATGTTTGTGATTATTGCCTTCTTGTTTAGGTTCTTTGGAGTTCTTTAAGTCTCAATTTATTGTGAAAGGGATGGATTGTTTTGGTATGCCTTCTGTATTGTTCTGTACAAACAAAAAACTCCAATACAAAGGCAAATAGATTAATAAACCAATTATTAATAAACTCCAGGACAAAATAAATGACCAACAGGAGTGCACACAGAGTAAAGATATATGAATTGTAAGCATCCTAAGCAGATTTTAAAAGGTGAAATGTTTCAGAAGAAATTGCCAGTTTTGGTTACGGTTTCGTTTTGGAATAAGTGAAAAATGAGCAATCCTGTGGCTCAGAGAACCTGCTGCTTCTCTTCCCCATCAGGACTTGCATCCCAAACCTCCCTTTTCCCATAGTGGTTGCTATGAAAGAAAGAGTCTCTGTTCTGTGTTGTGATGGTTATGCATACTGACGAATGGATGGAAGATTGAAGCATCTGTCTTTCTGGGCCTCCTCCTGCACACGGCAGCAGCAAACAGACGTGACATGATCAGAACAGAAGCCTGGACTAAATCTTTCACAGTCAGTTAGGGAAGGCAGAGATGGCTGCTGGAGAAATGCTCCCGAGCAAGATGCTGTGTGACCAGCAGATTGGAAGGGGAGACAGTCATGTCTGCCTTTCTCAAGACCCTCTTTTTCTCTTTCTCTTTCTCTCTTTCCTGTATTTTGAAACCAAATGCAGAGCTACCTTAGGTTCATTTTCAACAGGCCTTATTCGCCCAGCTCGTTTCTTATCTGATTCATTATTTATCTCGTTGTGGTTTTCCTTCCCAAGATGCTAGCAAGATAATGCTATGGGTTTTGCTACAGGATTTCTGTGAACAAGAGTAACAGGGTTTCTCTCTCTTTGCCTTTCTATAGGGTTCATTACACAACCACTAGGTGGTGCTGTGGTATAATGGGATTGCACAAATACATGACGGTATCATGTCCCTATTAACAGATAATACCAGATTTTCTTCAGTCTCAGAAAGGTTATAGAAATGGTGGCCAAACATAGGAGGGGCCCTGGAGGATGATGCCATCTTGCAAAGCACCCACAAACTACTAGGAGTTAGGACTCATGAGAGCATAAGTGCCTCCTGTGGAGAAACCCTCTCTGGACTCACACACTATAATAGTGCACAATGAAGACTGCAACATAGGTTGAGTAAGGGTTGACACTGAAGCATGGATTGTTGTTGAAATGTGGATTATCATGTTCTCTGATAACCATGCTAACAAACCATGGTTTATTAAGCATGTACAACCCATGTAGCAAATACATGGTTGTTGGGTTGTGAACTGTGCGTTGTTCTTGGTCAGGCAACATGATAACTCATGTTTTAACTGTATCCCAGTGTGAATCAGTGTGTTGGAAGTGAGAAGGATGATGGTCTTGGGCAATTGTTCTCATGGACAGCCGGCTGCTTCCTAGATGATGATCTTGCAGGGAAGCTGGGGAGGACAGGCTGGGTCAAGATTCTGAGATGGAGGAGCAGGAGGAGGTGATTATTCCAAAGCCAGGCGCTTCGCTGAGCCAGGCAGTTCCTGGGAGTGACTGAGATGTAGAGCCAGCAGGAGCGGTCTCTGAGGAAGAGGAATTCTCAGGCACAGACCAGGACCCCCTGCTCTCGACCCCATGGCAAGGTGCTGGACGAGACCAGAGGCCCAGCGGAAGGAGCAGTGTGTGGAGAGGGGGAGTGCTCGCCTTCAGAGAGCCCCTCCCAAGGGGATACAGCCCAAGCATGTTCATAAGGAGAGTTCCTGGAGGTAACCACTAGATCGGGTTCAGCAAACCACTCTGTGCATGCTTAGGGATCCATTCTGGGTGATTTGTACTTGGGGACAATAAAGAACATTTTGCAAAGAAAATAGTCTGTGGCTTTTGGCTGATCAAAGGAGGAAGCTTGGCTCATGGCACAGTGTGGTGTGGTCATTAGAGTGCTGGAATGGGACCTAGGACATCCAGGTTCCAGCCCCCACTCAGCCATGAAACTCATGGGGTGACTCTGGGTCACTCACCCTCAGTCCACGCTACCTTGCAGGGTTCTTGTGAAAATAAAAATGAAGTGGTCTTGAGCAGCTTGCAAGAGGGAAAGGGGTAGGCTATAAATGCAAAACGCTTCATTCTTTCAGCACAAGGCTAAACCCTTTTTATTTTCCCATTATTTTAAGGTTTGAGCCTGATTTTAATGTGGGGTTTTATTGCATAGGAACTCAATTCGGATGCTATGCTCCACTTTGTTTTATTGTAAGACCATCCCGAGACCTTGCTAGTGGGTGGTATATAAAAAGTTTTAAATAACTAACTAAATAAGTAACATTAATACTAATAATCCTTGCTTCAGTGACAACCCACACTCTACCCATACTTTACCCTTGGGGGTGGGTTGTTGTGTCCTCTGAACCCAGCCTCCCTCATTCCACAGCTTCTACTCCCTCATGACGTTGTGCAGGACGTGGCTGTCCCCACTCCGGCAGCAGCTGAGTCGCGTGTCTTTGGCGGGAGGCAGGGCAGCGTGGGGCAGGCCAGGCCACCACCCTTTCCCTTTAGTCCCCAGTGCAACCCTGTTTTCACACGTTATTTTCACTCAAGTGCATCTTGTGCACACTTTCCTTGCATGCATGCAACCTGCACTGGAAACTTCACAGAAATGTGCAAACGAAAGGATAATTCCATTCCAATGTGCATACAGGTTCAGGAAGACTGGCTTAGGTAGGCTCACCTGAAAGAGTGAGCCAAATTTAATTTTCCCCTCTGCCTAGTTACTGCATATGGCATGAAAAGCAGCATTCATTGTGCTGCTTTGGGGCATCCAAACATCTGCAGGACTGCAACTAGCCGGGGGCAAAGTGGGCATGGCAAGAGTAATGGGGGGTGGCGGGGGCCGCTGGAGGGCAGGGTTTACCTGCAGCTCATGGTTCGTGGTCTTCTCCCTTCCAGGGTAGACAAATTGCCTCCACAGATGGAAATTCTACTAGCTATCTAAGGGGCTGTTCTGTCAACTCATGTCCATAACCGGGCTTCTAAAAATGGCATGCTCACTCTGGTGAAGTGGTTCTGGTAAATTTCCCTTTCAGTGTAAACTGTGCCATTGGAGTGATGTGGGTAATCCAAAGCATGGCATGCTCTTTCTTGCAAAGAGTTCTGTGAGGAGTAATACAAAGGCAGCTAATGAAAGGCTCTACAGGATGTGTGTTCTTTGAAGCCGTTTTATGGGATCGGTAGTCAGCGATGCAGAACACGCAGCTGATGCTTTATAGGAAGTCCTGAAATGTGGTTTGCATAATGGATGTGTGTACTTTTCCTTGTTCTACCTCTAGAAAGATAAGTTCATAAATTCAGGTTGCCAATTTCTTACAGTTCGTCTGCTCCTCCTATTGATTCACCTTTGGGAATCATAATTCCTCGTGGCTTGTAAGGCTCCAGACGAAAAATTTCTCCACTTTTGCTATTACATGAATGAGAGGAACACATTTCTGAACATAATGTGAATTATATGTAACATCATACAGGATTAAACCTTGTGGTTCTTTTGGTTTTCTGAATGCTCCAGGGAACGTTCTACCCACTTTGCTCACCCAAAATTCTTGGGTGAGTGACACATCCTTTCTCCAAGCTGCAAACAGAAGGAAAAAGGCAACTGCCAGAGATTGTATAGGTTCTTCTCTTTCCCTGCTGTCTGAAAAGCACAGAGTATCCCCTGCTGCCTTGCTCCTGAGAGACAAAGTGGAAGGCAAATCTGTCAGAACAGCAGCTTCAGAAAAGCAAACACTTTCATTTCTCACAGCAAAGCAACACTAATCTACCAATTATAACTGGAAAGGCAGCTTCAGAGCAACTATATTTGCTGTCCCTGCAAACTTGCACATGCTGAGGCCCAGATGGTGCCAAGAAGCTCTTCTGGCTTTTAGACACTGTGAAGATTCCTTCCTCTGCCTGTGGAATCTTAATAAATTCCTCCTTCTTCCAGCAGAATCCATCTAATGCAATCACTTTTCCTAAGGGTAGGACCACTTCACGTGCACTATTAATCAGGCAGTGTGTCGACTTACAGAAAAGGCAGGATAGCTCTGAATAGCAGATGCTGGGAACAAAGACAGCCGAGACCAAGGACTTTCATGCTCTCCTTGGGAACTTCTCAAAGGCGCCTGGCTAGACTAGATGATTTTTAATCTGATCCAGCAAGGCCCTGTTTATTTCCACCCCTTCTCATTTTATCTTATTTTCCTGAAGCAATTCTGTTGCACACAATGTAAATGAAAGAAAATAACTTGAAGAGAAAGACTGGGGAGAAATGGTGTCTTTTCTTAAGGCAGGAAGAATCTGGACCTATTGAAACACCTAATGATTCACAGTGCAGTCGCTTTGATTTGAAAAGCTCAAGTGAAATAGATTTAAAATACTGTTCTTTTCGAGAGGCAATTACCGTATCTTTCGTTCTATAAGACGCACCTGACCATAAGATGCACCTAGTTTTTAGAGGAGGAAAACAAGAAAAAAAATATTCTGAATCAAATGGTTTACTAAACTATTTAATAAACTATAACAGAATACAGTAATACCGTATTTCAACCTTGTAAAGTAAACAGCAGTCAACAGTGGCATTAAGAGCCATCATCACTGCCATTAACAAAAGAGAGACTTTAAAGTTTGAGTATCCTTCTAGTTTTCGTTGAACCCATAGAACTCATCATCACTAGAGTCAGAATTTATGAAGCTCTGTTGCTCACAATCACTGACATCACTATCTTAGTCAGTAGTGGAATTATTGAAGGAATCCACAATCTACACCAGTTATACAAGAGCTGTTGCAGGCAATTCAATAACAAATCTGAAAAAGCCAGTAATGTCCACGCTGCCCTACTAGTAAATAATAGAAAAAAGCTTCTGACAAAAAATGAGCTATTGTACGGTAAATCAAACACACAGCGGACTAAGTAGCCTTTGAAGAATAAACTTCATACACGAAGGTAATGCTGTTCAAATATCCACTGATCCTATAAAATTTGTCTGATCAACTAACAGATAACTGATCCATGGAGAGCTTCCTGATAATCACAGGCACATTCCCCATCACTTCCCCATGGGCTTCATTAAAAGACGGGTTGCCATTTGAAAACACAC
>NW_025336480.1:4779934-5067196 GCF_004798865.1 Varanus komodoensis
GTACAGTAAATCAAACACACAGCGGACTAAGTAGCCTTTGAAGAATAAACTTCATACACGAAGGTAATGCTGTTCAAATATCCACTGATCCTATAAAATTTGTCTGATCAACTAACAGATAACTGATCCATGGAGAGCTTCCTGATAATCACAGGCACATTCCCCATCACTTCCCCATGGGCTTCATTAAAAGACGGGTTGCCATTTGAAAACACACACGGACCTTTGATTAACAGCTCTCACCTGCGCCGGAGGAGGGGGGTGGAGCAGGGCACGCCGAGCGAGTGCCAGCCAGGTGGTGCCACGTGGGGCCAGCAGCGTGCCAGCGGTGGTCTTCCGGGAGGCACGGCGGCGGCAGGTCTTCCCGGGCTGTGGGGATGAGCAGTTTCTGGGCGGTGGGGGTGAGCAGTCCATCTCTCCGTGCGGCTGGCGGGTTAAAGCCCGCGGCTCCTCCTCCTCCACACCTCTCCCCCTGAGTGGCACAGCTCTCACCTGCGCCGGAGGGGGGGGAGCGGAGCAGGGCGCGCCGAGCGCGTGCCGGCCAGGTGGTGCCATGTGGTGCAGGTGGGCCGGCAGCATCCCAGGCGTCGGGCACACACACATTTGCTCTATAAAACGCACAGACATTTCCCCTTACTTTTGACGGGAAAAAAAGTGCATCTTATAGAGCGAAAAATACGGTACTCAGGATTTAATCAGCTAGGCTTTTTACAAGGAAAATGAAGAAGGAGCTATTTTACGTAGGAGAACAGAAGTGACTCATAAAAACGAACCTTCACTATAGAAGGTGGCGGGGGGGAGCTTGTATTACCATCAAAGTGGTGAATATGATTCAAGGAAATATGCCATAAGAGCTGTTGCAGAAGATATGCAGGCTGGAGCAGAGAGTCACTCGAGTTTCTCTGGCAGGATTCAGCCGTCAGTCTTGGGCTTCATTAGGCTGCCATGGAAGAAGGTTAGGCTGTAGTAGGTGGGGACACGGGGGCTCTCAGAGAGAGCAGATGCAGGTCCTGATCTCAATCTTTTCAGAGCTAATGATTTGGCCCTCTTTTCTATGACATTTGCAAAATTCAATGCTGATTGCTTAAGTATCTGAGTACTTATTTCTGCAGCCCAAGGATGGGCAGAAAGCACTCCTCTCTGTTCTGATGGGGCTCTCACGCATGCACCTCTGCAGGCTACCCAAACTGCAAGCTGGGCTTCAGAACTCTGTCCTCATGCCACATTGGTGGAAGCAGCTCCTTCTGCAGCTGCCATGCGCTACGAGGCACTGGGAGACTTGAGCCAGGGACTCAGGCAGCGCCCCCACACCACCAAAGCTGTTCTCAGTACACTCGCTCCAGGCTTAGTTCTTTGCTGAATGTGCTGAGCAGCACCACGCAGGAGTATTGATGATTGACGATGCCTCTGGACGGCTTCCCAAGATTGCCAAGTGGAACCCGCAGAGGCGGCAGGTGTGGCCCCTTCTGCACGGGCTGTGAAGGGGGCAGCATGGGGCTGTGGCCTCGGTCCCAGCTGCACGGTCATAGCGGCCGGGTTCCGGCATCCTCCTTTGCCCACTGCCCGGGCAACATGAGGGGCCACGGGGCTGCACCCTGAACAGAAGAACATGCAGCGTCTGTCTGGCTGGCTGGCTGGCTGTCTATCCACTGCATTGCTCGTTGTAAACCCTCCTGAGATGCCAGTCGATGGACGGTCTGTAAAAGCATTAAATAAATAAATAAGCCAGCCACAGCTCTCAGCTGAGGGGTCTCAGGTCAGCTTTCGTAAAAGAGTAAAACAACAGTAAAATAATACACTTAAATGATAGCATAGTGAACAGTAAAAGAGTAAGATAGGGAACGTGGATCAATAAAAGTAAACAATCACATTAGCAATAAACCCATTTAACAATCCTATTAAAATGAGAAGAATAATAAATATAAATACCATGTGGCCCTTGCACACTTTATATGGTGGCAGCACTAACATAACAATTAAAACCTCTTACTCACCAAAGTGACTATGAAATGAAGAAGTTTTCAGCTGGCCCCTAAATGAATAAAGTGAGACCAGCCGGATCTTTTTTGGTAAAAGGTTCCAGCAGTACAGAGAAGGCCCTTCTTTTAGCTATCTAGACTGCACTGAAGCATTTTCACTACCTTGTACAGCACAGCCCTCATCCCTTATTGTTTTTCAGCTATCCCTATTTAATGTGTTTCTCATATAATTAAGGCTATGGTTTTCCCAGTTGCAATGTATGGCAGTGAATTGTGGTGCTGGAGGAGGCTCCTGCGAGTCCCTTGGACCGCAAGGAGATAAAACCGGTCAGTCCTAGAGGAGATCAACCCTGACTGCTCTTTACAAGGCCAGATCCTGAAGATGGAATACTTTGGCCACCTAATGAGAAGGAAGGACTCACTGAAGAAGACCCTGATCCTGGGAATAATTGAGGGCAAAAGAAGGAGGGGACAGCAGAGAATGAGGTGGCTGGATGGAGTCACTGAAGCAGCTGGTGTGAGCTTGAGTGGCCTCCGGGGGATGGTGGAGGACAGGAAGGCATGGAGGAGTGTTGTCCATGGGGTCACAATTGGTCGGATGCGACTTCACAACTAGCAAGCAAGCAAGCATATGATTAAACCCCACTAACGTCCCCATTCTTCTGCCTTCACACCACAGGACTGTCACCCAGCTACTGCAACTGTAATCTTATATCTGGTTGGCTGTGAACAGGCCCCATTGAACTTCAGTGAGACTTACTTTTGTGTAGGAATGCAGTGTTAAGTTATACCTGTTTGCACTCTGTCTTGAAGAAATGCAAGAAATGTGTAAAGATGCCCATCTTTTTCTGTGGCATTGTATTTTTAGAGTCCCCCATTTCCCCTAAAAATGAAGTTTTTTTACCCACAGGAAATCTGTCCTTACAGGAAAAGTCATCTCCACCTGATTGTTAATCTAAATTTATTTGCCTTTGGCTTCTTGCTGCAGAACACAATGTTGCTATATCAAGTTAAATCTGCAGTGTTTCTAAATGAAGTTGAATTTTTAGGGGGAAACTAAATGTAGACCTATTAGATCATATCCCAAATACTGCAATGTCCAAAGAAGAAATTGCAAGCTCTTCTCAGACAAATCTTGTCTCTGAATGAGAGAGAGAGAGAGAGAGGGAGAGGGAGAGAGAAGAAAACAAACCAATTCACTTCTAAAACATATGTTTTCAGATTTCTTTTCCGGGGAGATTTATGAAAGTAAACATGGCAAATATGTATGTATGTATGTATGTATGTATGTATGTATGTATGTTCAGACAGAATGAGCAAAGGACAGTGTGATAAAAGAAGCAGACACTTGGACAGTTGTTCACGTCTGAACAAGAATGTGCCCACCTGAACAGTTTAAAAGATACTTTCTGGAAATGTGCAGGATGGATATTATGTATGTTCCAAAAGAAGCAGGTCCAGCATGAGCTCTCCTGCCTCCCAACCAGAAGAACTCGTGTTGCTGTTATGCAGCCGTCTCTCCTACCAACGTGCGACTTTCTCTTCCTCCCTCCCCTCCACCACCACAGTGCCAACTCCTTCCTTCCTGGCAGCAAAGGAAAGGTGATGGGCTCTCCAGGCTGGGCTGGTACCAGCAGGAAAAGCTGAAAGCTGAGGGCTCAGTAGCTCCAGATTCTTGCAAGCTCTCAGCCCAGCTGCAAGAGACCATGATGTGCTGCCCCTGGCTGTGATTTCATGAGAGCCCTAGAGCACTGCACAAGGAAGGCTCAGTGGCTGCTCAGAACAGCCCACTGGCTGTTTTCTCGCTCTGAAAAATGCCACAGCATGGCTAGCGGGGCTGTCTAGAACACCCACTGGAGGTGGTGGTGGGCTGCTCTGCCTTGGGCTGGGAACAGGAGAACGGTGCCTTTTCCAGGTCTTCCAGCATGCCTCCGTCCCATGCGGGTGGCTCAGCCTCCTTCATGGGTGCACTAGCCCTAGAAGTGGAAGACGTGCCCCTTGCAGCATAACCCCAGTCATGCTTAAATAGCAAAGAGTCCTACAACAGAGGACTGAGGTTGGGACACTGATACAAATCAGCATAAGTCTTCGGCCTGCTGTCACCCCTCCCTGGTGCCCCAGCTGTGGGGTGGGATTGCATTATAGCCAAAAGGCAAAGTAAAGTCCCTTTAGATGTTCTCCAGGTGCTACAAGACAAGGCATGAGATTCATTCCGGCCGGAACCAGTGCAAAATGCAAAGAATAATGGGAATCAGAATACATGCACTGAATTAAGTCCTCCAAAGCATTAACTCCCAAATTAGATAGGCTTTTGTCATTCTAAAATTCCTACCTTATCTTTTTGGGTACATGTATTCTGAGTTTCGTGCTCTGTTATCACCTCTAATATGCTAGCAAAACAACATTGATGCTCATGCCCATGTTGTCCTGTATGCAAACAGGAGAAAGATAAGAGGTTTTGGACCCTGCTTTAGATAGAAATTCCCAGTGGGTCATGTGCCTCTTCACAAAGTCACTTCTGGTCCTTTTCAACTCTCAACAAAGAGGGGTGCACTAGTTGTTTTTATATATGGGGTGGGGTTGTATTTTGTGTTGTTTTTCCTTTTTATTCTTTACAACTTATTTTTGTATTTGTACTGTTGTTTCATACTAGTTTAAATATTTTTAAAACAAACCTCTCAACAAAGAGGAGGAGGTGTTTCTAGCCTGGCTTTAAAAGCCACAATGAATTTTGGCTTTCTCCAAAGGTCTTCTCAAAAGAAGACAAAAAAGGCAATCATACAAAAAACCAGACTGCTGAAGAGTTGTCATTGTTCAAAACACTCACGTTTTTAATTTAAATTATAGATTTTAGGTGCAATCCTACAGCCAACAGATACTGTCTAGCCAGCCATAGAAATGGGTGGAGTCCCCCTGTTGAAATCTTGTAAAAGTCCTTCAAGCTTGCAGCAGGGATTCTTGTGTCAGGAGGCTTTTTTCTACTCCTGCTGCTGGAAAAACATTTAGTCAGCTAGATCAGATGTTCTGAAGGATGAGGGGAGCATGGAGACAATCCTAACCTCCACACTTTTCCAGCCCTCCACTGGATGCCCATAATCTTCCAAGTCTGGAGCGGTACAAGCAGCAACCATGGGTGGCACCCTTTGCTTTTCACATTCAGACCTTTAGAATCTGAAAAATTTTCATTGAGTGAATGTCAGCTTTTATCAAGCACTTGCTTGAACTCTACCTGGTAGAACAGGCCTTGGCAAGGGGCGGCATAGAAATGTTTTAATAAATAAATAAAATAAACAAACAGAAAGTGACTATTGTGTGAAATCAACTTCACAGCAGAATGGCCCAATGGAAAGCAGCAGGATGATCCAGAAAGAGAGGGGATGCGGTAGCTTCAGATCAGTCTCTGATATCCTTTTGTTAGTGTATCTGAGGCTGAATGTTGCCTAACCTGGCAGCCAATTCACATAGTTTGTGCTGCTGTCAGACCAGCTACTGTCAAGATAAAATGAGATGTCATCAAGGAAATTTGCCATGGTACGTAAGAAAAACAGCGTAGCACTGAAGACAGCAGCAGCCAGGAAAGCATCTTGAGTGCTCCAGAAATATCTGCAAAGCTGAGAGGTTCCAGGCATCTGCCTAAAACAACAGCAACCCAAAGCCACCCTGCTAAGTAGTGTTTCCGTAGGAAATTGGCTTTGGCTTAGCTCAACAATTTTACTAATTTCATTTACTGATAAGAGGGGCTTCTCTACATTAAGCCTTTAACTTGTTTTAACCTACTGCTTTGCTGAGGCATCTGCTTCCATTTTTTTTTAAAAATCTATGTTTATTGAACATTACAAAATAAAGTGTGAAACAATGGGAAAAGCAGAAAATCAGCAATATCACAGTTTTAGCTCATATATAAAATTAAATTTATATTATCCGTAATACATCCTGTATAATTTGTATGTAACAAGCTATCGGTAAGGGTGATTGCTGGTAAACTTCAACAAAGGCAACCTAAATGTTATATGCGTATGTCCATATTCATAAGGAGCATAGCTGCATTGTGCCTCCAACAACTGACTAATAAGACTAACACTGTAGTATTCAGTATACTTGAAGCATCACTTTTTTGTCCTAGATGTAGCCTAAGACTTGTTTCCACTTCTGGGATAGTTGACAATGAACAACCCCATTAACTGGGCAAAATGGACTGTCCAGTCCTCTATTCCATTCTCATTTAAGGCACTGTAAATCGTATCTATTCACCAATAATAAATATTTGTTGTTTATTATTATACAGTAAGGGCTGATGCACCTATTGAACCTTAATCAGTACTTCCATAAACACAGATAACCCAAAAGCTGTGGAAGCCAGAGGGCCAGACCTAGATTCTAACAAGTGCTTCAATTGTACCTGTTGTCAAATATCAATACAGAGAGAGAAGACGCTGCTAGCTACCATCCCTCTCAAATGAGAAGCATTGGGAAAAAGCAAAAACGTTGGCCCAGACTCTGTCTCTTGATTCTTCATATACAGATTTGATCCATTTCTGAAATTCTGGAGGAAGACCAAAATTTCCAATAAATTTTATCAAAGGTCTTTTCTGCATCTGAAGAAATGTCTGCTCTGCACTTGCTTAATGCCATCAGATCTGAAACCAATCTGAGGTTATCAGCCCCTGCCTATTTTTTTTTTAAATCCTACCTGATTTGGTTGAACTGGTGTTGTGATAACTTGTTGTGGTCTGTTTGCCAGAATTGCAGTTAATATTTTAATGTCAATGTTATGCAGAGATATAAGTTGGTAGTTAGTGCATAAAGTATGATCTCTAATATGTTTAGAAATTGCAGCTATAAAGGCATTAAGAGTGGACAAAAGGGAAACGTATTTTAAAAAATTAAGTTATACAGATGGTGAAGCATGGGAACTAAAAAAGCTAGAAAAAGTTTTATAACACTCAACTGAAAATTTATTTGGATCAGATGCTTTCCCTGTTTTCATGGTGGTTATTACTTTTGTAATTTCTTCCATATGCAGAAGCACAGTCTAAAACTGCCTTTGTGAAGTATCTAGACAGGAAAAATTAACATGGGAAAAAGCCTCCTGCTCTGATATTTCACATCCTATGTTATACAATTCTGAGCACGATTTTTGACATTGAAAATGTAAGCTTTCAGCGTGAGTATATATCATGCTGCTATATCTTTCATTACTGGAATACTAGTCTGATGTTTTTGTTCTCTAAGCCAATGCGCCAAAATCTTACTAGAATGTTCACCATTCTCCCAATATTTCTGTCAAAACAAACTACTGCAAATTTAGCTTGCTGCGAACAAATATTATTCAATCAATATTTAACATGCGGCACTGCTTGATAAAGTTGGTGAATGGAATTTGAGCTTTTTCGATCTTTTGCTCAAAGCTGTTGCTTTGTTGCTCCTTTTTAATTTATTTTTATGAAAGACATGGATCCCAGATAAAGCTTTTACTAGCTTCTACACAAAGGAGCTGAGCTGGTTGTACCCACATCAATATTCTTTGTTGCTCAGTAAGAATTTGGCTTTTGAAAGCTTCATCACTTAACAAAGAAACCATAAAATGCCAAAGACTGGTAGGCCTTGAAGTATTCAAGAACTGCAGTACAGACAAACTGGGGTATGATCTGGTATTTCAGTCTTCATTACTCTGATTTAGTATAGCCAGGATGAAAATAGTCATGGTGAACAGATGATTTACATGTACAATCTTTCTTATCTGGGTGCATTATTCTGCAACAGCCAGTCCTACCAAATTCAGCCATGCAAGTCTCACCATTGGTGGTCCAGCGTATTCCTAGCCAGGGGTTTATCTAAGGTCTCATTAAAACACACACACACACAGAGTCATAAAACAACATCCAGAGCTTTCTGATTAATTTCTGGAAAGTGGAGAGTGAAACTGAAATTAAACCAAAGCTATAACAGAAGCTGGCTGATCAGAAAATGATTTCTGACCAAGATGGGTAGGTCAGGCCATCATAGGGAAACGCTCTGCAGCTTTAGAAACTTCTTCAGTTTCTTTTGAAATTCAGCAATGGACATTGCTGGAAATCTGAGCAAGTGAAAAGCTTCATCTCACAAGCTTTTCTTCTAGCCTTTTCAAATTTATGACTTGGTTCAGCTACTTATTCTGTAAAATCTGAAGAAAGCCTCATTGCTATCTGGACCCCAGTGGAACTCATCTGCCTGGCTGCACAAAGGATGAATTCTTTAGTAGAAACATACAGAAATTTAACAGGAAACAGGTCTTACTCTTGCTCCTTGAATAGAACCAGGAATACAATAAGCATATTCCATATCAAAATAAAGGTCTTGTAGTTGCAAGATGTAATTTCACGGGACCTAATCCATGTAACCTGTCAGCTATACCACTAGCTGGATCTGGTGCTTGCTCAGATCCAGCTCTCCTAAATTAGCTCTTAGTGAGGAGGCTTCCAAAGGTGAATCACAGGTGGCAATTGCATTGTGGGGGGCCGGCACTGCAGCATTCTCTCCCAGGTTTGCAGCTCTTGTTTCCAGCATCTTAAAACAGCTGTCAATAGAATCCACAACCCCAGCTGTAATTTGAGTCTTGGAGCTGATTCATCTTCTTGGCCTGCTGAGACAGTTCCGACAATGGCAACATGACAATTTCATCTTCTCCCTATTCTGTCCTGGGTCTTACAGATCTCAGCAGTGGGTGTCTGATGCCTTTCTTGGGTTTAGAAGCAGCCACGTTCGAGCACTCCTTATATGCACTGGCATATATTAATCCTCCCTGACTTCAAGCAGTTGCAAAAATAAAACAGTGCTTACCACTGCTAGCAGTTCAGCAGAAACTAAAACAAACCAACTAATGATGAGAGTAATAAATGGTCAAAAACTCTAACATAAGAGATATTCGAACACGGTAGACAATTTATGAACCCATCTTAGCTAGGAATGAAACAAGCTTCGGGATTCTTTGCAGGATCTCATGCCCCTTCCCCACCAGAGTTTTTCTTTCCCTCCTAATGTACAGTCAATCACACAAGCACAAGGTGGCACTGCGCTGTGGCAGAACTGTGAAAATTCACAAACATTGTGTGACATTTTAAAGCACACAGTGCTTTAATAACTTCTTATCTGTGTTCTTTAAAAAGCTGCAGAAATGCTCACAAAGGACCAGAGAAGCCCTGGAGGAGGAGGCCATTGTGTAAACCATCCACAAACTACCATGTGTGAAGAACCACAAGAGCACAATAATTGTCTGGTGTCTAGAAGCCCCAAGGGTCCCGCACAAATATTCTGGTCTGTGCTTACCACAGTGCTTGAGCCATTCTGCATCCTTATGACTGCAGTAAAATTTAGGTTAGAGATCATATCATTAGAAGACAAGACAAAAGAAAAGTCCCAGGTAAAGTTGACCAGTAAATATTTCGGCTCTCCTTCCCTTTTATCAATGGTATGAGGCGCATCTGTGATAAGATCATGAGTAAGAAAACTTAAATGTTGATAACGGAGCGTGCTATGCAGAAGGTTGAAAAAGATTATATTCTTGACAAGGAAGTAAGCATTTCTCAACATTTGTGTACTTTCTGGGTGCTCACTATACCAGGGACTTTTCCTCATTCAGAACGTTTTGCTGTATTTCCTCCTGTAAAGTTCAATCTGCTGTCTCTTTTCATATGCTTAGTTCTATGCTAGAGCTCTTGGTTGGGCTACTTATTCACTCACCACTCAATAAGAGATGCTTCATCATGCCATGTTTCCTCCTGAATAAGACCTAGTTCATTTGTGACATCATTAAGACATAGCTTCATTGTGGGAGAAATTAACAGTGCATGCTGGGAATGATCCATTTCCCCTTGACCTGCTGCATTCTATTAACCCAGTTCATTATTTATTTATTTATTTATATTTTCCAATTTATATCCTGCCTTTTTCCTACAAAGGGCTCAAGGCAGCTTACATCATTCTCCTCCTCCATCTTATCCCCACAACAACCACCCTGTGAGGTAGGCTGGGCTGAGAGTCTGTGACTGGCCCAAAGTCACCCAGTTGGCTCCTTGGCTGAGTGGGGACTAGAACCCAGATCGCCTGAGTCCCAGTCCCATGCTCTTCACCACTACACCACATTAGACCCCTCTCCCCAAATGGTCTATCCTACCAATTATCCTGCCCTGCTCTATTGGCTTATAGCTGGATCCAGGGTTCTCAGGACCAGAACTCTGCTTATGGGATGCTTCTGCTGGTGGAGGGGAACAGGAAGTGATGTTGTTGATTCTTCTTCTTTTTACCCTTTGAAAGAGGGTATATAGCCCTGGGGGGATTGGTTTGTAATTCAAACAGCACAGTTGGCTCTTAATACAGAGATATCAGAAGCATTCTGTCCTTTGTGAAGATTTCATCTGTATTTTATATTGTAATTTAGTGCCAGCTATGGGGCACTATAGAAATCAAATAAGTAACCATAACAGAAGAGAAACCAGCTATCTGACCCCACTTTTGAGATGCCAATACCATGGTAACAGAAGAGAGCAACTAACAGTCCTTAAATCAGTATTTGCCATCCTATGGCCATCCAGGAGTGCTGAACTATAACTTCCATCATCCACAGTCTGCCTGGCACTGGCTGAGAGAACAGCAAAGGAGAAAACAAGTGGGAGTCACCAGTTTGGGGGAGACTGTCTTAAATCGGTCCTTTGCCCTCTACTCCATAATCCTTGTCTACAAAAATAAACCAGTTCTGTACATGACTGTTGGATGTTAACTCTTATGCAAAATAGTTTCTTCAAAAAGTAATTTAAGTTAAAACCCTGTGATCTCCCCAATACATGCTTTGCTTTCTTATTCTACCTAAAATTATTTTCAATATGATTCAACCCATTTGAATTTATTTAAAAGTGAATTAACTCAATCACCATCTTCAAATGAGGAGTTAGTGGCATTTCAATTAGGAAAAGAGGCTTTGCTGCTGTCTATCTGAAGAAATTAATTCTGTTATCTTTCTTTGCCATATTTAATTAAATGGTTGTATATCTGACCTCTTTTAAAATTTGTCTTGATGCCTATTCAAATGTGACTGTTAATTCATTTCTTTTTCTATGATTCTATGATTTCACTTTTGTCCAATCTGTTAACTTTCTGACAGATTGTTCTCTCAGGGCATTATAATGGAACATAAAATATACATGTTTCTAGCAGAGTTTAGAGGGAGCTGGAAAGCAGGAAAGCAGTGAAGGGGGAAGGAAGAATCATTAAGATGGAATACTTGCAATATTTGTAATTTTTCATCTTTGTAATGTTGAGGTTTGTTGATTTATTGACTAATGAAATTGATTGTCTCAGTATACTACTGTTGTGTGTTTAGAGTTCAAATGTTGGGGTAAAAAGAAGAATTGTCCCTATGCAGTGAGAAACAAAAGGTAGCATTACTGTCCAGCAGAGAAAAGCAACAGTGTCAGCCCCACCAGCGTAATGGAAAGCATGTACAAGCTCTTTGTTCTCCAGGCTGTCCTAGTTATAAATCAAGGTAATGCAGCCAAGGTGAGCTCTGCAAACTATTCCACATACTTGAAAATGCTAGTAATGGGGCGCAGGTAAAGGACTCACAATGGATTCAGCTTGTTATGGTTCCATCCAATGTGGCAGCCCCAACCCTCCAAATTCAGAAATTTTCAGGCCTCAGAGGATTACAGGCATTCAGTTGCCTTCCCTAAAAAAGACACAGATGGCCAATCGCAGCCATCTATGTCTTTTGGCCGTGCCCTTGAGAAGGGCTGAGGCCCCACTGGGATTCTTCCTATCCTGGTGGAGCCTTCTCCTTGCCTCCCTGCCACCCCAGAACATTTCCCCAGCAATGGCTTCAGCATCACACTTGTGATTGGTTGCATAGATAGACGTGTGGCTTCTAGAGCGGGAGAGGTATTACCGCCACTCTATATGACTCTGGTGTTCCCACAGCTGGAGTATTGTGTTCGGTTCTGGGCCTCGCATTACAAGAGGGATATTAGAAGGCTAGAATCAGTCCAGTGAAGAGCCACAAGAATGGTGGCTGGATTGCAGGGAAAGCCGTATGAGGACAGACTGAGGGAACTGGGTCTTTTCAGCCTGGAGAAGAGGAGACTCCGAGGGGATCTGTTGGCGACACATAGGTACATGAGTGGGTGTTGCATGGAGGTGGGTAGAGACCTGTTTTCCCCTGCAATGGAGCGCAGGACATGTTCTAATGGTGCAAAGCTCAGGGAGCCAAGGTTCAGTTTGGATGCCAGGAAGTACTTCCTGACAGTTAGGACCCCGAGGGTGTGGAATGGGCTTCCACAGGAGGTGGTTGAAGCCCCATTGGTGAGGGTGCTTAAGGACAGGCTGCAAATACCCATGGTAGGCATCTCATGAGCAGAGCTGGCTGGAGCCAGAGGTCAGACTAGATGGCCCAGGAGACCCCTTCTGACGTGCTCTATGTTTCTATGTGATTTCAGAACTGAGACCAGCACTGGTTCAAGTATGGGCATTTTAAGCTCCAAGATCAGATTTATCCTACAGCATCTAGACAGCATCTAGCAGCTATTGCTATCTTAATGTAATACTAGATAGCTGTTTGATATGTAATGTTCAGGCAGGTTATACCAAAGGGGATTCATAGTCCTTGGATCAATGGAAGCACTCTAGCCAGGGTAGGCTGCTGTTCACTGATGAAGTGTGCTGAGGAAAACCTGTACCAACACTGGCAGGTATAGGCAAGACCCATTGCAAGTTCTCCCTTTCCCTTGGTTCACAGCGGAAACCTATTCACAGCGGAGAGCATATTTTCCAGGCAAATCAGTTGACTGCAGAAACTATATGATGGAGCACTTTCTAGGAGACCTTTCAATGATGCTTCTCTTCCTGGCTAGGCAGAGGGACATCAGGAGCTGCCTCATTCTGAGTCAGCCATTGGTCCGTCTAGCCCAGTAATGTTGACACTGACTGGCAGTGGTCCTCCAAGGTTTCTATGAGGATTCTCTCCTGGTCTACCTGGGAATCCCTGGGACCTGCTGCACAGAAAACTAGTGCTCTACCTGTGAGCCACAGCCTACTTAGCCTTTCTTTCCTGTACCCTTCATAGGGTAGGAAGAAGGCTGGGAATCCAAGAAGGCTGGGTGCAGGAGGAAGAAGTCAAGGACTATGGGGTGTGTGCGCTCTCTCTGTGTCCCCCATCTTCAGGAATTTATTGGCTCCCTCCCTGTGTGAGTGTGGTAGCCAGAGCAGTCTCTGATTGGCAGAGTTACCAAAGATGCAGGCAGTTGGCCTGCCATTCTGTTGTTTTCTGACCTTCCATGCTGAGCATGTCTAAAATATGGCAGCCATTCTGCCAGCATAGCAGTGGTGTATCCTCAGCATCACTGGCATGATTATGGCACCAGGACAGGTATGCAAACATTTTTCTGGTTTTGTGATTTCATTTATTTTTATTTTTCAAGATCTCAGTTTTGCCACTCATTACCTAAACTTGCATTCACTTTATTTTCATATTAATACCCATTTCTTTTTTTTTCTTTTCCTTGTGGAACTAATTTCAGTGGTTGCCACCAGGATGCGGCCACAACTTTATTGTTCCCAGGATATTTTATTGGTCCTGGGAATCCTAGAAGGGAACTGGCAACCCCACAACACACACACACTGGTGGTATCCATTGTTTCCTAATACGTCTTGTGAAGGACCTTCATTGTTATCTGAGAAGGTAAGTTTCCAACCCTACATGGATAAAGAACATGTACAAATGGAGGAATGAAAATCTACCCCCTTCTTATGCATTCATTACTCTTGATATTTCTTTTGTAATCAATGAAGATTGAACTGAACTGGCCCCATTTGCTTTAATTTTTCATTGATTATGAAATGAATGCACATCTTTTAAAATGTGGCATTACACAACTGGAGAGAAGACTACTTTTAGGTTTCTATGGGAGCACACATGAAAGAAAATTAGTTAACAATTGGATGAGGTTACTAACTAATAAAAGCAAGATGGATCTAAAAATTATACATAATCAATTTGGTTTCTGGAGTGCAAAAAGAAGTTAAATGGTATTTTGTAAAACCATAATGCTGCAATGGGTCCTCTAGGTATTGTACTGGGGAATTTGAAACCATTACCATTGTTTTGAATAATGATTACTAGCAAGAATGGGTAATTGGATACTTAATTAGACTGTTCGAAACATCGTCAAGGGCACGATTTACAAACAAGATTAACATCTAGCCAGAGTCAAGAAGCTTGTACCACGGTGCTCTCATCCTATGCGTTGTGGCAAAGTGCTCGCTACTTAAAAGACATCAGCATGGAGCAAAGCCTCACAGAACAAAGCAGACACACATGGGAAAGGAGAGTCACAGCTTTCATGCCACCCTGAAGGGATCCTTCAAATCAGTCTTCTCCCAGGCCATGAAGGCTGCTGCCGAAAAACGGAAGAAGAAGCAGCCTGGGAGAGTCAGTCCCCACGTGAATGCTTGCTGCTCTGGATTCGAGATACTGGTTCTCAGTCTATTTTTATGGTTCAAGCCACATCTGGAGTGATTCATTCAACGAGAGTGTAGGTGTTTGTTTGTTTGTTTTGGTGTAGCTTTTCATCAGCAGAGTGATAATGAAGGTGTCAGTGTCCTTACATTCCTGTTAACATCTCTGGAATGTTTTGGCTGTCAGCATTCATGGGCCCATCCTATTTTAGACTTCCCCAGTATGTATTTTTGTGTTTTTACCAGCACATTCCTCATCTCCCATATGAATCTTAGTATCGGTCGTATTTCTTACATCCAGGACAGACTGCACTTTTAGCCCAGTATAAAAATATACGTGTGGGTAAGATGCACATGCAGTTGTGTTGTGTGTGGGAAGAGCTCTAGTCCTCTCAACAGAGGGAGCAGGCATGCAACAGAGTGTGTAAGCAGCCTGCTCCTGCTGCTGAAGAAAAGCCCTTGCAAGTGGAGAGGTCCCTGAATGCATCCAGCTGTCATGCTGAGAGCAAATCATTATCTCAAGACTATTATTTATAGATACAGGTAAGCTTAACTCCTCACCTGAGATTAACCCTGAAACAATATGAATCCCTCTTTCCCACCCAGGGTTGAAAGGCTGCTATTTACTGTATGTTGCGAGCTGTGCAGAGAGCCCAGAGATGGGCTGTTGTAGCAGCAGATAAATCCGATCAATAAATAGAATTGGAGAAACTGGGGACAGGAGCAATAGCTCACTCTCACAGGGATCATTTTCTCCCAGGATTCCCCATGAAGCCCAATTTTAACCTCTTTCCCATTTTGCTGAAAGCAGCTGTTTGGCACAATCCCTCTAAAAATCAATGGAGACCACACTGTGTTACTCACATGCCTTTTCCTAGGATCTGAAGGACTGTGGGATTCCTCACCCTCCCCTCCAAAATGCAGAATGACTGAACAGGAAATGTCACAGCTTGTGTGTGTTTTTCTTAGTGATGCTTACTTCCCACCTTGAAGTCCAGCAGGTGTATCAGCCAATGTCTTGTATAACACTCAGAAGCAAGTCTCAGTGATTTCAACCTGATGCATTTCCAGGTAAATGGATATGGGAACACTACCTCTAGTCCTCCAAGTAGACATGTATTTTATATTGTTATTTTTGTGTTTTAACTTTATGTCTGCTCTTTACAAACATTTTAATTTAAGGTTATAACTTAATGTTTGTATTTTAACTTAATGTATTTGTATTTTAATTTAATGTTGTAAGCCGCCCCGAGGCTTCGGCGAATGGGGCGGCATAAAAAAGTCTTAATAAATAAATAAAATAAATAAATGTATGGGTTTCAGCCGTTGCTTTGTCAAAGTTTCATGTGTCTTAGAAGATTCTGCCTCTCCTCTTTCACTCTTACTATACCGCCCAATCTTTGCTCAGTTAAGCCAAATCAGGTTTGGACTCGGACAGCCCAGGCATCAATGAGTACTCTAGAAAAGAAAAAAGAGGAGAGAAATGAATACTCTCTTGGGTTGATTTTAGAAGCCTGGTTATGATTCTGTGTGAGGGTATTTTTTGTTTGGGAGAAGTGTTCTGAACAGTACATAATAGCTCTCGACTCAAAATTGGGGACAGGCTGTTCAGAAAACATTCAGCATCATGCATTTTTCTTCTTTGTAAAAAGTATTGATTTTTAGAAAATGAAGTATAATTTTGACATTTATGATGGGCTAAAGTTGTTATGGGGAAAAATACCTAGAGAGCAGCCTTCTTTTTTTAGGCCTTTATTTGACCTAAGCAAATCCCTGTTCAGAGTCTAATTTTCTTGGTTTTAAAAAGAAACCACATGTTTCATCCACTGTCATTATACAGAGACTCCTTCTTTTAGGTTTCATCTAGAAAACTAACAGTTCTTGAGGAGAATGATGCTTCCATGCTTTACAACTCAAATCTTCACCTAAATATTATAGTTAGAACAGAAGCACTTGTGCAAAAGAGTTACTGACCACCCGGAAACCAAACACATTGCTAAAAATAGTGCAGTGTCCTTGCTAGCAAAGCAAGCGACCCAGGGCAAATCTGTTCCAAAGAACCCTGCTTATCAGAGCAGAAAGAAAACTGGTGGTGGCTTTGAGCTACCGCTGACTGATTTAATCAGGATGATTTGTACTACAATGGAAGCAGAATGTTACTACAACGCTGAGTGCAAATACAGGATTAAAATTGCATCTTCAGCTCATTTCTTGTAAATATCCCACAGTTATTTGGTAACTTTTAAATATCTTCCGGTTCTCCAGTCCCCCTCAGAATATGCAATAAGCATTAAGGGCATTAACTTTGGGCCTTCTGCTCACATGTTATGCTTCAGCCTTTGGTTGCTATATCAATAGATTAGCACCGGTTTTTAGTACGACATAGCTTGAAAGCATGCTAATAACTGATGGCCACTTACCCCTAGAGAACCTATCTCCAACCTGGTACCCTTTAGATCTTTTGGACGGCACTTCCCAGCATTCCAGATATCTAGCCATGCTCACTAAGACATATGAAAGTCCTAAACATTAGGAAGGAACTAGGTTGCATTTAGGGAATGAGATCATCTAGCAAGTGACGTCAGGGACCAATCTGTATCTGCCCAAAAGTTCTATGATTCAGTGTTCCTGGCACAGACCTTTGTATTATCTATCAAGGCAAAATGACATACCTGAATGTTTGCCATTTTTGGAGAAAGTGATGCTTCCTTTGGTCTTACAAATAAAGGGTTAAAGAGAAAACTTCATGGAATCGTAGAATAGTAGAGTTGGAAGGGGCCATGAAGGCCATCAGGTCCAACCCCCTGCTGTTGCAGGACACCAAGTCACCCCATCCCACTCAGAAGGCTGCCCAGTTTCTTCTTGAATGTCTCTAGTGTGGGAGAGCCCACTGCCTCTATAGGCAGCTGGTTCCATTGTTGTATCACTCTGACAGTGAGGAAGCTTTTCCTGATGTCCAGCCTGAATCTGGGCTTTCACATCTCGAATTGATTTTCTGTGTCCTACACTCTGGCATCAGTGAGAAGATATCTTGACTTTCCTCTTTGTAACAGCCTTTGAGATACTTATAGAGGGATATCATGTCCCCCCTCAATCTTCTCTTCTCAAGGCTGAACATGAATGTAGCTTTAGGATAAGAGAGAACAAGAAGGAACCAAGCCAAGGATGAATGTTTGAGCTGCATCTTGAAAGGGTCATCCTTAGATAAGGTATGAATGGAGGGAGGACAATTCCCAGCCTCAGGAAGGGAAGGGGCCTATGAGAAAGTTGTCAGAGAATTAGGTATATTATAAAAGTTTTGTTCTGTTTGTGTGCTGCACAGTTCCAAGGTGTTCTGACTTACACAAATAATATGTCAACATCATTGCATGCCATATTAGAAACTAAGAAACATAGAAACAGTAAGTCAGGGGCCTCCAGCACCATCTAGTCTGACCTCCAGCTCCAGCTGGCCCTACTCATGACATACAAATTTTTTAATAAATACTGCTGGTTTGCTTTCCTTCAATCTATTTTGGCCTGGTTCATGTAAGTTCAACACCACCGTTGTTCATTTATTCATTTCATTTGTAATGCTTCATTACTTCTATTAGCCAATGTCCTGTGAGGGGTTTGCAAAAATTAAAGTCCATAAAATATATTCTTAAAACCATATTCAAAAACATATAGATACACACACACCCCATGTGGAGAGAGGCATTTATCAAAAACAAATTTCAACGATCAGCAACTAGAAAAATACCAAACCTGATTAAAATGCATCATATGTTCCCAATGCCTGAGAGAAGGCCTTGATGTGGCACCAAAAAGCCGGCAATTCCAGTTTCAGTGGGAGGCCAGCTTCAGTGGGAGGATCGGTCCATAAACGGGGGGGGGGGGGGGTAGCCTCTTGCTGCTGCCTTCCAAGTTTCCTGCAGATGAGGCACCAGGTGGAGGGCCTTAGATGGCAAACAGAGTGAGCAGGTAGGTTCATGCTGCTGTTCTTGTATACTGCTAAGAAAACCCTCCCTGGACATGGAAAACTCATGTATCAGGAGATGGATCAGGCTAGAACTTTTATTTGTATATGCTACTTTTAGAGTCCAAAATGGAAAAATCTCACACAGGTTCCAACATGATTGCTCTGCTTTATCTGGAATGGGTGGCAACCTATCTGCTCCGCTATCCTTGAGAAAACATATAAGAAAAATGTAAGGTGGCGCTCTGGGAATTCATCTGTTTTGATTAAGGTACTACCCATGTTCCTTCCTTGGGGAAAAAACGGACTGATTTTGCCATGGATGTGAATTTCCAGTCCGGACCACCTCTTGGCTGGGATGCTGAGGGGTTCTGAGCATAAAAGCAACCCAGAAACACGTTGGCACAGAATGCAGCAGCCAGTCAAGCAGTGGCTCCTGCTTAGTTTTAATGCATTATAAGCTTGTGCCTAGGAAACATGGGGAGTTGCCCACCCAGAAGTCCAGTAATGTGCCTCTGGTGGTGGTACAGACTCCTTTGGAAGCTAGATTGGAGAAATATTTATTTTGAGTGCTTCACATTGCATTAACCAGACTGGAGGCTCCCACAGTAGCAAACAATTTAAAAGGCAATCAGACCAAGACCAAAATTAGCAACTACATAGTGCATTCCCCTCCACTGCCCAGCCTTTATAGAATCCCTCACCACTTACGGTTCACCAGATTCAAGATGTTAGTCTGTGGTTAAGGCCTGACTTCCACCACTGTGCTGAAGCTTAGCTAGGTCTGCGTAATTCAGTTATGATTATAGTGCTGATTTAGCTGCATTTTGCCACTTGATAGCTTAATGTGCGCGTATGTACACTTTACATATTGTGTTCTGTTTTGAGAACTCATGCCAGTTGAAAGGAGGATTACATAAATCCTCAGACAGACTAAATAATTAGGATTTTGCCACATTATTACTAAATCCTTAAGCATCTGCTTACAGATTCATGTACTGTTTGTGTGCCTGAAGACTACCATAAGATGAGAGAGGAATCTGGCTTGGGACTGGGAATCTGTGAGGATTTCTGGACTCCGCTCCCTGGAATGCAGCCCACTTTCTTGCTGCCTAAGTTCCCCTCGTGCCAAGCATCCTCATGGCTGTCTAGCAGGAAGTGAGCCCAGTGGTTGCACAGATATAACCAGCAGGGTAGACTTGCACACCTGCCACCTGCACACGCACTGTGCAAGTGGAGTTCTGCTCCCACGTGCCTGAGGAGTGAGCTTTGCATGCTTTGTGCAAGAATAAGCCAGTGCAACAAAGAGGGGCCTGCTGACATTCCCAGGCATTTGGGGACGACTCGGCTTGATTCTATTCCTGGGCCCAGGCTGAGCCTTAAAAGGAAGTCCGGGGAGCACAGGAGAGCCAGATTTCAGCCAGGTTGTCACATCCCGAGCTTATCTACTTGCTTCTCTCCACCTGTGTGCCTCTGCAGATCGAGCAGACACAGAAGGGCGCTATTGTGCTCATGTCCACCTGTTGGTTTCTTATAGGCTGCTTGGGGAACAGAACGCTGGACAAATTGGATCCTCGGTCTGATTCTGTGAGGTTCCTCTTAAGTTCTTATTGTCCAACCCAGGAGATGCAGTAAAGAAGACTGCAGGAGGCAAATCCTATCAGCACCATATTTCTTCCCCCTTTACTGTACGTACAATAGGTTCGGTGATAGGGGGCGGAGAGAAAGATCTGCAGATGCAAGTGAAGGGAACATTTGCATGAGTGTTACCTGACTCCTAAGACATGAAAAGGCCTGGACTCAATTGTGGTAATGATTCTCCTGTCCCAGCATCGTGATGGTATTCTTGCAAGAACAATTTTTGCTTTGTGACAAATGAGATGTGACTTGGCTTGAGTCAATTGCACTGCACAAACGCCTCACTTTTTCTACGTGATGTGTTCCCAGATAACACAATACACTGTCAGGCCCATCCATTCCATTCAGCTTCTGTATATCCTTCTATACAGCAGTCAGAAGAGATGATGTCCAGCTCAAACTTTGATTCAAACAGAGGCTGTCACAAAATCAGAACAGAGAACTAAATGGAAAAGTTATTAAAATAATAAAGCAATAATGGATGGAGTCTTTGATTCCTGTAGGCTTGTGTGTGGAAATCACCCCTACACTCTTTCATCCATGTGTGTTTGCATGGAAATCCAAGCCTGTGCAAATGTGGATTGGTGTCTGCATTACTTAATCACACTGTTACTACTTCTACCAATGCCATCTGATCTTGCTTATTTCTGCTGTTGCCTGTTCACTTAGGCTGGAAGTTTTGTGAGTTGAGAGAGCAATAGGAGGCTCTCTGATCATTTACAAAGCTGCAAGAGCACTCTCTGATCCTGTTGCTAAAGTCCACACAGACCCATTCTTCATGTTATAAATTTCTTGAATTCATCACTTATGCTCCATCAAAAGCAGACTTATTTAAGATAATGTTCAGATCAATGTTACTGTGTTTTTCTTATGGTTACTTCAAATTTTCAAAAGTCCCAGATAAGGGGGTGAAAGGGAAAAATGAAGCCCTCCAATTCAGAAGATATTTGGATTGACATATTTGATGAACAATGTAGTATAGTTTGTTGTCTATGGGGTCACAAAGAGTTGGGCACGACTTCTTGACTGAACAACAACAAACAACAACAATAGTATAGTTTAACATCAGTAGATGGAATATCATGGAATGGTAGACTTAGACTAGCACCATACACAAGCCTACCTAGACATTTGTAAATAATTTCCATCACCACTTCCCATTCTTTTACTTTATTGTGATCCAGGCAATCTAGCTGTAATGCAGGTTTTGTTTATTACATTTTAAAAAGGCCCAGTGACTAGTATTTTCTAAGAAGTGCACAAATTAAAAGCATACGATACAAAATAACATTGCAACAATAAAAAATTATATTTTAAAAACACAGAAGGAGTAACAGCATACAAAACAAAATTTTTAAAAGGTTTCACAGTCCTTATGTAAAATGTACCCCCACTTTTAGGTGGGTCTGAAATAAGCTTTTAGCTCAGCATACTTAGCCACATATAATCCTGAAAAATGTGCTGGCAACTCAGAATTAGACAGCACATTTGCTTTGTTACGTTTCGATGTAGATGAATGAGAGAAGAGATTGCATTTTATCTCCTACCACAAAAGTCATTTGAATTTCATCTGTTACACGTTTCAGTAGCTCCCAAAGCTAAAGTTCTGTGGGAGGTTTACAGAGATTCAAACCTAAAGAAATGTAATACAGTAAGATAACGTAAGCGCTATTTACATACTATATATCTGTACATGCATAATAGACTTACATATACAACAGCACACAAGCCAGCATGATGTGGTGCTTAGAGTTTTGGTCTGGCAGTTGAGAGATCTGGTTCCAGGCCCCACCTGGGCAGGAGGCTCGTGGGGTGGCAACAAACCTTGCCACAGGTTTGTCGTGAAGGTAAAATGCCGAGCAGAATTATGCAAGATGTTGGCACCAGATGGACCTCAGTGGGGAGAGCCTTCCATCATTTGGGGTCAGGGACACTGAGAAGGCTCTCTCCTCCCCGTATCGCTACTCCAAATCTCCCCACTTCCCACGGAGGCACTTGTAGAAGTATATAGGTAGCTTATACTAGGAGAGGTGGTCCATCAGGTACTATGGTCCTGAGCTATGTAAAGCTTTGTAAGTCAGAAGTAGCACTTTGAATTGGGCTCAGGAACACAGTCAGCCAGTGCTGTTGGCCAGTGCTGTTATATTTTTAGATCTTCATGCCCCCACTGCAGTCTCTGCAATCTACGGTTGCTGAAACATTTTCAAAGGCAGCCCCACACAGACTGCATTGCAATAATCTAGCTAGGATGTTGCCACAGTGCAAGTTACTGAAGCGAAATTATCCCTGCCCACCCAGAGGCATAACTAGACCCCCAACCAACTTTGCAGAAGGTACTCCATGTCAATGGGGCTTCCCGAGTCTCAAGTGACATAGGCAGCTTCAACAGAACCCACAAGCAATGTGCCTGCTGCTTTGGGGGAGTGGAAGCCCATCAAGGGCAGGTGGAACACCATCCCTCCAGTGAGGAGAACCACCCACTAATTGCATCTCAGGACAGAACTTGATTTATGAGCCCTCATCTAGTCCATCATCACAGATAAGCACATTCACAGCCTCACGTAATGAAGGTGCAAAGGTGAAAAGCAGCTGAGGGTTATCAGCTTACTGATGAGAACACATTCCAAACTCCTGAAATGCACAAAGACACAGGTGTTCATAACCCTAACATGCAAGAATACTCTTTATACAGTCAAAGTTCATGGCCAAAGGCATCACCCAGAATGTTCCTGTTGACGGCTCACAGCAACCATCAAAGAGCCAAGCCAAGTCCTTCCCCTCTACACTGATGATCGTCTGATTTAAAGATCTGGCTGCACTCAAAATGCAGAGGAAAGCTTGCAACCTGAGTTGTCTTCTCCCAAGGATGCAAGAGCATCCCAAAGAAGCCCAGTGAAACCCTGCTGGGTCGCCCAAGAGCACTTGGGACTGAGGCAACGGGGTTTCTTTTCCTTTCAATGATGGCAGCCAGTGTCATTTCACAGCACCGCACTGGGACTGCCCCCAGAGCCAGGGGGCTTGTGGGCACCAGGCCATGGCATATTAAGGATGACTTATGGAGATATTCCTTGTACATGCAGACATCATGCCTAAAGCCATCACTAAGGTGTTCACATTGTCTGCCCAATCTAGGCTACTTAAAAAAAAAAAAAAGTGCACAGGGTGTGCTATGTGGAAAAAGGCAGTTTACTGAGGAGTTGTCAGATTAGATTCAAAGACATTCAAACCCATTTCACATATCTCTGACCTCCCTTTAAATACAAAAGATGGAGGTGAGGGAACACCCTGCCTCTTTGAAGAGATGTGCTCTTTGTCCTTGTAAAGCAATTGCAGATCTGCTAGATCTAAAAGTTGTAATTTACAAGTCACTCATTCATTAGTTCTTTCAAGAGCAAAGTCAGGGCATGTAAATCAAAACTCTTTCTTGGAGAATAAACATTAGGGTTTTAAAATATACCACTGATGAGTCTATTGTGATAAGTTGATTTATGCAGATTATATTTAGGTGCCATCATATTATTTTAATAATATTTATTCTTAGAATGTATGTATCAGTTTATGGGCTCCAAGCCAACAAGGTGGCATGCCAGAATTTAATGTATGTAAAGAGTAAAGCAATAAAAATGGTTAAAAACATGATTTTTTCCCCCAGTTGTTGAGGGGATGTGGGTTTTTACCAATTTACCTAGTAACAAACTAGTAGTGCTTAGTAAGATGGATGCAGACAAGATTTTTAAAAAATTGCAAGGAATTGGATTTTAGGAAAGGATTGCTCTTAATTGAACCTAGGCCCTATAAGCTAAGTGTAACTAACAACTATTCCACAACTCTTTCAACATAGCTACTCCAAGGAGAATCCACTTGCAAAAGAGCCAAAAGACTAAAGCAGCTTCTGATATGTCACTTGGGTGTTCCTCCAACCAGCTCCATGAAAAGCACTCTTTCCAGCTGTTTTAATCTTGAATGCTACCTTGAGACAATTCTAGCCTTAAAAGTCTACCCCAAACATCATTTTGAATATGCGCACACATAAAAAGGAAACCACGGGCACAGTCATTTCCAGTAAAGAGCTACAACTCTCTGATAGCAACTTAAGCTTCTGCCCTTACCTCCCTGGACAGATGCAAATGCATCCCATTAATTAGTGTGCCTTTTATAAGCTTTGGCAGATACACTGTGACTGTACACCAGCTGCTAGAACACAGATCTGGCTACTGTCATGCTTTGGTAACTTCCAGTTTAGACAACTGCAAAGTAACCTGTGTGGAACTGCTTTGGAACATGGTTCAGAAACTTCATAGCATCTGTCTGAAAGGTATAGAATCTTTTTCACTGATCCTGAAGCAGGTGAACTGGCAGGCAATTCAGAGCGCTGGCTTTGGTCTTCAAACACCTAAATGTCTTGGGCTCCAACAATCTAAGAAAACTTTCCTACATGTATGGGAGTCTCCTACCAGACACTTAAAAGATATTCTAAACTGATCCTTCCAGATTGTGACTCAAAGAGAAGCTTTGTGTAGCCTCTAGGAGGAGCTGTGGGAGGTCTTCTCTGTAGAAACTCCAAAATACATCAGAAGTCTTTTCCAAGAAAGCTTCATTCAACACCCTCTCTTCTGCCATTTTTGAGAAAGGTAAAGAACATTATATTTCAAACAGCCTTTCAATTTTGCTGCATCTCATTCCTGTTTTGTACTATTTATTTTTGCTGCTCTTCATTAGGGAGGTTTGTATTTACCATTAGTTTGCTCATTGATTTTTCTCCTCAGTTATAAGATGCATAAGAGAAGCACTTCTGGATTGGACATAGGGACCTTCTGTCCACACAAGGGCCAACCAGCTGCCCATGGGGAACTCAGACACACCTAAGTGCAGCAGCACTTCCCACCCACACTCCCCACAGGCTGTCCATAGGCACACCACCTCCGATTCTGCAAGTGGCACACATCCATCGGACGAGCGGCTGTGGATGTTGCCATTGATCCACCATCAATTTGTCCAACCTCCCTTTAAACCTCTCCAAATTGGTGGCCATCATACATCCAGTGGAAATGAATTCCATAGTTTCACTGTGTGCTATGTCGAAGAGTACTTAGAATCATAGCAGAGTTGGAAGGGGCTTATAAGACCATTCGGTCCAACCCCCTGCTCAATGCAGGGGGCTCTCTATTGCACTGTGCACATGTAGAGAGCAACAGGTCACATGGAGACAGGTGAGGCTAGAACATTCCCACTGCTCAAGCATTTAGGACACACCGCTTTCCATATGCAGGAGTAACACTTAGCTTAGACTGATTTGCAGATCAGCTTTTAAAACACTGAAATGAAAGGAGGGTATCTGGATTTAAAATTCCACTGCTGTGGACTATTTCTGCCCAATTGATTATCTTTTATGACTGAGATTTAAACAAAGTTTCCTGAAATCTAAATTTGGAGGGGAAAAAAGCACATTTAAAAGCAGGTAGGTGGATGATTGAGGGGAAAGGGGAAAGTGAGACAAAGAAAGAGTATATGAGAGAGAGAGAACTCTTAAGAATATATTTGTGGAGAAGATTCTCATGGTCTGAGAAAACAAGAAGCTATTGTGGTGTAGTGGTTAAGAGCATGGGACTGGGACTCAGATGATCTGGGTTCTAGTCCCCTCTCAGCCATGGAGCCAACTGGGTGACTTTGGGCCAGTCACAGACTCTCAGCCCAACCTACCTCACAGGGTTGTTGTTGTGGGGATAAGATGGAGGAGGAGATGTAAGCTGCCTTGAGCCCTTTGTAGGAAAAAGGCAGGATATCAATCAATCAATCAATCAATCAATGTTGATACCAGTTCTAACTGCTAGGCATTAAACAGCGGAACATACGCTGAACAAATGGCAGAACCAAACTTATTCTGGAACCCAACTGAAGCAATGTCAGTCACAGGTATTATGAAAAACAGATAATGTACTGAAATCTTACTTTGTTACTGTGAGCTGAAGTGGATCAGCAAGGATTTCTAACTCCCACTAGCTTTGCAACATATGGATTCAACGAATGGGCCTCTGTGAACAGTTCTGGAGGAGGAGGAGCCAAACCCTCCTTCTGCCCTGATCTGGGATCCTCTTCCTGAGTAAACATGCTACTCCAGAACTCCTTTTTCCAAGAGATTTTATTGTTACATATCTCTGAGTTCACCCAGAATGAAACATGGACTCCTCTTTAACACCAATCATCCCCTCGCATTTTTATACTCCTTTTGCTCTGGAAGACAGGATGCTGTGAAAATGTGCGTTCTTCCCATTTTTCAACCAACTGAACCTCCCACTAACACTCCTGCCTAGCAACTGGCACCGCCTTTTCAAGAGGAAGGACTTCTATGTCCGACAAATTCCTGAGCTCTCTAGTCTTACTCCCCTGCTGTGTCTCCAAAAATAGACCAGGGGTCCTGTGAGTGCAGTCTAATCCTCACATAATGCATATTTAGCATGTTCTCAAGACAAGCCAAGAGAAAGGATCATGCATTCAGAGGGGTGCCCCTTCTTCCCACATATGGCATAGCCTTCCTGTGGATTAAACAATCCATGGTGGGCTTCCATCTGATGCAAACAAGCCCAATGTGAACAAAATGGAGGGGGGAGTGTGCAAAGATTATGAATTTCCACAGGTTTACCACCTCAGTAAGAAAGAGACTTAATTAGCCAGTCAGTTCTGTCCTACTATTCATTCCTTTAACAGAATTTAATACAACAAGAGGTTGTATTAAACACGGATCCTTCCCTCATGAAGCATGGAGCAAATTCCTACATCTCAAATGCATGAACTAAGGCCTCAGGGTCATATCTCAAGTTACACAATTATCAGTTACGTACCAATGTTTTCTGTATGGCTTATAACCTCAGTGATGTATTAAAAGCATCCAGAAATAATAGATCAGTAAATCTAAACAATAATAGTGCTAGCAATAATATGATTAGCAGAGTTAACCAAATTTAAACTTTTCAAATAATTCCATCACAACAGTCTTCCCTGTGTCACTGAGTGCACGACTGCTTAGAGACAGTTTTAAGTATGGTAAGCAGTACATCAGTCTATTAAATAAATGACTGCAGGATTCATTCTTTGTGCCTGTAGTGTGACAAAAGCCTGGGAGTAGATCAGCTACGGGCAGCCTCAGGTCTGTAGCCCTTGAAGGTTCCCGCTAGAGGCTGCCAGAATGCTCCAATGTCCATGGAGCAAGTACAGTGGTACCTCGGCTCACGAACGGCTCAGTTCACGACCAAATTGGGTTGCAAACAGAAATTTCAGGAAAAAATTGCCTCAGGTCACAAACTCCACATCAGGTGGCGATCGTGGTCGTGCTCAGGAGTGGGGGAATGGCTGCAATTGTGCTCAGGGGGAGAGATGGCTGCGCTCGTGCTGGTGGGGGCAGATGGCCGCGATCACAGTCACGCTCATGCAGGGAAGATGGGCGCGATCACGGTTGTGCTGAGGGGGGAGATGGCTGCACTCGTGCTGGGGGAGAGGGGGAGATGCCCGTGATCTTTGTTGTTCTTTGTCACTTTGCTTTTAATTTTGTGATATTAAAAAAATAGTTACAGAACGGATTAACCTTATTTACATTGAACCTTATGGGAAATTTGACTTGGCTCAAAACCAATTTGGTTGTGACCAGAGTCCAGGAACAGATTATGTTCGTGAGCCAAGGTACACCTGTATATCCACTCCAGGCTGAACTTTAAAGGAACTATCCATGGTACTGAACCAGTTTGGGATATGCAGATGTGTTTCTGCACCACGGACAGTTCCTTTAACGTTCAGACTGGTGCCCAGTGCAGCTCCACCTTCATGCTGCCACTGGAACTGCTAACCAGAAGTTCATTCCACCTTTTTACTCATTCTTTTGTGGCTTCCTAACCCTTGCACATTTTTCCCATTCTAAAAGTTTGAAATGCCTTTCCTAAAGTTTACTTACTGGCAGCAAGAGTTATAAGCTTAAGCTGTGGTATTTGAGCTCTGTTTGCCTGGGCATATTCCACCCACCAATGCAATGAAGTCCCCGAGAGCTTCTTTGATGCTGACTCCGGCACTCAGGCTACGTAGAACAGGTTCTCCCAACCAGTAGAGATGGTGCAGCAGCAGGAAGGCACAGCACTGAAGTGCCAGTGTTGGGGAGATGTGGCAACTAAGGGGGACTGGCTATTAACTGGAGCAAGAGCATCGCAAGGGATGCCTGTATCAACCTGTTGCCCCTGCACAGAGTCAGTTGCAACTGAGGCATACATATTTCTGCAGCCAGACTCTGTTACACGCTTGGTTACAAGTTTTATTTGGCTCCTACCTGCCGCCTTCTTCCTCCTACAGATAAACTCCCATGCAAGTATATATGCATTTTATTCCATTTATTAGTCACCCTATAAAGGAAGCTCTCAGGGCACTGTATATCATAAAAATAAATACAGTGATAAAGCACATTAAAGTATTTTTAAGGTAAAAAAAACCAATGATCTAAAATGATTTTAAAGGAAGAGATAATAGGCAAGCAGTTAAAACATGAGACAAATAGTTTCATACTGCAGGATCAAACATAGTGCCAAAAAATAAAATAAGCAGCAGCCTTTTCAAAGGCGTGGGAGAAGAATAAATGGCCTGCGCTGGCACCAAGGGACAACAAGTAGGCAGATGTGCGCTCACCCATCAGCGGTGCATTTACCACTCGGTTCATCACAGGCTCGGCTCTGGGAGTGGAGGAGGAGATTCAGAAGTCAGAAGTCAGAGCAAGGAACGTGGAGTCATCAGGGACCCTTCAAGTGTCCTCGGGAGCAGGCACCTCAGCCGGTACTTCAGAACTTTCCATTATGCCAGGATTCCCCCTCTGATGATAATGGCCCCAAGGTCCTGAATTAAATCTTCTCATCAGCCTTCTCAACAGACGATACAAGAAGTACTTCCCCACAGAGTGAAGGTATGAAATCCACCTCCATGGAGTGTAGTAATATGGGTGGTTTTGAAAGGGAATTAGACAACTTCATGGAGATAAAACTAGAAGTCTTCATGGCTATAAGCTCCCTGAAGTATGAGAAGCAGTATGATAGGGAATACGAGGCACGGTTGTACTCATAGCCTGCTTGTGGGGTGCTATGGGCAGCTGCTGGGCCACTGTGTGAACAGAATGCTGGACTAGATGGGCCCTTGGTCTGATCCAGCTTGGTTTATCTTACCATCCACCTGAGGTCTCCCTGAGAACCAAGGTTAAGAAGTTGCCTATGCACACCTTGATAGACAGATACATGGGCTTGCCAAGTGCTGGATGCAAGCAACATCAGTGATGCTCAAAGAATCCAGGCTTCTGTTTGTTCTGTCTAATTATTTCAAATGATAAGCAAATTGCACGCTTGGAAATGGGAGCACACTGAAGGCAAGGCCTGGGGAATTGCTCCTGTTCACAGCCAAATTGCTGCTATGGATAGTCAGCACCCCCACATACATGTGAGGAGAATAGCCTCAAAAGCTTCTGCTGTCCAGTACAGCAGACAGCTGGTTATTCCTACGTTGATCAGTTGCACTGGTGGACAGCTTGTTATCACGAAACTTTTCTGCTGAATAAAGCTCAGGCAAGGATCATGCGGCGAGGAATGATCCAACTCACTGGAACTTCCTCTTCACTTGTAGTAGCTTGTCTCCTGGTTCCAAAAACTACATTTATCTCAGTTCACTTACTTGCTGCTTGGTTTGGTTTGGTTTGGTTTGGTTTAGTTGTTTGAGCTGGGTGTATATGTATCATGTAGCTGATTAGCAAACTTGAATGCCTTTGACAGCTGTATAGTTTGTTTGGTTTTTTTTTAAAATGAAAATTCTACTGCTGGGAGTGGTTAACAAGATAGGGGAGAGACTTTACAATCTGTAGAAAACTTCTGCTGTTACAGCTTAGGAGGAAATTGTCTAAAAAGTTCCCCAGTCCCATCCCCACCAACCACACACACAGACACCCCATTCAAATTGAAGATTGCAGGTATATGCTTCTATTATGCCACTGGATAACATCTTCTCAGCAAAAGGAAGGAGGAGATAAATTGCTTTGCTTTGCTTTTTCATCTTCCAGCAACTTAAGTGACCGCCTTAAGAATGACCAAGGCCACATATGCTTGGAGCTCTGTTCTGAAAGGACTCTGAGTAGAGAAGGGACAGCCCCAGTTCACCTGCTTTGATGCCAAGAGAATCATTTGAGAAAAGGAACTTACTAGATATGAACAAATCTATCCGTTCCAGTTTCTCTCATATTTCCTTTCTTAAACTAAGTTCATTTCCAAGTTTGAGAATTTCTCCTGCCTTAGGTTTGGTTCATCTCAACTTTGACTTTTCTTTTTCAAAACACAGGCACATTTGATGCACAATCCGAATAATATGTGCATTTTGGTGTGCACTCAGCCATGTCTAATGCATTAACTCTTCACAACACAAGTGTGGCAGGTTTCCTAATGTAATGGATTTATGACATCATTTCCCCTAATGTACACATTTTATACATTTTTTGATTGGAGAAATTCATTACTAAATTTGGAGAAGTGCAAATTATAAAAGTTAACTGAATTTTAGTTTGAAAGTGCAAAATTAGGTAAGTTTGCACAAAAAGATCTCCAGTTATCCTTGGAGCTCAACTCTTCTCTTTGCGGTCCAATGCCTCACAAAACATTCTCTACCTGTAGGCAGTCACAATTTGAATAATCATATTCTACATCTCATTTCATTTCTTCAAATACACATTTTGAAAAACAACTCAATTTTCTGAAAAAATAGACCAATTTCTACTTTTCCAAAAATGTCACTCAGTTTAGAGACTATATTCAGCTGAAAACAAAATCATATTCCCCAGAAGGATACATGAAGCTTATTACCTTTTAGCATCTGTTGAGATTTTCAGAAAGCTTGCCACCAAGTTTTGCTTTTATAAGCATTTTCATATTTTGATGGAGCCACAGACCAAGAGATTTAAGCTGAATACAATGGCAACTTCAAGGAGAGTCCTGGAAATTGTGTTTAGTTGTACTTGTCCTCAACTCCATGGTACTGGCTACCCAATGAATATAAATTTAGATGAGTTTATATCCTGTCCCACTATCAAAACACAATTATCCAGTTTATATACCTTGAATGTATGAAGGATCCTTTGAATATGAGATATTAACAAAGACTATAATTCTAAGCGTATTTTCCTAGGACTAGGTCCAATTTAATTCAGTGGTGCTTATATCTAAGAAGGAGACATTCAAAAGATTGCACTGTGCCCCAGCCAGATGGACTGTGGCCTGATTCAGCATAGCTTTCCTAATGATCATGAAAGCTGAAAATTAAGCCCTTGTAAGGGAATATTTTCATAGGTCCTGCACTGCTGTTGAGTTGGTAAGATAGTGGCTCACAGGATAAGGTGTGGTGTGGCAGCCAATGTGATGTGACAGTCAGAGTGTTGGACTGGGGACCTGGGAGTCTGGGTTCTGTTCCCCACTCCACCATGATGCTTTCTGGGAGACTTTGGGCCAGTCACTTACTCTCAGCCTAACCTATGTCACTGGGCTGTTTCTGTGAGGATAATAATGGAGTGGAGTGGAAATATGCAGGCTGCCTTGGACTGAAGCAATAACAAAAAGGTGTGCTATCAGTCCCAGAGCAGGAAAACTACTGATCTTCTTAAGCAAAAAATGGAACCAAACTTCAAAGCTGTTATAACATGTAAACCAGGACTATTCTGAGAAATACAGGGTGTCATTTCAGCTGCCATAATGACCATGCAACTTGGGTTTGCACTGAGGCAAACCCAAGCCCAAAGTGGAGCAAATCAAAAAAGCATGTTCAGACAAACATATAATTGATGTAGGAAGGGGTGATGACTAGGTACATTTGAAGCAGTAAAATGATGGCAATGAATGGGGCAAAAAATGCAAATATGCCAAACATGCTGTCATAGTTTGACTTAAAGATTCCAAGGTGTAACCCTGCAGAGAGGGTCTCCAGCCTGTTAGAAGGTGGGAGAATCTACACAAAAGAAGGAAAACAACCAACCCTTTGACAGTTGAGGAAAGGCAATCAGGCCAGAGTAAGGGCTTTCGGGGGGAACTCCAGACGGGCAGATTGACCCCCAGTTCTGAGGGCAGCAGCTAGTATAGCAGGATTATGGGCTAATTTCTATGTAGAGGCATGCATTTAGAAATAAAAACAATAGTGTAAAAAGAACTAAGTATACCTTAAAGAAGAGAGGAAGGTGGTGACTTGTGCATTAGCTCAGGCTGCTGCTCAGAATCAGGGCAGAACTTTTGACAGGCAACTCCCAGCCCTCCCCCTTCCTCCCTTCTGAGGGATCTTTGACTTGGTCTGAATTGTCCTTCAAACAGAGGACTGCCCTCTGCCAGCTCCAAAATAGAGGACTGCGCTTTGTAAAGTAGGATGCCTGGCTACCCTCAAGAAAGGCACACCCTGGACTACAGGTTCTGTATCACTTGTTATACTCCATTAGCTTGTCCTGAGTGCTTTAAAATGGATCTGGGGGCTGAAGCCAAAGAGCTGCAAGAGGAAGGAGAATATGAAGCTGTCACCCTTAGAAATTAATACCTTCAATTAAAAAGCACTTTTAGAATATACTGTACCCAGTGTAGTTTGAAGAAGCAGGAACCTATTATGCAGCAGAGGAGTCCTGATGCATGCAGAGCCCACCTTCCCTTGACAGGGGGCCACCCACGCCTTGCTCCTCTTCCATCTCCATTAGAGCCTCCCCATCACGGCTGAAGCAACTTCCCCATCCCCTTCAGCCCTCTCTATTTTTCTAGCGACACGTGCGAACAGCTTTAGCTTCACTGAGATGAAACTGCTTAACCCCTTTACACAAAAGAGTGAAAAGAAAGCAGTCATGAAGAGAATAAGGTTTTCTTTCTGTGTCTTTAATGGTGGCACAGCAAAAATTCAACAGATGAAGCCTTGTCACCCAAATGGGCGGTGAATGGTGGGAATCCTGCAGAGCAAAATCGTGATAGTTTTAGCAAAAGCAAAACATACAGAGACTTATTGGCAGGGAAAAGAAAAACCACACTAGGTTCAGGAGCGAAGATACCAGGCTGGGCCATCTTTCTTTCAACATCTATAATGATGGGGTTCCAAATTTCACTATCAAGGCTTTTCCACCTCAAAGAGCTACAACTCCACAAGTGTAGTTCTTACCGTAAGAGTTGCAGGAGATGCTGTGCTTGGTGGCTTTCCCAAAGTGTGTAACTGAAACCTTTGGATTTCACCCCAGGACTTCAGTCTTTTCTGCACTTATCTAAGAGTAATCCCCACTGGTCATAGTGAGATTTACATCTGAATAAACAGGCATAGGGTTGCAATGTATTTTTCTTTAATAAATTTATAGCCTGTTAGAGCAGTTAGATGTCTATGATTCTGTCCTTGCCATCACTGTCACTAACAGCACCAGATGAAAGATCGAACACAGGACCTAAACAAAGAGGCAACTTAACTGAAGAATTCAGAATATGTTTGCCCATCCACAGATGTTATTGTACCCCCAGGTTTTTTTCAGACCACCCTACACGTTTCTAAAGCCATGCCTCTATGTTATCCCTCTTTTTTTCTATCCAAGAGATTTCTGAAAAACTGTTACCACCAAACACATACAAGAAGGGAACCCAAATATGCCATTATATTTGTTCAGCTGTTCCTTTTTATATTGCACGTCACCCATTCTCAAGATTTGTGATTCTGCTTGCAATACAGGAGTATGCTTGTTTACACAGAAGTAACTCACTATTTTCAATGGTACTTACTACTACCAGGTAAGTGTACACAGGATTATAGGCTGAGTATAAGAGGGCCAGCAGGATTTCTATACTGGTGATGTCAGTCACTTAGCAACAAAGGAAGCCAAGTCTGCCAGACCTGATTCTAAAAATTTATTTGGTGAATTCAGACAATATTTTAAACCCATGCTGGCTATGTAGGAAGTGGGGAAGGGTTCTTATAACACACCAAACCACCCCCACCCCATAGCTTAGCATGTCACATAGTCATTTATAGACCCTGTGCATATTAAACTCTCTTTAATCAAAGCACCATTACAACTTTTGAGAATAACACAGATTTTTTTCCCTGCAGTTCTGATGCTAACAAACACAGTTCTGATTTTTGCAGAAGAGAGAATATATATTTCAAGTGAAAATAATAAACTGAGAGACTACAATCTTTAGCAAAATGCAATTATTAAGTAAATGGTCCTCCTGCCAAGCCACGCAGGTCCTCCTTTTCTCCATACTTACTCGTGCTGCCACTGGAAATACTAGTTGTGGCGAGGGGGCAAGGGAGGCCTCCCGACAAGCATGTGCCTTTCCCCAGGGAAAAAGCAGGCTGCTGCCGAGGCAGCTTTCCCCCTTCAGGCTCTCACTTTCACCTTCTTTCTTCCACAACTCAGAAAAGACTTGGAAGACTTGGTGATGCCCCCGCTCCTGCTCCTGCAGAGGTTTCTGGAGGAGGAAGCAGCAAAGGAGCCTGAAGCTGGGGCAGGTGCTCTGTCCCCTGCACCTACAACTCAAGCTAGGCTTAGAAGGCCCTGTGCTACTGTCGTGCTCCACAGTGGTCTAAAGGGTGCGAAGGCCTGCTTTGAAGATGCTGGGTGAACCATCTTTAAACTAGACTGCAACCAACCATCTGAAGAGTGAGTCAAAACTGTGGTCCACATTAACCATAATGCTTCCTCATTGTTAGAAATAACTGGCACTGACACGGCTTTGGGATGAACTGCACAACTACTGTGAGCTACGAAAGCGTACTGAACGCAGCAAGTGCAACCTGCAATAATGTGATGAAGTGTGGAGCACTCCTGATGTCAGCCATCCCCTCTCTCAGGAAGCTCCATGTCATCTCTCCCCTTGCAAATGTTTTAACCCCCAACCACACAAGTAGATGACACTCTACCAACTCAGGATTTTCAGTCCTTGGTAGACCTTTTTTTGGGGGGGGGGGGATTTTTTGAACTTCTGCAAATTGGAGAATTGCTTCTTGTGTGTGAATTGGTGCTGTTTTGGCCACACAAGACCAGGCACAGGAAGAATGATTTTGCTGATCATATATAAGATCCTACCCACTCCCCTTTCTTGTAAATCCATCAGCAGCATATTTTGGAGCGACTGGCTTTACAGGCATGAATGAGAGTAGAGTTACCATATTCTATCAACATGCAGAAAAGGTAGGTTTTAAAAGACCCTGTTCCTTACTTAGGAAACTTTATCTAACAACAGAGAGGCTAGCCCACCATCCAGTTAAATAATATAGCCACAGGAATTAAATGTTCTATACAACAGAAATGAGGTAGCCATTAAGGAATGCTTCTGGATAACAATTAAATACTTTCTTTGAAACTATGTACACAGTTGAATTGTCAATGAACTCTGCACTGTAGAGTGGATACAGCTTTAAAAGTGAACTAAAGTTTGTATCCCATTAGTTTAGAAGGAGATGGGATCAAATTTTGATTCCGCCTCATGTAGTCAATAATAAATGGTTAAAATAAATATAAACACTTTCATTTAATATAGCAATGAGGCAATGTTGTCAGGGGGACAAACCTTTTAAAAAGAATGGTGGAAATGCTCTCCTGTGATACATTTAGCATTGCTTGTTATGACTCCCATAGGACAATTAAATAACATCTTATATCACGGCTAAAAGAAAATTTGTGGAAATAGAGGTAGAAAGAGAAAATATGCCTGAGGCTGACAGCTAGAATACTGCAATTAATCAGCACAGCACTATATGTGTAAGGAACGGTCTATGAGTGGGTTTTAAAAGCCTTGATAATTATGCACCTTCAGAAGTCACCTAGTAAAGTATTGCATTTGGAGCAACTGTATACTTCATGTTGGAAATATTTGCAAATTGGCAACTGAAAAAGCTCCATAATACAGTCATTTGCCATTTAAAGGCAATCCTGGCAGAAATTCCAAAAACTTATCTTTGGGATGGCTCATCTTAGTTTATCTATTTCCTACAAATGCCAGATGGGTTTGGGAGAGCTGGTGATATTTTGCTGGGAGTCTCTTTTTAATTATCTGTGAATTTTAAACAGATATATAAAACACTCAGTAACAAAATGCAAAGAGTTTTACAGAAAGCCAGAGACCCCCAGATATTCTGTCCATCTACCCCAGCATTGTCTAGCCAGATGGCACTTGATGCTGGTGGCTCCAATTTAACTGCCGTGGTGCCTCCGCGCTGGGTGTTGGTACCCTGTGCCAGGTTCAGTGCCTTTCAGTTTGCAAGGGAAGCCAGAGTGGATACTGCCCCACTGACACTACAGCCATCACCCCTGCCACTAATTGGCAGTGGCTCAGGAAGAAAAGCACCTTTGCATCCCCTCCTGCCTGATTGGCTTGGCCAGAGATGCCAGGGCTAGGCTTGCACCAGGCATCCTTCTGCATGAAAGTTGGAGCCAGGGAGCCTCCCGATGGACTGGCATAACGTGACTGAAGTGGGCTCACCAGTATGCCATGAGCTCCACTCACATTTGCCTCTTTACTCCGAGGCAGTTTTCTCTTCGCAGCCCCCCCAGGCTTTTGGCAGCCAGACAATTCTGCTTGTAGAACGTTCTTCTTGGAGCCAGCATGAGACTGCTACACAAGCCAACTGAAGCTTTGCCACAATGATTAATGGTTCCATCTGGCTTTGGCAAAGTGTTAGGGTTTTTCTTGGTTTGTTTGCTTGCTAGTTTAGCCCCTTGCATAGCATAAATACTTGATGGCTTTTCTGCTCCTGATTTGAAATGGCTTAAAGTCACAGAATCACAGAATAGTGGCGTTAGAAGGGGCCAGAGGATCCAACCCCCTGCTCAGTGCAGGACTCCCAGTTAAACCATCCCTTCAGATGGCTGTCCAGTTGCATTGTGAATGCCTCTAGTGTGGTAAAGGCCAATTACCACAACACCCCTAGGACATTGGTTCCACTGCCATACTGCTCTAACAGTCAGGAAGTTTTTCCTGATGTTCAGCCAGGATCTGGCTTCCTGTAACTTGAGCCTGTTATTCTGTGTCCTGAAATCTGGAATGGCTGAGAAGAAATCCTACCCTTCTTCATTGTGACAGCCTTTCAAGAACTTGTACAGTGCTATCACATCTCTCCTCATTCTTCTCTAAATATGCCCATTTCTTTCAAACTCTCTTCATGGGGCTTTGTTTCCAGTGATGGATCATTCTCGTTGCCCTCCTCTGAACCCCCTTCCAGCTTGTCTGCATTTTTCTTCAACTGCAGTGCCCAGAACTGGACAAAGTACTTCAGATGAGGCCTAATCAGCACTGAGTAAAGGGGAACTAGTGCATGGGGTATAGAGAAATATAGAGAAATGAGGGACAATTTAGTCACTGTTCAGTCCTTGTGTCAGGAGTGTCAGCCTTTTTCAGTCTGAGGTTGAAGCCCAGTTTCAAAGGCACTCTTGAGGTTTGCTTTCCAGCTATGGGTGGAGCCAAAGGCAAAGCAGCAGTCTCCAAATTACCAGCATATTCTACCTTAAAGCTTTTGAACTGCACCTTAGGAGAGGAATTTCAAGTGTTATAGAATGGGAAACAAAAACTTGCAAATCCAGAAAACCAATAAATCTCTAGCTGGGGCTTGGAAAGACTCTGAAACCCTGGAGAGAGGCTGGCAGTCAGTGTAGCCCAGGATGGGGGAAGCTTTTTGGCTCCATGGGGATACTTCCAGAGCTATATGCCAGAGGTAGGCACCCCCCTGTGAAATACGGGTGTCTTTGAAACTACACCCCAAACAAATTTAGACACACAAAGGAAGAAACATTCTCATATGTAGCACACATCCCTTCATGCATACACATACACAACAATACATTTGGCTTTTTAATTAACTTTTTAAAATCATAATTCCTTCATGGAAACAGGAGTGGCAGTATGCTGATGAGGAGACACCATTAGCTGGAGGTTCACCACCTTGGTGTTGATTATACAAAAGCAGATGGCCTGAAACTGTGTGTCATGTGAGGTGAGCTCCCATCTTCCTCTTGAGTACGATGAGATGGCCACCTGTAAATCAGGTTCCTGAAGAAGCATGAAGCGCCTCTGCGCCATCTTCCAACCCTTCCCCATCAGCAAACCCAGAGCATTTAGCCTTGAATTATGATGCTTCTTAGATGAATGGCTGCAGCAGGTGAAGAATCCTGGGGATAAATCAATAGTGGGATTATTTTTACATCTCCAGTGGATAAACAGAACTGTATGCTGTCATTTCAGTGCTTCTTCCTTCCTTGCCTCACCCCACAGTCAGAGGATGGTCTGCTTTTGTTGGAGAAAACAGAAAAGCTCGATATGCTATATCCATCAGTATTTGATCTCCAGCAATCAAATCGCTGATGAAGAGCAGTAATTTTTTACCCGCTCCGTGTTCTGCTTTTGCAAGTGCTGTTACCAGGTCCATGCCTGCTCTCAGTGTCACATCTCATCCAACTCAAGGGTCATCACTTTCCTAAATAGGATACTCGTCTTTATTTTAAATTGCTTTTTGGTGTTTTCTTGTCATACCTCATCTAAACTGTGTTGTTTGACTTCAATACCTATAGACGTAAGGGAAATTGACTAAAATGGAGGTTTTCAGGATTTTTTTGTCTGTTTGCTTTTCCTCTGACAAGTTCATCTTGAATCTTTTAGTAAAGGGTATGCTACTGTATTATGAAGCATCTCCTTTGTTGCACCTGATATGTGAATAAAGCATCTGATTTATATGCAGAGGTAGGACTTTTCTGTTCAGCTTTGTTCTGCTTACAAACCCATGTCTGTGCAGATATGTTTGTGCTTCCTGCACAGACTGATCCCATGTGCAAGCCAAGACTCAGGTCCCTTTACAGTGGCTAGTAAGGGCCTGATGCATGTCACAGGTCTCAGCTTATACCAATTCCTGTAGGCCAGCCTTATGCTCTCCAGATGTTTTGGATTACAACGCCAGTAGCCCTAGCCACGATAACCAATAGTACAAAACATCTGGAGAACACCAAGTTGGTGAAGACAGGCCTAGAAAGTCCCATTGCAGGCCTATTTTAAGAGCCATGCCAGAGAGCTGGGTATACCATATGTAACTTACCCAGCCCATAAGTTAGGCTGGCCAAATAGGGGACAATCTTCCATTTGAAGGGTGGTCAGGGCACACCCCTCTCTCTGAAAGTGTCCTCTGATTGAAGTCCAAGTCTAGTTTAAAGATTAAGAACCCCAAGCAAGGAGACTAATTTCACTGAAGTTGCCCATCAGCTGCTGCTGGACAGCAGATCACGCAGGCACACACGTCCTATGGCCACAGCCTTCCTCACTGTGGCTAGAGGCTGATGATGACTAATTTCATTCCTCATCACCACAGCTGTTCATGTCAGGTACAAGAATATGTACTACTGGATTTCACTTCTATATAAATTGGGGTAGCTATTTCCAAATTCGGATCTCTTTAAATACGTTAGTACTTATACATTTTATGCAACTGTGCATCTTTTTTGGCTTCATTTTTGCTGGTACATTTCCTGTTTTGCGGGAATGCATAAGTGGCCATCCTTCCGTGTACACCATACAGCATTTGATGCCTTGCTCCCTATTTCTCCGGCACATTTCTCCAACAGGGTCACGTGGCCAGGTGAAATAAGGACATTTCCTTGTACCATTACCCATTGTGCAGAGGAAGGAATTTCAGCAGACATACGTAGCTTGTCATGGCAGATACTGCTGCCTCTTCAAACCCATCCTGCTCACCTGCCCTTTGTACACACACACAATCCGTAGACCTTCTGCCATGCAGAATGCTAAAACTTAGCAGTGTCTTTACTCAAAGGCTCCTCACTAGCAATTATGGTATCAAATATTTAATTCAAATTGACACTTCGCATAAAGTACCTGCTGCTAATATAAATGATATGAAAGGGTTTGATGTAAGATTAATTGGGATACTATCATAAAGAAAGGGACATACTGGGGTATATGTGAAATACATTTGTTAGAAGTCCCTGCCTAGCAGGGAGAAATGATATATAATTTAGCGCCTGGTACTTATTATTCACAGCTACTTACAAGGCTTGGGGCTTTTAATGAAATGACACTCTAGTTAAAGAGTGGAAGGACCATTGTTTTTCCATTTCAAACTCTGATTTAGTAAAATAATCCAATCCTCTCTAAGATGCTAATTGTTTTTCCTATTACCATTTGTAGCAAGTAGTTCAGTCCCAGGGCAGGAGTATTTATCACAGCTTTGCATACTGTTCCCATTAATGCAGTTGACTTGAGCCCTTGTCTGGACGGATAATCTAGACCACCTGAATAGTGTTGCCAGTTGCACCCAATGATCAAGTCCTTTACCTTGAAAAATGCCATTCAAGAAGTGGAGGGGGCTCCCACAGTTCCACCTATCCTTCCAGCTGCAAGTTTTGTGCTTGTGTTTTGTAAGCACAAAACTTCACACAGCAGGGGCAAGTAGGCAGCCTGTAGCTCATTCTCCAGGAAGCAACTTAGTAACCCTAGTGGTGGCTGGCTTCAGATATTTGTAACATCCTACATCATGGGTCCTCAAACTACGGCCTGCGGGATGGATCCGGCCCGCCATGCCCATTCATCCGGCCCGTGCCGCTGCCCGCCACCTGCACGTGTGCTTTCCCCTTGCCGTGTTGGCGGGAGGTGGTGGCTTGCTCGTTCATAGATGTTTTTGGACTCGTTGGGAGATCTCCCAGCGAGTTCAAAACCATCTCCGAGTGAGCAAGCTGCCGCCGCCTGCCTCCCCCACACGCTCGCTGGTGGCTTGCTCACTCGGAACTGAACTGTCAGGTACACATGACTCTTGGTCACATTCTTCCACAAAATGTGCTGTATTCCTATCTAAAGTATAAGAATTATTTCCAAATTTGGAATTTGGAATTCCAATAATTCCAAATTCCAAACATCTGAATAAGCATATGCAAATCTGATTCAAATCACTGCCCACTTCTGTCTTTTTTGATGACACACATATGACCACCTAAGAGCAGGAGACCTTGGGTGCTGTGGAATGGGGCCATCTTCCATTAAGACTTCTCCTGAAGTAGCCCATTTGGCCTTCCATTAACCATGGAGCCCTTCTCTTTCTAACTGAGCAAGGAGTACTATATGCACAAGGTACACATGAGTAGTACTGGATTACTGAGTCAGGTATTATAGAAAGTGGATCAGTTCTTACAACATGGAGGTCATGGTGAAATTGTGTGTCTGTTGTGTCATCAGAATCCAGTTCCAGAGTTCCTGCATGGTAGGATTAGATTTGTGAAACCACAAAACAGAGAAAATCAGCTGTCCATTCTAAGGTTTCTTCACTTCATTATGGTTTGCTGGCTGGCCAGACCCAAGATCAACATTTTACCATTGTTGATATGGAAACATCATAGAGTCTCCTGGCAAGAGCAACTGTAGAAGTGGTTACTTCTAGCCTTCAATCTCTACTGCCTGCAGCTCCCTAGCAACAGACACAGCACTGCTTGCTTTATTCCAATTTTCTGTCTCTCTGTTCACATCTGGAAAGAGGAAAGCAACACAAAAATGCACAGAAGAAGATGGCAAAATCATGGCAGAACTATTTTACTTCAATAAAAATCTCTGTGGGGGCTGGAGCAGCTGTAAGCACTACAGAAAAGCAGACACCCCAGGGCAGGGGTGGGGGCTGATTCAGGACTGCAGCAGCTCAGTCAGGAAGAGGCTGCTACAGTCAAAGGGGAAAATAGGGAAAGGACAAGGACTGCACTGAGGGGCTGCTGGAGTGGGTGGTGGAAGCCAGGAGGATGGAGCAGGGAGCATGGATGCCATGCTGCCTGGGTAACCAGAGGACCATCTGACTGGTAGGTTTGGGCAGAAATCCACATACTGTGGAAACAGCATGGTGGTGTTTGCTGTGGCATGTGAACCTAGCCCTCTGCCTTTGACTAGCTCTTAAGGGAGTGGCGTTCCTGCTCTTTGAGGTGCAAGTGGTCCTTTGTATTATTGGTCCAGCCCTGGAGATGAAGGTGCAGGAGGCCTTCTCCAGTGACTGACATGGAGGTATAACTCTGACATCACAGTGGTTTTGTAGAAAACGTGCCCATGAACACACGTCACAGCCTGCTTAGGTAGGTGTGTCTTATTCTGAGAAGGAGGTGAAGGGCAGAGGTGGGCAGGTGACTTGGCAGATTTAAGGCTACCTACAGGAGATGCTCATTCAGAGCATGAAAACCAGCCCACCCTGGAGGAGGAAGACATTTCAGAGCTGGGCAGTGTGGGGGCAACAGTGGAGAAGCAGTTCTTTAACCCTGTCAGGAGGTGACCAAAAAATGAGCCAAGGGTCAGCATTTCTGCCATCCAGCCCTCAAGTCAGCCTGACGGTGGAGTCAGTACCTGTTCTGAAAGGGAAGGAAGGAGGCGGCATTTGGATTCAGTTTGGATTCAGCTCTTCACATGGGCAGATGCCTCTCCCACATCTCTACAAGAAGTTTATTTTGATTTATGCTGTTGTGTAACCTGTAATGTTCTAATAAAAGGACTGCACTTCTAAAGTCTTGTCTGAGTCTGCTGGGGAAGAGAGAGGGTGGGAGAGACCTGCTCACAACAGGTTAGGCCACCTGAAGATATAGTTTGGTTCTGTTGCTTTATATTTCTTATCTTGGGGGGGGGGGGTGCTCTGTAAGTATTTCCTTGACAATACATACCTGATCCCCCATTCAAATTCTGATAGGAAGTTTGGATTATGGGTTTCTAACCAAGACCCTAGAGGAGGCTTTTCTCTTCCCATATGGCCTAACCACTGAGAGACACTGCCAAGACTGTTGGATTTGGGCTCTGAGAGATGTGCTGCTGTGGGGGAGGGGGGGTCAAACAGGTTCCTCCTGCTTTCCCAGGCATCAAAGCAGCACATTCCTGAAAACCTGGGAGAATGCAGCAGGCCCGCTGCTAGGCTCCGGAACCCCAAACCGAAATTGTGTGGTTTGGCAACACTGCAGAACCTGCCGTCTGAAGTGAGGCACCAATGCTGCCCCTCCCTCAGGGCTGGCTTGTTCTTTATTCTGGCCCTGGCCCTGCCAACAGTGGAATCTTATGCAGGCAACAGAGCTGGACACAGTGGGGTAAAATGCCTAGTCATGACCATCTTCTATAACAATGTGGTTGTAACAAAAATGTGCCATGCTTCTGTGAGAAGTTCTAGTAAAAAGAAATGGAAGGTTTTCTCTGAGCATTATTCTGCTACTGGGAAGCTTTTGGTTCAATGGAACGCTTCTGCTGGTAGACAGGAAAAGGACGTAATTATACTGATTGATTGATTGATTTCATTTGTATGTTGCACCCATAGCCATGAGGCTGTCTGGGCAGCTAACATTACATTTCATATTCACCTGCTTTTAAGGTTCGCCAGCTCCCTTTACTTCTACAGCCATAAGAGCTGTCGTTACCCTACTATTCTGTAGCAACCCCAAATCTTCTGGGGAAGAATTTCAAGGGAACACACAACACTACAAGGGGTGAGGAGGACTGATGATCACTTCCTCCTCATTTCTGCCAGCAGAAAAGTTATATTGAACCAAAAGATTCCCATAGACCAAAGCATCCCCCCCCCCACATCCACAGGAGGCTCCAACCCAATATATCTCTGGATGACACCTCTAACAGTCTTACTGCCGTCAAACTGCATATTTTGTGTTCTTTCACAAAGGTGACTGCAAATCCACATATTAATGCCGCACATCAATTCACATTACGCAGCACAAGGGGGTAACATCACACACTTTCTGGAGACTGCCAGGATACTTTCTGCTCAAATGGGTGGAGGATTGCTTCTAAAGCTTTCATGCTCAGTGGGGAAAACCTTCAAGTATAATTAGGGCATTTAGAGATTTTCTAAGTTAACAACAGAGCTAGCATGAAATACAATTTAACCAAAGAAAAATAATGGAAAAAGGCAGAGCCCCCAGTGAAAGAGGGAAACAGAATAAAGCCCAGCATGATTGTGCTGTTAAAGGAAGAAAAGCTATCTGTTTGTCTTGGAGCATTATCTTCTCCCAGAGCATTATTCTGCTGTTGTTTTGATAAAGAGGGGTTTCTGCTGGAGGGCAGAGAGCACAGGTACTTTTCTCCAGTTCCCTCTCCCTCTTCAGCCACAAGTCCTGCCACCAGCCTGCTTCTCTGGAGGGTTCTCAAGTCCTCTGTTTTGCCCTCTTGCAAGGAGCCCGAGACAGCTTACAGAAGCCCTCTCCTCATTTCTACTTCATCCTCCCAGCAAGTGGTGAGATAAAGTTAGGAGTCAGTGACTGTCCCAAAGTCATCCAGTGAGCTTCATGGCCAAATGGAAACTAGAATGTGGCTTTCCTCAGCTCAGGCCAGAACTCTCATGGCTATGCTACACTGGCTCTCTCACCTCGGTCTCCGCAAGTTTGTTGGTTTGATCCACAAATCTTTTTTGCTCAGCTATTCATATGACGTCTATAAGGGCCCCTGCTGTTAAGTCCTTGCAAGAATAGTCGGTGGTGCCTCTAGTGTGTTTTTCACAGACAGCACGACAGAAGAAACACCATTTCTGAATTCAGAACTGCTATGTGACTATAAAAGTAGATTGCTGAAGCACTTTCTCCAAGACGGGGATTGTAAAACATACAGAGAGGGGTGGGTGGGAAAATGTTTCATCTTACTAAAAGATAGCCAGGTGCAATTGAGTCCCATCAGGGGTGATGTTCCAAACAGCTCCAGTTTTCAAACAACGATCTTACAGTTCAAGGCTATTCAGTGTGAATTCAGTGGTGCTTAGTTTTAGATAAATTGCACAGGAAGGAAGCCTAATGTAACCATTTTTCCCCCAACACAAACTGTCAAAGCCAGCATATATCTTCTATATGTGTTTGTGTGTATTATGCAAAATTGTACCTAGTGTCTCTTATCAGAACATCCAGCCTGCGAGCTGATGATGAATTCAGCTGAACGAGATGAATTTAGTGGAGAGGATGCAATAAGGATGCTGAGGGAATGATGTGCTACAGAGCCCTAAATCACTATCCAACAACTACTTACATTGTACATATCATATCAGGCTTCAGGTTTGTACGATTCCCCTGTGCACTGTCATCCTGGAACTGTCATTTCTGAGGATTCTGTGCAACAAAAAGTATTGGAAGAAGGAAAGAATAACAGCGAGTAGAAATCAATCAAGCTGTTAGAGGGGAGTTGGGCTGCAGAGAATACACAGCCTTTGCTGAGAAACTTGCAAAAATAAATGCCATTATATAAAGCATATTTATAAATGCCCGAAGCAAAGCAGAGGTGAGGAAAGTGTCGTCTTAAGCAGAGAGAACGTGCAGAAATATAATGGGCATGGCTATAAGGCAACTAAATTGGAAATTCTTCCTCTTGACTCTATTTAGAAGATGGAAAGAATCTCGTTAATGAAATAAAAGAAGCTGTAGTTTTGCTTTATAACAGTATTTTCTTCCCTGGTGGAATAGGGATCTCTCAGGAGAGCCCATCAAAGTGAAAATGGTCCCATTCTGAGTCATGTTGTAAGAATTTTACTCATCATTTGGAACCGTGTCAGGCGGATCGAAGGCAAGCGAGGCCTTTGAGCTCTAGTAGGCAGGGGCCTTTGTGCTAGGCCATTCTGCAAAAGCTGTGATGAAGAACAGGGATGTGATACAGATCAGGCAGTTTCCCGCCAGCTCTTCCAGCGTGTGGGGCTGTCCAAAGTGCAAGGAGCACAGCGGTGCCACCTGGCAGTTTCCACACTGTGCAAATGACTGGGGCTTGTGAGGGCTGAACATCCAGGATTCATCTGTTCCGCACACCATGTCCTGCAGCGCTGTGTGGCTGAGGGTGGCAGATAAGGCGGCTTTGGCCAAGGGCCTACAGAGCCTGAAGTCGGCACCAGATTAGGCTGCTATGACGGGCATCAATCTGTTGGATAGCTTTGTGCAAGCCGGTACCTCGAAACATAACTCAACCAACTATAAAGGGTGGGGGAATGTCACCTCCCCCACAGGACTGATGCAGAGAGGGTGGCTATAATATAATATATATCTTGCATATTCATAAAGTGCCTCTGCATGGTGCGAAGATTCTCAGAAAGCAGAACCATCAACGTCTCGCATTCACAGTGTAAATCAGAAAGCCAGTGTGGCATAGTGGTTAAAGCACAGGACTGGGATTCAGGCGATCTGGGATGAGTCCTCACCCAGCCATGGAGCCAACTGGGTGACTTTGGGCCAGCCACAGACTCTCAGCCCAGCCTACCTCACAGGGTTGTTGTTGCGAGGACAAGATTGAGAGCAGCAGGAGGAGTTCTCCTCCTCCACTTTTCACTCTTTAAAAAAGGCAGGATAGCAAGCAATCAAATAAATAAATCAGGCATTAACATTGTCATGTTTAGGGAAACAGCAGAGCCTTAGAGGCACCCACTTAAACTCTGTGCTAGAACAGGAGAATATGGGTACATAAACAATCTGTTCTGACATCCTTTCTGTTTAAGGGAGGACAGATTTTTAAAAGAATGAGTTTAAGAACAAAAATTCTTACTTTGGCAGGCTGAGCATATTTTTTAAAAATGGGGAATGCTCATCATGCAGACTTGATTCTTCTCTCAAGCATTTCAGCAAAGAAAATTGTTAACTAACAAGGAGACAAAACAGGAACTCAAAAAACTCTTGAAAGGAATTCAGCAAATCAGTAATATAATATTCAGCTTGTGATAGAACTGTGGTACCAGGCAAGCAGCTGACATTGGAGTTACTCTCCAGTACAGGAACAGGTAGCTCGATGCCCTCCAGATGTTTCGAGCTCAAATGTCTCAAAAGCACCAGCAGCATGGTCAATGATGCAGGATTATATCTGTAGTCCAAACCATCTGAAGAACACCAGAATGGTTATTCTCGCTCGAGGGATATCACCTGTCCATAACAACGCATCCCAGGCAGAGACCGAAGTGTACATATACAGCCATTAGATCTATAGGATTGGGAAGTCCACTTCCGCCTCTGTGGTTGATTCACCTAAAATCTAGATCCAACACAAATCATATCCTGAAATGCAGAAGTTTGATGTGCACCAAAACTGAATTAGGGCAAACCTCCCAGCAATGTAAGTTTCAGTTGCAACTGAAGTAGGATTGGAGCTTGACTATCCAAATGAGTAAGAGAGGGTTTATTAATCCAGTGCATGTCTCTGCTCCAGGAATAGTTATAATTCATTGATCAGAATTTTAAGTAACCAAATATGATGGTAACCAAACACCATATCATATTTACCCCTCCCCCCCAATATGATGAGGTTAAATTCATTGACCTCAATGGGCTAACGCAGTCTGGCATTGAAGATCTGTTGCCGTGCATACCTGTAGGGAAAGCTGGCCATTCAGTGGAAAAGTACATTTTCATGCCAAAATCCCCAGATTCAGTCCCTGGTCTGATTTGGCAATGAGACCACTTCTTATCATGAGTGTCTACAGGATGGGTGGGCGGGTGCAGCATAGAAAAGCATTGCCCGTCAACACATGCACACAACTCACACTACGACAACACACCAGTGCATTTTCCTTCTGTGTGCTTTTTGTTCTTAGCAATCCAGTTCACGGCATTTAGAATCCTTCTAAATGATCTAGTTTAATAAAAGATCCTGGAAACCGACCCTCACTAATGCAGAAGAGTGTTATGTTCAAGAAATATCATGAATGTTATCAAAACTTTGTTTGGAATGAAGACCGAAAAAGCCCTACACATCCAGGAGCAAGAGAAAGAAACCGAAATGAAAATGGATATTTTATGACATTACTGCTCTTACCATAACATCGATACTTCACATGGTATGTCCTGGAATGATCTCCTGCAACTTGGAAACATGGATGAACATAGGACACTCTTCCCCAGCAGGGTGCTTTCCAGTTGTCTTGGGCCACAACACCCAGCGTCCCTAAGCATTGGCCATGCCGACTGGGCTTGGCATGCAAAATATGTGGGGGGACTTAGGCTGGTGAAGACTGCTCTAAAGAGTGACATTTTGAGTCTGTGGGAAATGTCATACATCATCATGCCTATTTGTTGACTTATACTAAATACTTTGTGACTCAGATTTGCCCCCTTGGCTAGCTTTGGAGTCTTCATGGTAGGTCCTCCCTCCGAAGGACTACACTGGGTTCTCAATAGACTAAAACAGACCCGGTGCCTTCTACAATTACAGCAGTAAGAGAGGCATGCAATATTCTCTCTGTGAGGAAAACCAAATTTAAAGATTGACAAGAAAACGTTTGTTTGGCAGACTTAGAGACAGGCTAGTATTTACTTTAGCTCAACTTGTAGGATCTGATGATAACTCTGCCATTCTCTGCTTTGCTTGCTAAATACAATTGGACACCTTTGGCCAGATATAGCAACACAGTGTGTGCAATTGAAACATCTGGGTTCGGCTCTGCTGCTTCATAGCTCTCTTTGTTATTGGAAGTATTGATTGAGACTAAACAGCTATAGCGACCCACAAATTATGCTTATAAAAAACTATTATCAGTAAATAAATATGCTACTAGGGCTCTTAAGCAGGAATGAAACAATGAAATGGAGTATCCTATTTTTCCCCAGGGACTGCAGGTGGCGCAGTGGTTTAAACCGCTGGGCTGGTTGATCGAAAGGTCGCTGGTTCGAATCTGTACAACGGGGTGAGTCCCCGTTGCTCCGTCCCAGCTCCTGCCAACCTTGCAGTTCGAAAGCATGCAAATGCAAGTAGATAAATAGGTGCCACTTCGGTGGGCAGGTAACAGTGTTCTGTGTACTTCGGTGTTTAGTCATGCCGGCCACATGACCATGGAGACTGTCTGCGGACAAACGCTGGCTCCCTTGGCTAGGAAACGGAGATGAGCACCGCTCCCTAGAGTCAGGCATGACTGGACTTAATGTCAAGGGAAACCTTTACCTTTACTTTTACCTAATTTTTCCCCAGTCCACGGAGTGCTTCATTGTCATCTATTTCAGAAGGGGTAAATGGTTGTTTTTGATTCAGAAGGAAATTATTTTTAGTATAGTACATTCCACAGCATCTTTTCAAAACCACTGTCTCTAAATCAGCTGATTGTTGGAGATGCAATGTAGCTGACACTTCTCTTACTTGCCTGTTTTGAAAATGACCAATGCCAGCTTCCTTTCGGAAGGAGGTAATCATCTGGACACATTTTGTAAAGGAAAGTTCTTTAATATTTATGGATATGTATATACCCCTTAACCATTGGCCTACCTCTCAGAACTTAATGGAAGATCCATGTATATGGATTATCTCACCCTTTGACAGCCTAAAGACTAATATCACAACACTGGAAAGACAAAAGTCCACCTGCACAATGGGTAGACACAGTGGGTGGAGGACTTGATGAGGCTTCCTGTTTCTGAATGGGTGGTTTTTAGACAAAATTTATGAATGAACATATTTGTGGATATCTGGACTGCCTTTGTTATATTCTATGCATGATTATCCCCGATAACAGTAGTATATTTTACTATACAAAAATATGTAGGGTAAATAGTGTATATGTAGTCATTGTAACAGATTCATTCAAACATCATGCAAGAAAACTGTAACACTTTATTTTATTGCTTTGGATGTTTTAAGGTTTGGTTTTGATTTTGAAACTCAAAATTAAAAAATTAAAAAACAAAGAAAGCATGTGGGGAATGTCTTTAGCAGTAGGAGAAGTAGCCATGCTTGAGTCTGGATGACTTCGACTTTTCCCACGGCTATCACTCACTTTTTACCCCTGTGAATAATGCAACCTCAGCAAGACTTGGATTCTGAGCAGCAGCAAGGAGCTTTTGGAATTGCAATAGCGTCTGCTGCTGCAGTTTTTAAATAGCCTCACTAGCCTCAGAGCTGCTCTGTTACTGGTAGCTCTGGTGACGGGCCAGCAACGAAGTCTGGACACCAGGTCTACCAAGATCTGGCCTTGGGGAAGTATGCAGACCAGCTCTTCCCCGCTGTTCTTTCTCAGTGGGTAGACCTGGTACCCCGTTTCTTCCACCTGCAGCCGAAAACTTCAGTTCTTTCCCTGACCCCCCTTCACTCATGTCACCCTTGCCGTTAAAAGCATGAAAGCCACGGTCGACAAGGGGGCTGGGTGAGGGCGCCCTGCTCAGCTTGCAGCCCACTCCCGGGCTCTGCTCTGTAAGCAACACAAGGTAGATGCCGCTACCTTCACAACAAGGTTATTGTTACAGTGCAGGGGAAAGCAAATTTGCACAGCTCCGCTCCGAGGCCTGTAATAAGAGAGGGAGGCAGGCTCCACTTGGGTCTGCTGCAAGAGCGAAAACTGGCAGGTCGTCTTAAATGTACACGCAAACAAGCCATTCCCTCTGGTGCTGTTACGCCGCCACAATCCTCTTCACAGCCCATCTGCATTCCCCCGAAACACCGACAGAGACTGACGGCGGTGCTGCGCTCACTGACTGATTGACTGAGGCGCCCGACAGTCCTCTCCCCTTCCACACAAGCCCTGCAAGATGAGAATAACAACACGGGGTACTTTGCAGTGCACTGTCTCTCCACCGCAGCCCCACATCCTCCTCCAAGAAACTTTTAATAGTGACAAACGTTGCCTGCCCACTTTGTCAGGGTAGTTTATTCAGTGTTAATAAACTCTGGGCAAATCCTAACTGGAGTTAGAAAGATCAATTTCTTGTTCCATTGCTACTGTTTGTTTTGTGGGAGCTGCACCACTGCTCTCTGTTCCTCAGTCCTGGGCAACCGTCTCTGTTGTATCAGAAATGCATCTGAGGATCCCTTATCAGTATAATATTTGCGTATCGTCTAACAGCTGAGATGGCTAAAGGATTTCTGTGCTGCTTCAAACATTTCAAAGGTTGCACGCACTTTAGTGTGAGTAACAACATGTAGGAAGCTGCTTTGTGCCAAGTCAGCCTCTTGGTCCATCTGGTCTTCTCAACACCGACTGGCAGCTGCAGTTCTCAGTGTTTCAGGCAAGAGCTTTTCCAGCCCAGCCTGGATATGCTAGATACTAAACCTTAGCCCTCTGTTATGCAATGCGTGTGCTTTATTCTGAAACAGTGACGTCTTTCCACATATAAAACTCAGAAGTCTGCTGAATGGTGAACCCATCAAGAGTTATGGGTCTCCTTTATTGTTTGCAATCCCAAAAACAAATACAAGCAAGTCCTTTCCTAAACGTAAAGCAAACATAGTTGAACTCTCTAGAATCCTTTTTCTAATATCAAAAGGTCATTGAGTAAAAATTCATCCAAAGAAACAAACCAAAATAAAACAAAAAACTATGGGCCGATGAAGCATTAACCTAGGGTTATATAGTTTATAATGAAAGCATGGAAACTTCCATTCTGAACTGTACGGAGCTTTGAATTTCTGATGCATGAAAAGCCCTTCCAGCTTTCCAGCTGCTGCATCATGCAGATACGTATTACATACATATATAAGTTGTAATAAATAGAATAAATAAAAAGTGACTCAGTAAAGCCTTTCAGACAAATGCATCAAGAATGCTGTGAGTCATGCTCTCCAGAACAATTAGGAACCTGCTCATTAGAAGAAGACCAATGAGAAAGATGTAACTGGTACTTTGGCAGGAGTGGGGGGGGGGGGGGAGGAGGGCTAGAAAATGTTGGAAACTGCTTATCTAAAGAGGCATTGAGCCACCTCCGCCCCCAGAAGTCTGGCCTGAAGTCTGGCCTGGGGGTGCCATTTTGGGAACCTGCCACCCCCAGATAGTTGCTGTATTTGGGGCTGGTGTAATTCCGAGAACATTGTGCCCATCCATGCAAAATATATAGCCCAGACCTATGAGCTCCTGAGACAATTGTGTGAGGAGCTGCCATTTTCTGTTGTGTGAACACAGTACATGGAAAGTACTTGTAAAGCAATTTGGCCTCTCCTCCCATTAGAAGGTAGGTTTAAAACTGTATTCTGCTTTATCACGTATGTGACCCAGTTGTTTGCTTTGCTTTAAACTGAAATGTTGCTATGGAAGAATGCAAAAAGGCAATTCCAGTGGCAAAAAGAAAGAAAAAAGCCTAAATGAATGACAGAAGAAATACACACAATTGCCAAGGGCAAGGAAGCAAAAGATGAGAGTGACAAATAGGGTGAGAATTCTGAATGCAACTTTTCAGCAACTATCAAGTAGAGACAACAAGAACTATTACAATAACCAGGACAAAGAAACAGAAGAAATCAACGAAAGAGGAAAAACAAGAGACCTTTTCCAGAAGATCAAAGAAATCAATGGAAATTCAGAAAGGGGAACATAATGAATGCTCAAAAGAGAATGAATAGAAGGTGGAAGCAATATACAGCACTATACAGAAGAGACAAAAGGATGAGGCTCCTTTGAGATTAATCCTAGGAGGAAGAACCTGCATTATTAGAAAGTGAAGGGAAAGCACTTGGAAGGAACAAAGCATCCGGAGTAGACAGGGTACTGCTAGAACTATTCCAAGTTGCAGAGAATGAAACAGTCCACATCCTAGCAAGAATATCACAATAAATACAGAAAATAAAGCAAAATCCTATGGACTAGAAGCATACATACATTCTGATCCCTAGGAAAGAGGAAATAAAAGGTTGTGACAACTATAGTCTCATTGTACTAATTTGCCTTGCAAACAAAGTGATGTGCAAGGTATCATAAGACAGAAATTTGCCCTATACCCTGATGTTCAAGCTAGAAAAGGAAAAGGCACTAGAGATCATACAGCTATTATACACTGGCTACTGGAGTTCACCGAAGAATTTCAGAAAAGGATCTTTATGGATTACAGCAAAATTTTAACTGTGTGGATCACACAAAGCTTTGAACAGTTCTGAAAGGGATGGGTGTGCCTCAGAACTTGATCATCCTGATGTATAACCTGTATCATGGGCAAAAAGGTACTCTTAGGACGGAATATGGAGAACTAGAATGGTTTCCCATAGACAAAGGTATCAGTCAGAGGTGCCTTTTATCTCCCCATATGCTCAATTTGCACTAGGATCAGAGGAAGAAGGAGTGAAAATTGGTGAAAGATGCATCAATAATTTAAGACTAGTATAGCAAATGATGCCATATTTGTGCAGAAAGTTGCAATCGATTGAAGCAATTCACATGTGAAATAAGAAATTGCAAAAGAAGAACTGGAGCAAAACAAATACGTCCACAGAAGAATTACACTACTTTAATGGCACCAGAGAAGTAATTGAAATGGTCAAAGATTTTCCTTTGGCTTAAGCATAAATTCAAATGGAGGCTGCAGCCAAGGAAAATAGAAGATTGAGATTTGGCAGGGCAGTAATGAAAGAACTAGAAAAGATAATCATGCATAAGGATGTTGCACTGGAGACTAAGGCCAAGCTCATCTGCTCTACATTTCTGATCACAGTGATACGGAGGCAACATATAATCATCGGCACGGCTGACCATTGATTATGTTCTCCGTACCTCTGTCCAATCCCCTTTTAAAGGTGTCTAAAGTAACAGCCAGCCCTACATCATGCACTCCACATTGGTGACCTAATGCAGGACTTCAGCCCAGCTCTTCATTCTCAGTTGCTTCATGTAACCAATGACAGATCATACCCTAGCATATATGTCATAAAAACAGTTCATTACCTGTTACCTTTCCTTGTATTATCTGACACTGGAATGCCTTACAACAGTAGATCTGAATGAGGTCAAATAATATCTTACATGTGTACTATACTCAAATAAAGAATTTAAATAGAACTTTCCCCATGCCACCCCAACTTCACTGCACAATACCAGAGAATTTTAGAGAATTTTCTTATCCTGGTCCCTTTGAAAAGCAATTTTCCAAATTATCTCATATCTTAGTAATATTCAACTTTTCTTGAGAGGAGAGTGAATCTGCGTGTACTAAAAATAGTCTGCTTAAATGTGCTTTTCCACTTCACTTGTGCTCATTTTCAATCAAAGAATAGACTAGAAATATAATTTAGAAATAATGTAATCATTTAAACTGGTGCTATGTTATTGATTTCCATACAGAGTGTGTGCTCTAATCTTCCTATGGTATTCAGAAAATGCAAGTTTTATTGTTCAAAAATCTGTTTTCTGACTCATTGTGTTATTTTGTGTAATAATTTACAGCAACGACTTGCAAAGATGAGAACAACATATATTAAAATATGGTATTAAAAAAGAAAGCATACAATGTAAGATTCAGTCTACCAGCTTCAGATTCCAAAATCAGCTCTGCTTGAAAAGCAGATTTGGATTAGGTGGTTTGGTAGCATCTGATTTTTTTTTCTTGGTTTTGTAAGGAGCTTAGGCTTAACGTAAGAACCATTTTGACACGCATAGTATGTCAACAGGAAAGGCAAAAATAGGGAAGGCGGAGATGAAGGGAGGAGCTGTTGAGCAGGGGCAGAGCCCAGCCTCGCCAGGGCCATTTCTTGGCATCTCGGAGCGTGGCTGAGAGATTCATCCGGACAAACCTTGGAGATTTGCAGCCAGTCATGCCTAAATTCATAGGCCACAGTGGGTTATATGGTCCGATGGTCTGTCTCAATTAGCTTCCTGCACTCCTGTACGGATTAATCAGCACAAACATTTCTACCAGCCTGTGCATTATATGATGAAGGCACCACAGCCTGCCTACACTCTGCAGTGGTCGGCAGAGTCCTGCCTCCCAGCAGTGACACTCCCTGAGTGCTTCTCTGTGCTAGCCCCGCACCTCCAAGGCAGCTCCTCTTCAGGCTTCCCCAGGCCCCTTCTTCACAGCAAGGCTCTGCAGGCTCACTTTTCATAGTCCGTGGGCTGCAAGCTATGTTGTTTTGGAGTGTTTTTATACGTTTGTCTCTGATATGTATGCATTGTGCATCTAGTGTATTATGAGTAATTATTTAACATGCTTAACTTGCATGTTGCCTTTCAGTAAATAAAGAAAATGAATTATGTTTCCCAGCAGTGATATCAAATATCAAATTATATGCTGGGTTGAACTTGACTGGCACTGTGTCCAGTTAGCATGTTAGACTGAATCGGATGCATGTGTTGCAGGCTGAAGGAAGAAACAGTCTACTTGGAGAGCTTTATGTGTGCAGTGGTGATATAAGAAAATGAGCATGAGGTTTAAACTGAGCTTTTAAACATTTTATGCAGTATTATTCTCAAAATATTTTATTATGTACAGTTGCTAATAAAATTTCAAGATATATACATAGTATAGACAACTCAGAATGTGTCCTGCTTCTGAGAGATGAAATATAACTATGCACATATATCACTTGGTTAAGTAATTTACAAATACAAGCTGAGATCATTTTCTATCTTACAGTTATTTTCAGTAAAAAATGACAGCTTTGACAGATCAGTTTTACAATGCAAATATTTAATCTTCAGATGACTATTGAGGCATCGGCCACATTGACTTCCAAGTATGGTGCACTCTCAGTTTTAACCGGCACTGCAGGAAATACTTTACTGCAGGTTAGACCCATCATGACAGAATTTGTGAAGTCTTGCTACTGAGTGGGTTGATCCCATGAAACTTTCTCATAAAACTGATAACCCTCCAGTTTGTCTCTCACTATAGGAACTTGGCAAGACTCTAGCAGCCATCTGTGTTTCAGATGCTAAATGAAATAAACTCCATTCACAGACTTTATCTGGGGTTCTGTTAACTTCTTAAAAACCAACCAGACCCACTCAACAAGAAGAAAAATAAAAAGACGTATTTAAAAATTATACAAAATATCACATCATTGCTTGTTTAAATTCTGTTTAGCTTCCTGATGTTGTTCCTGGCAAGTTATAGAAAGATAGCTTCAGAAAATCATTAGCCATGTTTAAGCCTTGAGGGATGCTGTACCACTATCTTCTTGAGGAAAAGAGGCAATAATGGAGGGAAAAGAGAAGCTGAATGAGTCTTGTTTCCATGAGAGGGGGGAGGACTGGTTTTACTGGGCTATGTCAGCATCAAAGAGAGTTCAAACTGCTCCAAAGCAAAACACCATAACCCAACATAAATGGCTTCATTCTGGCCTGGCATCAGACCGCATCAGAGCAAAGTTACTGACTAGGAACTCTGCTTGGTGCTGCAGTATCCAAGTGTCCTTGCTCCCGTTTCCCCATGGTTTGGGGCTCCTCCATTGGATCAGGACTATTCTTTTGTGACACAGAACTATTGTCGTGTCAAGACAGGCTTAGGTTTTCCAGCTTCAACTTGTCTATATTAACCAACGTCAACAGGTGATAGGTCAGCTCCTCCTATTATAAAACCAAGGGCTATTTGCCACTTGGTTTTATAGGTCTATATGGCCTTTCCTGGAATCTAGGCAGCATCCTTTTTTTTCTTTTTTCTTTTTTTATTCTACTGCTCTGGCTCAAGAATAAGCCTAAAGAACAAAAGGTGCCACACTCTGTCAAAGGAGGAAGGGGATCAATAAACTCTCCATGACACTTACAGTATTTCAATGTGTTTCTTATCTCTGCCACATAGAAGGAAATATAATGTTCATATTCAATTAGAGTTTACAAAGAATTAAGCTGTTTAACAGTAACAAGATGTCTGAACTTATCAGCAAAGTTAAATCAAGTTTACATAAAAAGGGCAGCTACTGATACATCTTCATGTCTTTTTAGTCCTTTATTACAGCGGCACAAAGGCACATCTTTCCAAAGGCCGTATCCTTACTTGCCCTTGTCTAAGCTCCCTTTAGCTACCAGGAGTCTGTCTTTCAATTTTCACAGAGTACAGAGGTGACAATTTTGTGTATGCCCCTTAAATAATCAGCAAACACTCAGACTGTGTGAACCCGTTGAAGCATTTTTGGTCTTACCATTTTAGCCAGTTGATCAACTATGTTGGGCCAGCTTGTTTCAATATGGTCTGCCTATGGACTCTCTGTTATATGGGAGAGTCCGTAGCCTTGTGGCAGAGCCATGCGCTGCCCACTGAATGTCCCAGGAGCAATCATTGCATCTCAAGGCAAAAGGATTAATGAAAAAGCAAGGGAAATGACATCTTCTTGGAGGGCGAAGAGCTGTTGCCGCTCCATGTAAGCCATGCTGGTTGGGATGGCCCTAATACAATAAAGCAGCTTTCTATGGTCTGACTGTAGAAGGAGATATCAAACATACCCCCCAATGAAAGAAATGTGGTTGATTAAACTTGCATACATTTGCACATGGGTAAAAACAATACTGGTTGAAGCAAAGCCTCATTTAAAAAGATGCCTATATCTCTCTTAGCAGGCATCATCTTGGAAGGGATGTTTGTTCCTTTTATGAGAGAGAAGGGAGAAAGCTGCTTTTAGAATAATGTTGACATCAGTAGTTTTTTCTAAACCTTTGAATTAATAACTTTTAAAAATTATCTACTGCCTAATTAATCAGGGCTTTGTTTTAGTCCATCAGAAGGATCTTTAATTGATTAATCTAATAATTTAAGGCAGTCCTAATAAAATGCCATACAACTTTCTTTTATTAGAAAGGCCAGCATCTCCAGATTCTTTCCTATTGCTTATTGCAGTAACACATTTGACCCAAAATAACCTCAGAAAATAAATGTGGGTCCTTAAATCATAATATGAATAATTAAAACTTTCCATCACCAATCATCATTGGACCCACCAATTAATCAACTGCAACTTTAGTTGATCTAACATAATGCCATGAACTAGCTAGGTTTTAAAAAATGTTAAAAGTGGGGACATGCAAGGGAAAAAATCGATTTAGGAGTCATTTGTTTTCTTTGGAGAAAGCATATTTCATTTCATGTTTTGTGAATTTGCATTTATTTTAGTTCCTTTGATGGGATTTGCTTGCTTGTTTTCTTTACTTAAAAAAACAGACATTTTTTACCACTTGTGACAGTAGTGGCAGCACCCCGCTGGCCAGCATTTTGTTTCACCCCAAATAATTTGGAACGACACCTTGAAGCACCAAACAGGCTACATATTCCCCCTTTTTTCCTCACAACAACCCTGTGAGGTAGGTTACGGTGAGATTAGGTGACCAGCCCAAAGTCACCAGTGAGTTTCATGCCCAAGCAGGGACTAGAACCCAACCACCCCGCAGTCCCAGTCCAGCACTCTGACCATTGCACCACACTGCCTCTGATGTGCCACATATTCTTAAGCATATGCGGAATGGCTGCCATTTGTACCCACCTGTTCTTCCCCCATCAGCCTGAAACTGGACTGAATGGGTCCTATTCGGTTTGCGCTTGTCCTGAAAGAGGCCCACACGCCCAGCTCCCGAATGCAACCCTGGCACAGACAACCTTTCTGTTGAAGTGCACCATGCTTGCAACGTCAACATGAAACCTTTACAAAGAGCCGTGCTTAAGGCATTTGGTACCACAACTGCTATCCCTAAAGCTAGCAAATCATCATCACACATTTTAACCCCCGCGCTGTCAGTCTCCATTAAGGGTGCTATTAAAATGCGATTGCTCTAAGAAAGTACAGCAGGTTGCTCTTGCATTTTGTGGATCAGACCAAATGGCATCCAGCAGGCAGCGACCCGTGCACAGCAATTCTCACGCCTGGCTTTCTTCAGCGTTCGTCAGGCTATATTTAGCTTCCTTTGCCATGCATTTGGCTCTGAACAGAACTCAGCTGTAAGGGTCTTTGCATTGGCAAGTCTCACAGCACCCTTTACCTAATGAACTTGCAAGGCAGCGAAGCGTGGCTTGCCCTAGCAAGCTCTGGAGGGCCTCTGAGGCTTACTTGCTGAGGGTGACTTCACAGTAACAGGAATTAATCTGCATCTACATGCAAGAAAACAAACTGCTAAGAATCTATTGCACTGCGCACTATGCCTTCACTTGTATAGGGAATGGTAAATCTGGAAATACGTGCAGTGTGGAATCCCTTAGATTTTGACCCATTTGATTGTTTGGAGCTCCCTTGCACACGCACGTGCACACACATCTTTTTCTTTCCAACATGACTTACCTAGCTTCAGGCTAAATGCCCCTTGCAACTGTTTTCTCTTGATTTGCAAGGATCACTTCAAGTGAAATGTGGCATGGCACTTTAAGCAAAAGAGCATTTCTATCTGAACTATTTATATAAAGCTTGTGCATTAAACCCTGAAATGTGAACAGCTTTTTAAAAGGAGGAGAAAAACCCAACGTGCATTGCACCCGCCCCTTGTTTTAGAGCAAAGCAATCTTGCTTAGTCAAGCTTGTGCTACAGATGGAGAGGGAGAGCTGTCTGTCCTCATCTTTCTGGAGGCACGAGAAACCCACCCTGAAATAAATGCAGGCTAGGGAGCAAAGTATCAGAACTAAAATAGTAGCACTGTATCAACACAATGTAATTGGGAGAAACAAACTACAAGGATAGTAATCTAAAATAAAATTAACAAGTACGAAAGACAAGAAAGAAAACACTGGACGTGCCAATGCAAAGCATTCATGCAGCACATTATTACAAATACCAAAATCTGCAATCCAAATCTGCCCAAAGCTCCATCAGTGCAGAGCAGCCACCTCTAATCAGAAGGTATCATCCACCTATTCTGTTACTCATTAGCAGAGTTCTGGAGTCAAGGAAGAAGCAGCAGGTTAGAAGCAGCTGTTGAAAACATGGGCAGATTATGAACTGTAGACAGTATTGTTCGGATACACAATGAGGCAGCGCAATGGCACTTGCAACCTTGGTGCTAATGTGTGTTAATCCATTTACTACTTCTCCTTGTGAAGCATGTCAAAGGGAAGAAACAATACGCACACACAGCACCGCTACTGCTCCACCCTTTCCATTTGCTCCCTTTGTAAATTAGCTACAATGCACTTTTGACTCTCCTGGGCGTCTCAGCAGCTTTCAGTACCATCAACTGCAACTTTCGACAGCCATTAACCACAGTACACTTCCACTCCACTCTTCAGGGCCGCCAAGGATACTTTCCATCATTCAGCTTCTTCCTATCAGGTGAGCTTCAGAAGGAAGCCGCTGTCCCTCTCTGCATTCAGTTTTTTGCTCATATGTTATTCAGTGTCCATATAAAACTGCTGGGGAGGTTGTACAGGGTAATGAGTTTCCATTAATCTGCATATGCCATCCAGCTCTCTTCTCCTTTTGATCTGATCCTGATGAGGCAGATACATCGCTGAACTTCTTACTGGGATTGGTAATAGCCTTGATAAGGGCTAATATATTTAAGGATAATCATTCCTGAGGGCACAAGGGCTGATGGAATAATTTTCAAAGCAGTCAATTGAATTCAGATTCTTTGAATCTAGCCTTCAGATTGCACAGCAGGCTGGCTTTTTCCAGGTTGCATGGATTCCATAGATTTACAGACTAACTGAGGAGAGGACTAAAGCAAATCTACATTAGTGCATAAATAGAAGTAAGTTATAACACATCCCTTCTACTACTAGGGCTCTATTACTACTTCTACATTATTTCTGCTAATAAGCAGCCAGTGAAAAGAAAGATGCCTGAAAACCCATGAAACATCAATGAAACAGATCTAACGATCTGTTCATACTTTCCAGTGGGCTATTGGGAGGAGCAAAGACTGGATCTAGATAGGATCACACTCTTTCTATAAAATGTCCTTATAGAATCAGAACTACAGTTTTGGGATACATCTGCTACTGGATTTCTGAGTAGCAGCTCAGAAAATGTGGGGCCTGGAATGACTTATCAGTGGGTCATTTTTCACTCAGTGTCCACAATCCACATATGCTTCCATTTATAGTTTCTTCTTTCACTGCTTAAAAAAAAGTCATATATGTGTCCACGCATGGCATTTGTAGTCTGTATGAACTCACTTAAAATGGGAAAATGTGGCTGGCAGCAGCCCTCCTCCTATTCTGTTCTCAAAGGAAGGTTCCCAAGTGCCTGAAGCACAGGAGAAGGATAGTTGCAGATAAACAAGCAAATAACCTAAAATAAGCTCTCTGCACAGCTCCTCTGATTCATTTTGCCTGAAGCATTCTCTTTCTTCACATCGTACTAGCATGTCATCATCGGACTTTTAAAAGATTTTAATGATAGCATCATATTTCACATGCTCTCATTGCAAGGATGCTTCCTGTTGCTTGTTTGCAGCAAGGGAGCTTTATCATAAAGCAAAGAACAGTTTCTGGAAGGAGCTCCATTTTGGGGTGCCCAAAATGTGCTCTGAGGGCAAAATGCTTGCCTCAGAAATAGTGGGAAGTGTTAGAAGCCCCACATTTTTCTCCATCTTGGGTGACACTCTGAGCTAGAAAACAAAATGGCTTCTTGTACAATGAGCCCCCAAGGTTCCGCTTGCTCCTAGACTGCAGCCCTCCAGAACATCCCCGGGATGGAATTTAACCCTTGGACTAAAAGACATTCTACACCAATACATGCCACTAGCACATTGAGACTGCAATTGGATATAGGAAAACCTGTTTCTAACTTGCCTAAATTCTCTGAAAGTCACTTCCAAATTCCTTTTTTTTGGTGGGGGGGGCATTTGGGTGCTTTTCAAGTGGGGAAAGTGCACATTTCAAGCAGGAGATGTACACAGTTCTCTGTGTATTTTTCAGAAGTGAGCCCTTTCCCCCCACTGACTAAAATCTTAAAATGTACATTTTTGAAGCACAATTGCGACCTTCAGAATTCCCCACCAATTCCCCCCCGCTCCCCGAGCGTTCTTCTTCACATTTCCTTTTGGATTGCAGACGAGACAAGTCGGCATGATTTGTGGACAGGAACCATCTTCTTGTACATCCCAAACAGGGACTGGCCGGCATGTTCCTGACAAACCAGCATGAATTTCTGTGGCTTGCCCAGACATTAAAAGTAAGGGATTCCATTCCAGAGCAGAGATGGGTCAGGGGACCTGAAAGAACACATATCGAATGCCACTAGCCTCATTTAAGAACAAAGTAGTGGTTGAAACGGATACAGCCTGTGGTCAAAGAGAAAGCATTCTCTAACCCCATTGGCCATGACGGGGGACCGTCCCATGATGACATTCTTCAGTAAGCTTGATTTAAAAAAAAAAAATCATCCCAATTGGTTAGTGACTAAATATATTCATCGGAGATCAATTTGGCCCAGTACATTTTGAAAATGCCAGGATTTCGTGCTACAAAGCAATCATGCCTTTTCATTAGGTGCAAACATAATAATTAATCAGAGCCACCCACATATCAACACATTGTTGCAAAACATCTGTGACCACTTCCAGCTAGAAGCAAGTGAGGGGTTATGGATGAGGAAGGAATAATAGACTCATTATGGTGAAGCCTCTTTGCAGAGGCTGACTTCCACTTGAAAATGCAAACATGGCCAACTAGATAGTTTTCCAAGTACTTAGCACTCTTGCACCTCTTGCCCATTTTACTAGACTTCTGCTGGAGTGCCGGTTAAGCAAATATTGAAACAGTAAACATTTCAGCAAGACACAGAGCGCTCATAAAATGACGGGAGCACGTTCATTTGCAAAGAGAACAAGTTGAAAGAGGGGACCACAGAACGTAATTGAGGGACTCCTTTTAATTCTTCTCACACCCTCGTGCAATGGTCAACAGCATGAACTGCCTCTCCCTCTGTAACTGCGGGCAGGCGGGCGGGGGCATCTTTCACATTTGTGGAAGGGGTGAAGCTGTCTGGGAGGGCTAGACTTAGATAGAGGGATACATTTTTCATGCAGAAGGTCCCTCCCTGGTAGGTCCACTTAGGAGGATCCAGGGTAAGTGCTGGGAGGGGTGTCTCCCCCGAGAGTACCATCAAACAGAGGGGACAGTTCTGAGCTAGATGGACAATATTCTGACCTGTGCTGATGTTAAGGACCAGGCAGCAGCCCCGGTCTCAAAGCACTCTGTAAGCCAAAGCAGATCATTGCGTTAACCTCGGAGCTGCCATTACACATGCGTATGAACCACACTCACCTCCTCTATTCTTTTTGCTGGCAATAAGAACTGAGGCTGTCAGTCATCACAGCTGAATTCAATGATTGTTTTTTAAGTCATGAAAAGTACAAAATGAAAGATAGCATTTACAAGGAAAGCATGATTCATAAGCGTTGCTGTAATAAAAGATTATGACTTCATTATATATTATCTAATAAATAAGGTGGGAGCTAAACAACAGCCAGACTTCAATTAATTAATCCACACTAAGCATTATTTAACTTAATAAGATTTTGTTCCTTTTCCACAGCCAAGCATCTGCGTGAAATGACTTTGTCTAAAATGCCATTCCAAAGTGTTTCATTGTTTCAGAAATTCCTTGCCCTCAACAGAGATACTTTTGATTAATGGTAGCATGGAATGGAGCCAGCCACAAACCAGTGCTAAAGAAGGCTTGCGGTACATTCTGTGCATGTCTGCTTCAAAATAAGTCACTGAAATCAGTCCTGCTTACTGGAAGTCAGTGGGGCTGATTCCTAGGTTTAGAACTTCCTCCCGGTGGGAATTATTCTACAGGACTGTAGTGCAAATTTTGCTTTTTAGGGAAGGGATTGTCTAAATGCTTGCTATTTAGCTCCTCTGAAGAAGAACTCAGCATCATCTGAACTTTTATTCATAATCTGGTATTAACTAATTCTTAGGTTACTTTATCTCTCTTGTGACTACATGAAGAAAATGCATTTCTTTAGATCACAGTTCTTCGATGTTAGTCCTTCCTTGAATTTGGCATAGCTTGGTCCAAAGGGCATTTATCTTATGTGAGAAGTGAAGGCTTAGTTTTAACAAGACAAAACTGCTTGCCTTGCCTTCAGTGTCGGCACTGCATGATACAACCGTGCAAGAAGCAAATAAGAACCAATAACCAGAACAGCCCATTGAGGGACAGACTGCCACATCTTGAGTTGTAAGAATGCCAGAAACTAGCAGAATTATGTCCAAAGACACTGTTGAAAATCACTTTTATCCTTAGAAAATGAGATGTCTTTCAAATTATAAGGCTCTGGCTTAGGAGATCTGCCACATGCTATAATTTTTATTATTTATATAATATATTTTCATATATCTGTGCAAAGGTGTAGGGAGAGTTCTTTAGCTTGGTGTGTTGAGGTAGAAAAGTAACTTTCTGCAAAAATTTTGGATGCAGATGTTCTTGTTTCTGGAATTGGTCTGGGCATTCTTTTTACAGAAGGAATGAAAAGAGGGAGGAAAGGGATTAATTGAAGAAAGTGCTTGCCCCTTTCAGTCCCCAAGTTCCAAGCACAAAGCAAGCTCCCTTCCTAGCAGTGAGAGTTTGTACTGCAAGCATCCGGATGCATCTGGCAATGGGAAACTTCATGAATTCCTCCCATGGATGGGGGGAGAATAGGACCTTACGTAATACTGCTGCAAAGGTTGGGCAAATAGGGAGCTATTCCTAGGTTTCTGATAGAAAAAGAATCTGTGCATTTATGAATAAGCTGCTCTGAATACAAGTCATCAGCTATACATGATTGCCAGCAATGTGCAAGTCTTCACGGATCAGTGTTTGTAGAGTAGGGAAGGAATACAGGTGTTGATCCCTGTGGCAGAAATGAACACAGGGATGTAGATCTGCTTCACGTGGTCAAAATGGGGTTGATAGTCTGGCATACCTCGTTTGAAGGATGTGCTGCCATCCTTTTTGCAGTTGTCGTAATGCAATATATTTCCTCTTCACCCTTCTTCTCTGTTTGACACAGGGTTTTTCCCTTATTCAGCTAGGGATGCTTGACAAGTTTCATAACGTCAACCCACTGTGAAAAAGGCTCGTTCCCTATTGGGAATCATTAGGAAAGGAATCAAAAATAAAGGTGCCCATACCATATTTATTTATTTGATTTTTATCGCAATTTTTTCTTATAGCAAACTCAAAGCAGTTTACAGCATTCTGCTCCTGTTGCTCTCAGTCTTATCACCACCACAACAATTCTGTGAGATAGGTTGGGCTTGAGAGTCTGTGAGTGGCCCAAAGTCCCCCAGATGGCTCTATGGCCAAGTGGGGACTAGAACCCAGAACACCTGAGTTCCAGTCCTGCGCTCTTAACTACTACACCACACTGGCTGTCATATAGCCTTTGTATAAATTTATAGTATGACACCATAGAATCATAGACTAGACAAGTTGGAAGGGACCATGAAAGCCATCGAGTCCAACCTTCTGCTGTTGCAGGACACCATGTTACACCATCCCACTCAGGTGGCTGTCCAGTTTCTTCTTGAAAGTCTCCAGTGTGGGAGAGCTCACCATCTCTCTAGGCAGCTGGTTCCACTATTGTATTGCTCTGACAGCAAGGAAGCTTTTCCTGATGTCCAGCCTGAATCTGGGCTTTCACAACTTGAATTGATTATTCTGTTTCATACACACTGGTGTCAGCAAGAAGAGATCTTTACATTCCTCTTTGTGACAGCCTTTGAGGTACTTATAGAGGAATATCATGTCCTCCCTCAGTCTTCTCTTCTCAAGGCTGAACATACCCAATTCCCTCAATCTCTCCTCATAGGGCAGTGTTTCCAAACCCTGGATCATTTTTATCGCCCTCCGCTGGACCCTTTCTATTTTACCTGCATCTTTCTTAAATCTTGGTGCCTAAAACTGGACACAATATTGTCCATTTTTGTCACCCTCTGCTGGACAGCACTTGGAATATCTTGTGCATCATTGCTCATTGCATCTCAGAAAAGATATTGTAAGGCTGGAAAAGATGCAGAAAGGGGCAATCTTCTGGAGCAATTCCCCTAAAAACACAGATTGCAACATTTAAGGTTGTTTTCCTTAGAAAAGAGGTGAATGATAGGAATATATGAACGTATGCTTTGTGTGTTGCAGATGGATTCAGAAAAGGTCTCCCTCATTATGCCTAGTCTTGGAAGCTAAGTGTAGTCAGGCCTAGATAGTTTGTGGATGGGAGATCTGAGTCCTTCACTGAGCAGGGGGTTGGACCTGATGGCCTTCCAGGCCCCTTCCAGCTGTATGATTCTATATTTCTGAAATTGATGAACTGGTTGAGAAATGGATGAACTTTGGGATAGAGCGATACACTGTCCAATGAATTAGGACATGATTGACAGACCACAAGCAGAGGGTGACTATCAGCATGGCATCATCAGGATGGCAGCCAGTGATGAGCAGAGTCCCCCAGGGCTCATTTCTGGGACCAGTTTCATTAAGTCCCAGAAGACCTGGAAGAGGGAGTGACCAGTCTGCTGATCAATTTTGCAGATGATATTAAATTGGGGGTGATGGTCACAACGTAGGGGCAGGTGATCCAGATCCAGAAGGATCTGGACAGGGTGTGGAAGTGGGTGGGGAACAACAGGATGGCGTCCGTGTGGATAAGTGCAAGGTGTTGCACTTGGGTCTCAGGAATAGGAACCATAGGTATAGAATGGGGAACAAGTGGCTGGAGAGCAGCACTTGTGAAAGGGATCTCAGGGTACTGTTGTAGCAGGTTCAACATAAGCCATCAGTGTGATGTGGCAGTTAAGGATGTGAATGCCACCCTTGGGTGTTTAGCCAGAAATGTGGCTTCCAGATTGAGAAAGGTGTCAGCACAGCTCTAAAAGATTCTGGTGCGCCCACAATTGGATTACTGTGTCCATTTCTGGGCTCCACAGTATAAGAGAGACATAGCTAGGTTAGAATCACTCCAGCACAAGATCAGAAGGATGGTAGCCAGATTTTTTATTATTATTTTTGGGGTGGGGTGGGGTGGGGAATGACAAATGAGATCAGATTGAGGGAGCTGGGTCTTTCAGCCTGGAAAACAGGAGACTCAGAGGGGTCATATGTAGTGATATATAGGTTATGTGAAGGGGTATCACATGGTATAGGGGTGGAAAAAGACCTGCGCATACCACCTGCCAGCAAGTGGCAAGCAGGTTGCATCACCCGGTTCCATATGCAAGATTCAGCAAGACTTTGCCAGTACAATTTTTCCAAGATTCAGTGGCTACTTTCAGATGCAACACTAAACTGTGGACCTTCCCAACCTAGTGTATTTTGGGTGTTTTGGACTACGGTGCCCATCAGCCCAACCAGTTTGATCCATGGTCCAGGATTATGGAAGCTGGGGTCCACGATTTCTGAAAGAATGAATTATGGTTCATTATTATATGAACAAACCTCTGGCTCATGGACACACACACACCACACATTACACTCCCCTTTCTTCTTCCAGCGCGGCTGCAATGCCATCAAGCGCATTTACTGTCATTTTCAATTAGCTTAAGGTTAGTGTTACCTTCAGAGCTTAACTTCTGAATATTCTTAATTGTGGTTTATTAAGCAAGACGGCTTTATAAGCCACTAGACCACAGTGAACTCTAAGCATAGTTAGTTAAAAATGGAAGTGCCAATAAACAAGGGGCAGGAAGCAGAGCTAACAATAAACCACCCCTTATCCTTTCTCATAAGGTCACTGTACACTGTTTTGCAAGGACAGAGCATAAGTTTATCCATCAGCTAGTGTTACATAGCAATGTTATTCCCCAGCAAAAGGACCTAAATAGCTTATAATCATATTTATTATTATATTCTATTTTGATAACAGGAACAAAGCCAGATAGAACTATAACTCTAGTCCTCAATATGGGTGTTGTTCATTAATAGCAGTAAGTTCTCCAGAAATGGGCCAAAGTTAGAACAGGAACTTCTGAAGACATCCAAGTGGATTGCAGTAGATCAGCAAGGGCTTCTAGCTCATGACAGAAAGCCTTGTGGGGAGGAGAAAACCTTTCCCCTCCTAAATTAGGTTGCTAAAATCAATAAGCTTAAGGGGAAATAGGAGTAGTTTTGTGTGTGAAAGGATTTATGTCCAAGCCCCAGCAATGGCTCTGAAAAGAAATTCCTGGGCAAAGTGAATGCTCAAAGGCAGCTTGCGCTGCATTTGTAGAGCTGCCTTTCTAAACACGATTTTGCATTGAGCTCCAACGGGAACTTGGGGTTCTAAGGAAAAATAAAGTAGACTCTGCAACTCTAAAGTCTGTTCTCCCCCTACTTAATTTATTTCTAATAAAGTAGAAAAATGATTTAACTACCATTTGATCTTCTGCATATGACAGCACATAAGGCAACTCATGTATAAGACTTAATATTTTGGGCTGATTTTCTGGTGTTTGTTATATATTGAGATAAGATGACCATCAATCTTTGCTTTACTATTTCTGGTTTCAAGGGTCCTCTCATATGCCAGTATATATAGTTATATCTCTAGGAAAAAAATTAAAATCTCTCAGAAAATATCTCTAGAGTGTTCATATTCACTGAGAGACAAAACGTGTAAGGGAGGCTGGCTAGTGCTGGGACAAATAACTTGGCATACTCAAATAAAGTCCCTAGAGGTTTTTGTGGTTTTTTCCCTAGGGATATTAGCATTTTTCCACTTTCATAGGAATCCTGTGCCCCTAACCCACACAAATGTGGAGGGTCATCTGTACAGTCACTACTATATACCATTTCAGGCATCCATGGGGGGATTAGAATCTATTCTCTATGGATACGGATGTCCTACTGTATAATGAAAATTTTTCATCTGGTATATAAGGACCCTGCCCCCATTTTTGCCTTGCTATTTCTAGTTTCAAGGGTCATCTTATACACCAGTAAAAACAGTACCATGAAATAATGATTCCCACAACTTCCCTCAAGAAATGTAAACAAACAATAATGGTTAATTTTTTTCCAAAATGTATTATGTTCAAATGATAAAAAGGAAAGCCAGTTTTTCTTCCTTTTCCTGACTACTTGCAAGGGAAAATGCCGCCAGTGTTGTAGAAGTACCGGTCCCTCCCTCTTTTTTAAGCTGGGGATCATCAGGGAGGTGACTATGAGCTGCTGAGAGAACTGATGATGTTGCTGAATGTCAAAATAAGACAGTGGCAGCAACAAACTCTGCTGGGTGGTGGGGTCATTTCTAATCTCAGATTTCCCCAAAATTCTCAGCCTTAAATTATGTACACATGGAGGATTTGAATGGGAGAATGCCTTTCTTTCATTCTGAAAATTGCTCCCCTAAAATGTGTATACCAGGCAAACTTCATGCACAAATACATGTATTATAAAAAAAAGTGCACAAAAACATTTATGAATTTTCATACGAAATTTAAGAAAGTATTTCCAAGTGCAGAACAAATTGAACTTAAGACTAGAAAAATGAGAAATTGAGAATAAGTAAAATTGACAGATTTGTCCACCCACGTGCTATTTTTTTCTAATGGAGTCCAGAAACATGAGAATTAGGAAAAACAGCAGTGGATTTAAACAAGCACCTTTATTGCCGTGGCTTTCCTTCATTCTCCTTTGGAAACTCAGCCCTGAGATTTCTGAATCCTCACTGCCAAATGAAGCACTTCACAATGACAAAAGTCCTGTGAGTGGCTGCATTCCCCCACTGGAAATGTGCAATACGACGTCCACATGAACATCACCTCGGCCTGTCTCTGTAACATGGCATCCCCTTGGGCTGTCCTATGTGAGATAATGATGAAGTATCTGAGGCGGCTGATCCCTGCACATTTCTCTGGTGTAGTCCTAAAATAGCCCTGCCTTTCAGCATCTGTCTGTAGAATCAGTCAATGCAAACTCTCCTTCTGTGTCACTGGAGGAAAGATGGACGTACCAATGTGGTTCCCAGGATTCACTTTCATTTTTCTCTGCAGCATTTCCAGGCCATAAAGCCCGGCTGTCTTTGGTTCCTTCCCATCACACCCCACCCCACAGCATGTTAAATTGATGATGAGCTGACAGTGATGTGTCATGTGGTCTGACTCCCAACAATATATCCCATTGTTAAGTTGACTTTCAGAAAGCAATTACTGCGCACAAGGTACTTGAGCATTAAAAGGGCTTTTAAAACAATGTTCCCCTGATTTAATGAGGTTTTTGATCATGTATAGTTTATTAGACGATGAGCCTTTCCAGGCTGATTTTAATAGTTGTAAGACAAAGAAAAGAGCCTTATAAAGGAGACTGGAGGATAACAGTGGATCATTCTGAGTTGTATGGTCCTTTGTGTCTTTGTCCTGACACCCAAAATGTGACCTGACTAGTGATTCTACATAAGTAGCAGGCTCTTCTTGGAGACACCACAGGTTTACTTTGCGGCTGCAATAAGCACTGTAAGTTTATGATATATGGGACCTTTACAACATACAGTATGTATCCTCCACACTAGTCATTTTCCCTGGAATGCCCATTCTTTGTTCACTCACTTTTTACAGATAACAAATGTTATTTCTAACCCACTGCATTCCAATATTTCTGCTGCCTCCTTAATTTTTTTTTCTCTGAATTTCATGAAATTGAATTGCAGTGCTAGGCTTCCTAGTATGGACTGGCTAAGCATTATTGGGATTTCCAGGGCTGTTGTGCCTTTAATTAGAATCTTCCTTTTTGTAGTTTGTTTCCTGTTCAGAACATTGTGGCATTTGTGACAAACTAATTTGTTTTTAATTAGCCAGTTCCTGTTTGAAAAAGTTGTGGGAATTTAATTAGTGATTTCCCCCAGTATAAGTCCCCCTGCCCTTTAAGAAAAAATACTGTTATTCTTCAATAAGTAGGAGAAATACTATGGGGAAACTAGTAAGAAAAGCTCTGAGCGATGAGAAATAGAAACTGATTCAGCTGCAATTCATCAGCACTGCTATGTAACATTAATATTAAAGCAGGGGCACAGGCAGCCCCCAACGTACCTCTGCAACCCACTCTCAGACCTTTGTGCATCAAGCAGAATGAGCTTACAATACTTCCATAGTCACAGAACCAAACAGGACTCCACTGGAAAAGGCAGTCTTTTACTCTCCTTCATGCCCAGGGTGAGCACATGGCCAGCTGGTGCAAGTAGAGCCAGGCCAGATCTGTAAGATTCTTCCCTGAGAGTAGTGGATACAGAGCTCACCAAATGGAGCACTTCCTGACAGCCAAACAGGAAGCAGTTAGAAGCACATACTGTAAGTAAGAAGCTTCTAATTATAGTTCTTGGGAAACTTTACTGAACAGGGCTGGAATGATCTTGGCCATGGGGGCAGGCACTGGGGGATAGTTATTGTTGTTTAGTCACAAAGTCATGTCCGACCCATGGCGACCCCATGGACAACACTCCTCCAGGCCTTCCTGTCCTCCACCATCCCCCGGAGGCCACTCAAGCTCACGCCAACTGCTTCAGTGACTCCATCCAGCCACCTCATCCTCTGCCGTCCCCGTCTTCTTTTGCCATCTGTTGTTCCCAGCATTAGGCTCTTCTCCAGGGAGTCCTTTCTTCTCATTAGGTGGCCAAAGTATTTGAGCTTCATCTTCAGTATCTGGCCTTCTAAAGAGCAGTCAGGGTTGATTTCCTTTAAGCTGGGCCAAATCTCTATTTTAATTCTCCTTTTCACTCACGGCAGAAAAACAATGCCTGAGCAGTGCTTAAATATCCTATTTCAATATATTCAGTTGTTCTGCTGGAAATTGTAATACTTAACATCTTTCTATCTTCTTTACTGTGATGCTTTTATTTTCATGACAGGGCAAACTGCATTTGTTAGATGAATACTAACACATAAATCAAAGACATACATTACTACAGAAAATAAGGGTTGTTGTAGCTTCAGGACAAGTCACAAAATCAGAATGTAAATTATTCATATTTCTTATAGGATGATTTGATGGGTGGAGATCATGCGTTGTTCATTATGAGAGAACAAATAGTGAGCCCTGCGGAAGAGGAAATGCTATTGGTGTAGTTCATCTGGATGTATGTAAAGGTTATCATGGGCCTGAAAGCTTTTGAAATTGTCATTTACACTAAAGAAAAGAACCCCTGGGATGAGATCACTGAATATTTATTCACACTAAAAACTATAGAGATTCTTCTGGGGGAAGTGCTATTTAAATGCAGCTTTCTGAGATATGTTCAAAGTCAAACCCAGGAAATTTTGAAATTATTGCAATACTGCAAGAGCATTCCTACTTTTCACTGGGAATGAGAACTTTGGGCTGGTTTTTACTTTCAGTTAGTCTATTCACAACTGGGAAGCTCAGAAGTTTCTGAAATCACTGTCAAGTTAAAAAAATGCTTATTTTAATAAAATGTATACTAGGATATCATAGTCGTAGGGAGAATGTGCACATACTTTGGGTACATACTTTTTCAAAATGTACACCAAAATATACACTTTCTCGGTTTAAAAAAACACATTTGGGATTGAGGCAAGCTGTAATGAGAATCTTGATGAACACAAACTTCACTAATCCTCCCTCCCCAAGCTTTTACACACTTGTGTGAACATAACAAATACACTGGCGAAACATGAGTAAGTTTGAAATGCAGTTGCTTTTCCACAAGGGGCCTATAGAGGGAGCTATGTACAGAAACATGTACCATTCCGTGACTGAACTACCAGTTGCAAGGATCCAGCGTGGTCAGTGATATCCTCAGATGGGTGTATGAAATGCAACATTTGATGTTGAATCTGCCTCATTAGAAGAAGAAACTGACTGTAAATGTTAGATTTGTTACGAGCTCCAATGTGCACTCAAGCACACCCTCGTGACTAATTCCAACAGCGACATATATGCAAAAATCATGACTAATTTGCCATTTGTTCCTTGAAAGGAACTTACAAAATATTGTGAAATTGTACCCTTTCAAGAATGTTCCAGGTATTGAAATTCAAGTGATGCTTAGATTATGTCTATTTTCATGTACAGAATCACAGGCCATGAAATCAGTGGCTTTCTGCACCATCACTTCTCTGGGGAGCCGCATCAACTTACAGCAGAGTAAAAAGCCAGAGTGTGAGGGCTAATTTTAGGTCAGTGCCGGAAGCATGTATAGTAATAGCAAAAGCAGGCTTGCTAAGCCCTGTCTTCATGGATGGAGCCCAGAAGGCTGTGAAGTCCACAGTTCACCTTGGAAAAATGATTCATCCCCCTCCAACCACTGTTCCTCTGCCAGCTTCCTGAACTTTGTGCAGTTTTTTTCCTCTGTTCCAAAAGGTAGAAATATCTCTCCTAATCTTCACTTACACCAAAATATGCAGGCAATTCTCATTTTGAACCTGTCTCTTTGGCCTTCAGCCTCACCTACCCATGGAATGCATCCCCTAGGGAGTTCTTCAAAATAGAGTTTGGCACTCAGGCTGGAAGATCTTCCACATCCCTGGCATATCTAGTTCTCTGGCTCTCCCATCACACCAGCCTTGTAAGGTGGGTTAGATTGTGAGGCAATGACTGAACCAAGCATCCACTGAGCTTCATGGCCAAGGGATGACTAGAACCTTAGACCCTAAATACAATAGACTTACTTCAGCGGGTAGAAAAATGACACATACCTACCTTGAGCTCCCCAGAGGAAAGATGGAATTCAATTGCAACCACTGCAAAGTTATGCACTTTTTCCTAGGAATAAGCCTCACTGGACACAGTGGTCTTTTGTTTTGAGTAAAGATACATAGGATTGCATTGCACAAAATAATGCCCTATCCAGTTTTATTTGAGATACACAGTAGGCTCCAAGAAAGTATTCTTAACTTGCAGAATAAAGCAGATGTTTCATGAGACAGATGGACGTCTGTACCCAGTGATGCGTAAGTATTGTCGGTGCCTGTCAGTCATGGCCATAAAGGGAAGGTCTATGCTAGTAACAAGGAGAATGCAGGATGTAAAATTAATTCTAAGGCTCTGCCTATATTCCCATGGAAAACCCTGACAACTCAAGCAGATGTACAAAATCAATTTAACCGGAAGGTGTGCATTGTAATTAAAAAGAGCTTACAAGGTGAGACTATGCCACTGATGGACCCCATCAAAATACCGTCAGTGGCAGATTCTGATATTAAAGCAGGCTTACAAAGATTGATCTCTGAAATTACAGGGTTTAGAGCAGAGTACAAAAAAGGACTTAATTCCTTAATTGCCCAGTTCTACAAACAGCCAAGCACCAAGCAGTCACTTAAAAGACATGGCCTGCACAGCTAATGAAGTGTGTGAGATGGGGATTACCCGCAGCATAGACATTAAGCGACTGCTGGAGGGAAATGTCATCATGAAAGATAGCTGGGAAGACTGGAAAATCACTAATTTTGTGATAATGTAAGACTTCATGAATTTCATGAGAAAGTTAAAAAAGTGGATCTAGTCTGGGCCAGCTGAGCATCCAAAACCAATTTGCATACCAGTAAATAGATTTGTCAAAGCAAACCTCCTTCACTTTAGATGACACACACAACCACTCTAGCAGGGGTTATCCTGAAAGAGCTGACCCATCTTGTGGGAGAAAGAAATTGGAATGTCTCTTTTAAAATGATGCTTTCCATCAACCGTTTTTAATAGCATTTGTGTTAAAACAATATTTTAAAATCTACTGCATGATTAATTAAAATTAAATTTTAAAAAGAGGAAGAATTCTGCTGTCCAACCATTCCAAACTGAACTGTCAGCAACACTGCAATCTTTATGCTGCCAGGTGGAGCACACCTCCCAGTGTGCCCAAGCACTTTAGAGGAAATGTTGATCTGTCTGCCTTTCTGTTTTTATTTATTGAATCGATCTCCTCCTCCTCCTCCTCCTCCTCCTTTTTAATGGTTCTCTGAATATTTTTATTTGCTCATACAGATACTGCCCTGGAATCTTTTTAATGATGACAATTACTAAATGTTTTAAATAAGTTCAGGGCACAATCCTTTTGTCTACCAACATTTTCTAGGAGGCAGTGGGCTCTTCCAAGTCTCAGCTCTGAGATCATGAAATCTCAGGACTAGGACGCTTGCTACCCACCCACCCCCAAGGTCACAACTGGACCTCAGAGGGGTGTGCTGGGGCAGGAGGGAGAAGGGAACGGGGAAGTGGCTGCGGCCATGGGCTTACCTCAGTACCTGCCTATGTCCCAACCCTCTTTCCCTCCCCTCTCCTGCCTCTAAACCTAGATAGTTAAAGGTGCCAATCTAGATGAAATACCCAGTGCATGATGCTGCTGCACCAGAGATGGTTATGGCCCTGCCTCACATTGGGCATTGCATGCACATAGCCCTGTGAGTTCAGCCACTTACATTCACCTGCCCCGGGGTCAAGAAGATACCCATAAATCCTAAGCTGCAAGGCTTCATAATTACTAGCACCCCCTTTTATGTTCAGCGGTGACGTGTGAGGACTTTGCAGCCAGATCCAGCTTTTGAGCTGACTGGAATTATGCTCTACCTTCACTATGAAGAGCTTAGTGAAAGTAAGTCACGCATATCAATTACTCATCTGGCAAAACATATGTTATGGCTTCAATTAGCACCGTTCTTTAGCCTTTCATCTTCAATGACGATGTTCTTGTCGATTAGGAGAGCCAAATATTTCACAAATGCCCTCGGGAAGGAAACTCCCTGCCTCATTCCTAGTGCTTCCTCCTGATCTGTTACTTCAGGAACAGGTCAAAGAAGCTAAAAGCAATTTCAACAGGAAGGTAATTCCTTTCCCATCTGAGTGAACTATTCACTTCCTGATTCCAAATACCCGGGGGCTGCCAGTACTACTTTCGTTTTAGTGGCAAATGCGTCAAATGATAAAGCTCCCATTTGATTCATGTCTTAGCCATATGACAAGAGGATTTGACAGAAAAAATGTGGCTCATCTCAAAACTTTTATGAAAACCAAATTTCAGTAGATACTTTTTCTTCAAATTGTCTAATCAGAACTGTTATAGAGAAAAAAATGTATAGAGAAACTCAGGTGTATGTCTGTGTGATTTATTTCTAGAATATTTTTAAGGGTATATTCCTCCATAGGAGGCTTAGAGGATTAAAGGAATGCAAAAGTAGACCGTGAAAAATTAATAAACAATAAAATGCTATAAAATGTATGTTTTTTTCTTTTCAGTTTTACAAGCAATACGAATTTCTGAAAAAAGTTACCCCTAGATTCACCACTCATGACCTTTATAGGGCTTGTGGGGATATAAATGATAAGCCATGGGACATGTAGACCATGGCCATTTCTTCAAAACAGTTCTTTCTACTGAAGCAGAAACATGGCTGAAACTTTTCCCGTCTCCATCTCTCAAAGTTGTGAATAACCAATAAAACAGCCACAACCACAATCAGTATGCATTTGTGCCTGGGCTGAACCTATAGGCTGGGGTAGCTGAGCACGAGCAAATTAAGAGTTGTAGTACCCAGGCATTTCAAAATATTAATGAAGATGTTCCTCAACATTTGTGCATTAGAAGAAACACACAGATGGGGACTTTTCCTCTCCCCTGCCAGGTTGCAAGGCCACTAAAGGGTTTCCCTGACTACTGGAGCTGAAGAAATTAAGGAAAGACAATTGAGTGCTGGGAGGGGAAGGGAATGGCTTAGAAACATGATTAATCCTTAGAAGCAAGGCCTGTGGCCCTTTGGTGACCACAAAGAAAGAAAACAGAGTATAAGTCATCTCTCAGCCATATGCCATCCATTTTATGCAACTAAATTATAAGGCTACACCATAGCTACTTCCTTGATTCATCCCTTTCTCAGATCTTTTCAGCATGGCCTCTGTTGCCTCTCTTAAGAAAATTTGGAGTATAAGCTTCTTGAAGCAGAGAGCTGTCTTCCTGTCATTCTTAAAGCACCACCCACATTATATAAGGCATTCATTGCTCATACGGAAATTAAGTTAGCATTAGCATCAGCCTTTTGAAGGGTTATTCCTATTTTTAACAGTTCAAAATGGCCAGGAACATTCTTTTGTTTTCTGTACCCTCATTGCCTGGAGGTGCAAGCCAAAAGAAAGATATAGACAGGTGCTATATATAGAATCATAGTCTTGTAAGGGACTGGCTGCCGGAGAGCTGTGGGCGTTCGTCTTTTCCCTCTATTTATGTCGGCGTCTGTCAAGTGAAGAGGGCATCAGGCATGTTTACTGCTCCAGATTGCTCAGCATGACGTCAAGTTTCTGCATGAGTGCTGAAAGAACGTTTAGCAGATTACCAAAGCTCTCCAAAGCCCGGAAGACAACAAAGATGGTCCTGCAGGCATCAGGCTCCAAGTATCAGTCCAGTGATGGATCCAGGTTTTGGGGGTCCCTTGGGCAAAAAGCCCTCCCTGGGGCTTGTCTGCTCCCCTGGTCTCCTTCATGGACTTTTCCTCTGCCTCAAAGATCAGTTCCTACTGCTGCCTTGGAAGAACTAGCAAATGAGTGAACAGGGGAGGCTGATGCTCCTTTTCCCTGCCAGGGAATCAAAAAGGATGTAAGAAGTGAATGCCTGGGGCAAATTGCTCTGTGTTCAGACCCAAAATCAGCATCCCCTTCCTTTTTTGATGAGTGGAGCCACCCACATCTGTTCATCTGAACTATGTGACTGAATGCTGGAAGTCCAAAATATGGATCCAGACCTCAGGTGGGACCCTAGGCCAGACAAGTGGCCTTCACTGTGTGCCATGCCATTGGATCTTATGTCTGTGCCGCAGAATTCATTTGAGCAGCCACAGCCACGTCACTCTCTCAGCTCCTGGCCTAGTGGACTAGTGGGGGAGACACGGTGGAATGCCACAGAGGGATGCTAGCACTTGAGCGTACCTGATAAGCTAGGACTCCTCATAGTGAACCGGGGAAATAAGGCTATAAGCGATGTAAGTAAGGCTATACTTACATAGTGAACCGGGGAAGTAAAGCTATAACTCCCAAGGCTATAAGCAATGGGATGGCATACAAAAACTCTAAATGAATAAAATAAAGTAATCTCTTGGTTGCCTGCTTGACTGAGCATGTGCAGCAGAATGGGAGTGCTGCTTTCCACTGCTCTTTTCTAGCACCCCTGGGTGCTGCTTCCAAGAGGCGGTGCTCCTCCCCACCTGTTCTCTATAGCTTGGGACGTGCCATCAGCAGAGACTCGTGTTAGTTATTTTCCACTCAAATTTGGGGTAGATGTGCATTTCTAAGATCCAATCTGAAAGTGATTAGGGCAGCCTACTTCAAGTTGATGCTCTCCTGATGTGTTGTACTGCAACTCCCATCATTCCCACCCAGCATGAGCAATTGGAATTGCAGTCCATCTCATCCGGAGATCACTAGGTTGGGAAAGGGAAAGAGTTCAATGCAGATACAGAGCACACGCACACACAACTCAGTTTTGTTTCATGATTTGACAGGCCTTAAGCCATTGTTTTTATGCTTTTGGTGTGTTTTATTATTAAAAGCTTGGGCTTTATGAAGACAATTTAACCATCTTTTTCTAAACTAGAGTTCACAGGCTGGTCATGTTGCATGATTTTCAGCCACCATCATTGCTTCTTTCAGATGACTGACTGTGTCGGCAGGATTCCCTTGTCCCCTTTGGCAGATTCTCCTCGTAGTTGCCCCGTTTGATCAGACAAGCAAGCTAAGATCACAAGGGGAGGGAGCTGCTGCTGAGGTGATGGAGAATAACAGAAGAAAAACAGAAACAGATTCTTCACAGAATATGAAATTATTAGTTTCCCATGAGACCCAGAAACAGAAGGGTCTGGGGTCTGCTGCTTGATAGGATATGCCGCGATTGTCGGGCAGCTACTGTTTTCTCTGTTTGTGGATGTGTGCCACAAAGGGAAAGATGCTTGAGATTGCCAGGAGGTTATATGGACTTTGACATCCCTTTAAAAGAAAACAGCTGAGCATAGATATAATGCCTTCCCCATCCCACTTCCCAATATGACTGATGGAGAACTTAAAGAGCAACATTTGAAGAAGATTCTAATTGTTGGTGGAAGAGCAAATCCTATGCAATCTTCAAAATAACCCAGGAATAGATGATCTATGCAGAGACTGGAAGATTGTGTCAGAGGGAGATTGTGAGAGAGAAAAAAGGAGGTGAAGAGAGAGCAATAGTTCGAAAGGGGGAAATTGCAAGTCTGATTCTCGCATGTCATATCACATTATTTTAGGTGTACTGTGTCTTTTTACTTTCACTTTCCTTCTATCCAGCCACTCCACAATCTTATACCTGGGTTTGCTCCTCTAACAAGCCTTTCAAAGTTTGAAACCATGAGTAGAAGTTCTACTGTGAGTGCCTCCATCATTGGTTTGTATGGTATTTAAAGTGTATGAAGCATTGTTGCTGTTATGGTTTTTTTTCCTTGTAAGTCATCCAGAGACCTTTTTTTAGTAATGGATGGCATACAAAAACTTTAAATAAATAAAAATACAAAGCATGCTACATCATAAAGAGGAACTTTCCTGTTTCCATCTGCACTTCTCTCGGTGATGCATGGAAGTCCTTTCCCCATCCTGCCCCACTCGCTTGAAGCTCCCATCCCACCACCTCCCTCATGCCAGAAAGAAGACCTAAGCCTTGCCTTCCCCCTCTCCCCTATCCTGTCCTCACCCCCCTTGAAACCCCCTCCCTCCACCACCTCTGCCTGCCTTCCAGGATATCCTGCCACACTGTGAGCCCTGGAGCGACTCAGCCGTAAAAAACTGTAGAAATCGCGAGTCGGGTTGGTCACTCACTTGTTGTCCAAGCCAAGCCACTGACCTGACTTGAGTCAGCCTTGGGAGTGAGTCACTCGGCTCAAGTGCCCCCACGGCCCGCTGCACATGCCCCAGCGTGGAGCCACCCACAGTATACCCAGGACTTAATGGGAATAGACTGCATTTTAACATGGCCACGACAGCCCATGATGGTCAGGAACTTACGGGAAATGTGTTTGAGTGATGGAGACTGTGGCCCTATGCCAACTGACTGGGAGGCAAGCCCCATGATATTCAAATGAGGCGGGTACAGGAGTACATCACTTTGGTTTGCTGTCCCCAAGGGCAGCCCCTCCATGAAACAGGTGGTGCTCCTTGGGGAGTGGATCCCAAGAGATGGCAGATTCTGCCCCCAGGAGAACTGCATGCCCCACTGGCACTTCCAGAAAAGCACCTGGCTGCTGGAGCAGCCCTCAGCTCTCTCTGGCGCACCCACTGTCCAGTGCCTGGCTTGGTCGATCCCTCTGAGAGTGGAGTCTGGGGGGTGGGGGCAGCCTCCCTGGGGCAGAAGAGAGAGGCCGGCACAGCTCCCCAGGGGGCCTGGCCCCATGAGGAACGCTGGCAGGGAGATGGCCGTGCGGCTCGCCTCTGCGGCCAGAGCACGACTGGCCTCCAGCGGCACCTTCCCACCCAGGAAAATAAGGCATTGCGCAAGGAGGGAGGTGCGCTGCCGCCATTCGGGCGAGGACAAGGTCAGTCACAGGTGCGCAGGCAGGTAGAAGGACGGGAGGAGGCAGCAGGCCCGTAGGCAGGAGTGGATGGAGGGGCCTGTCCCCTAAAGTAACCTTTCTTTACAAATAAATTATTTTTAAAAACTGTGTACACATTTGTCTTTAAAAGGACTGCAAAGCAGAATACCAATACTATTTTGGTACCCCCAGTACTTTTTAGGTTGACCAGCGGCTTAGGGGGAAGGGGGGCAGAGCACTGTGGCTGGGGGGGGGGCATGTATGAGGGCATGGGCTTGGGGTAGGAAAGAGAGGGCAGTGGGAGGTGTTGTCAAACTCAAGGAGCCAAGGTTCAATTTGGATGCCAGGAGGCACTTCCTGACAGTCAGGACCCCGAGGGTGTGGAATGGGCTTCCCATTGGTGAAAGTGTTCTAGGATAGGCTAGACATGCACATGGTAGGCATCTCATGAGTAGAGCTGACTGGAAACAGGGGTCAGACTAGATGGCCTGGGAGACCCCTTCTGACTCGCTCAGTTTCTATGCTTCTGTGTTGTACTGACCCTGCTTGGCTCCATGCCTTGGGCAGGATGAACGTTGGTGCAGGCTTGCCAAACACCTCCAAACTCAGGTTGGAAATCTGGAAAGATCTGTACAGACTCAAACTTTGGCTGAGATTGATTCTATATCTCTCCTGTACTAAAGGGGTATCAAGACTGATCTTCATTTTGGACAACAATCAGTTCTATTTAGGTCAGAGCTGCCTTCTGCAGCCTAGTAGCTTCCAGATGTTTTAACCTTTGAGTCCCATCTGCCCCAGTGAACAAGGCCAGTGATCAGGAATCTTGGAAGTTGTAGTCCAAAACATCTGAAGGAGACCAAGGTGGGGAAGACTGAAGATTCCCTTCCTTTCCCAGATGAAGGGAATCTCTCTAGGACACGTTATGCAAAGTTGTCAATGCTATGAAAGCAGAGATACGATTGCCAGTGTCTGTAATTGTGCAAGTAAAATTACCCATTTTCAAAGTCTTGCTTTGCAGTGCTATTTTCCGTATCATTTCAGATACAGCTGCTTTTTGCGATACAGTATCTGTGACAACCTGGAGGTATTAGACATGAAAGCATTATTGCTAGCATTTTCCATCACTTGAGTGATTAAAGGCCCTTTTAAGAGTGCCTGCCATTTTTACAGAAAATTAAACTGTGGCAAATTATCTCTCTAAAGCCTCATACATAAAATATACATGGAGAGTTTCAGCAAAGGTTTCAGAATAACATGCTCTTATTTCTAGAATTCTCAGCTATATCCTGCCTGTCATCAGAACATAATCCCCAGGCAGTCCCAGTATACAAGAAAGGCTGGATCCAGATTTAGCCCAAATCAACCTCACAAATGGCTTTCACAGCTCCCTTCTCACCATCCCCCTGAAAATGTTTCACAGAAAGCTAGAAAGCCCTCCTGGAGAGGAGGAAGGGGCAAATTCACCTAAATTTCGGGTGAATGGATCTTCCTCTTATGAAGGTGGGTAGTGGATCAAACATTTCATATATATATACTGATTGGTTCCGAGCTGGTGATGATTGACCAGGAAAGGGTTCTTGGAGTTGAAAACATTTAACCTTTATATAAGCCATGTTAAAATGTTGTTGTTATTACATTTCTATAGTATGTGTAGGTAAAGCTCTCTAGGCAATTTACAACAATAATCATAGAATCTTATGCTCAAGTCACTCATCCAGATTCTAACCAGGCCTGATGCTGCTTAGCTTGCAAGATTAGGAAGGATCTGGCACTTTAGGCTATATGGAAAGTACAATAATGTACATATTTATTTATTGAAAACATTTTTATCCTGCCTTGTATCCAGGATGGATCGCTAGATGGCTTACAGAAAACCAAAACCAGAAAAGCATATTTGATTAAAAAATAATTCCAAAATATAAAAATATACTGCAAACACAATTCTATATTCTATAGTAAAATCATTCAGCTATTAAACTACTGGGTAAATAAAAAGATCTTGGCCTTAAGTCAGCCGCTGTTATATTAAATATATATCAGCCATCTGATAGGCTGAAATGTTAATTAAAAGATCTGGAAGAAAATCTTTGCTTTAACCTGGCACCTAAAACTAACCTCCATAGGCTCTGGTTTAATTTCCTGGGGAAGGTGTGGCACAGCTAGGGTGCCAACACCAAGAAGGCCATATTATGAATTTCAGAAATCTGGAATGTGCCAACAATGGTATACCTTAGATTCCAGTAAATCTAAAGCCATGGGCATGGTGGTTCAGGGAGAGGCAAGTTTCCCTTAATACTGAAAGTTCTGTTTTGAATAAAGGCATAGATATAAGCTCAGTCTTAAAGTGGTTAAAACTGGAGATGAGATGATTTTAGGGAACATTTTGAAGCTCCTTAAAATATCACATTCCCAAAATAGGATTTCAGCAATTGAAATGAACATATTTGAGACTTGTTTAGTGGGTCTTTGTTCACAGATCACAGAGATTTCCAGCTACAAAAAATACTGATAAAATACTGGTTATCAAAGAACAGAAGCCAGACACTGACTATCAATATTGTCAAATATTAATTCATATACCATGTACAAAAATAGATGTAGAATGTCAGATGTAGAATGTTTAACAGATTCTTTATATTATATTTGGATGTGATTGTTGTATGGAGAAATTTGGAACACATTTGTTTCAGCTGCAGTTCAGAATTGTAATTAAGTAATTATTATTACTATCATGCTTTTCCAGATGGTTCTTTGTAGAAGCTTTCTTTCAGAAGCAGGGGGAAATGCACTGCCCAGTTAGTTTTGTATTCATGAATTTCCTTTATTGCTAGTGGGGTGATGATCTTACAGGGAATTTCTTATTGCTTTTCAGATGCCTAAACTTGACTGCTCTAGTCAGCCTGGTGTATAATTTAAAGCATGCATTAATCAATTCGTATCTCAGTTTCATTTAAACTAAGCATTTGTAGGAGGTCTCCACTGTCTCCACTGAGCATACATTTTCTTGGGCATCCTCCCAGTCTATTAGCTTCTTTATTTCATACATCCTTTCACAGATCACAGTCGAACAGGATGTGCTAAGTAACATAACAAGGCCAAGTATCAATAGGGTATGGTACTCGTTATGTTAGGTATGGTAGACTGGATCCAGCTTCCTTTCCACTTAAGGGTGTGTTCCCTGGATGGACTTCTGTTCAGAGGAGAAAGGGAGGGTGATGATCTTCGGGCCCTTCCTCTTCATCACTCAGAATTACTCTTCTAGAGGTTCTCTCTATTCTCCAGAGGAGGCATAAAGAGGAGGGTGACATCTTTACAGATCAGCCATGGAGCTAAGTGGGTGACTTTGGGACAGTCACAGGCTTTCAGCCCAACCTACCTCACGGGGTTGTTCTGAAGATAAAATTGAGAAGAGGAAGAAAATTAATTATGTAAGCAACCTTTAGTTCCTTGAAAGGAAAAAGGTGGGATGAGGATGAGGATGCCGCTGCTGCCGCATCCTATTTATTTATTTATTAAAACATTTTTATGCCGCCCCATTCGCCGAAGCCTCGGGGCGGCTTACAACAATAAATAAAACCACATCAGTTAAAATATACATATAAAATAGTCATAATAATTTAAAACACACAATATAAAATAAGCCACCCTGGCCAGATAAAATTCAGTAGTATTAACATTTAAAATGTAAAGGTCTTTGCCTGGCGCCGAAAAACAAATAACGACGGCACCAGGCGGACCTCTCTGGGGTCTCTCCTAGATCAGAAGCTTTCCACAACTGGGCAGCAGATTCTGCATTGTCTCTGTTTCCCAATTTTCATCATGAGGCTTCTTCCAAAAACTGCAGAAATAGTTGGACTCGTGTGTAAGCCCTTGTCCATTTACTTGTTTGAATTTGAATACTGTGATGTATTTTTGGAAAATAACCATATTTTTCTTTAATAATTCATTTCAAGCAGAGTTGGTATTAGCAGCCCTTGTGCTCCTGGTTTGAACTTTAACATGACCTCAATTGTCTGTTTTATATTTATCCCTATTATATAATTAGAAATATACAAAGATTGCAACACTTCCATATACATTTCTTTCATACTACAACACATTATCATTCTGGTCTAATGTCTATCCATTTTGTATGTTATATTATCCATTAAATCACGCACACTCAAAGGTTAAAATTGTTTCAAGCATTCCTTGTGTGGAGCAAAAAGAGATTGCTCCTAAAAATTGTGGGAAGTGTTGAGAACTTCAGAGAATTTCTCAGTGTGAAAGGCTTCTGTGCTTTCCTTATTGTAAGAAGGTTGCTGGGGAACAGGGGAAAGAGGTCGGAGGTGACTGCTGTGATTTGCAGTTGGTGGAACCAATTTCTTTCTTTTGCCTGTGCATAGAGTAAATGGCTACAACAGTAGTTGTAGTGGTGCACACCACACACATATACTGTGTTGTCCTTTTCTGTACGCACACATTTGGTATAAACCAGGGATTCTCTGACTTTCTGCCCCAGCACCTGCTTGAAAGAGCTGTAAATGACATAAATGAGCTGTAAATGACATAGAAACAGAGTGAGTCAGAAGGGGCTCAAGGGCCATCTAGTCTGACCCCTGGCTCCAGCTAGCTCCAACCAACTGAGCTGAACTAATCACAAAATGATGTTGTAGAGCCAGAATGAGTCACAAAATGGTGACAAATGGAAATGGAGTTTCACTTACTCAGCTGACAATTACTCAAATCATTTCACGTTGATATCTAACCCCTCCTTGAATAGCTGAATTCTTTGAATAACTATTTCCTTGCAGCAAGGAGTTCCATAATTTAGCCTAACTTTCCATATCCCCTTAATTTAAATACAGTCATTAGCTCTGGAGGTACCTTTCAGGAAGAATTTGCTGACCCAAATGCTCTCAGTCTAGATCAGCCTTCCCCATCCTGGAGGCCTTCAGAGGCACTTAGACTACAATTCCCACAATTCCCATCCAGCAGGGCCATTGACTAGGAATTCTGGGTGTTGCAGTCCAAAAGTGTCTGGAAGGCACAAGGTTGAGGAAGGTTGGTCTAGATGTATATATTAACACTTGTCTTGGTACCCAGCTGACTACCTGCCTCTCCTCATTTTAATTTTATTTTTAAAGATTGTTTTAATTTAAAAGAAAGCAGGGTCCTTGCAATCAGGGATCCACATGCCATGGGGGCGGGAAACACCGAGTGCACCCTTGCTTTCATCCTTACTAGTGTAAACGTGGAAGCCAGTGTTGAGAAGATGTGGAAGTCCTTTGATATTTTGAGGAGTCGGTGGTACACAAATGTCCTTGTTCAAGTTTATTGGGCCTGTTTACTGAGCTTGTTCATTTTTCTGGTTCCCCGGGCCAATTATCTGCTTTAGACCAAACATAGTTGAGGCTAGTACATTGACTCTCTGGCAAGATCGCAAGCCGGGGCCACCTGGCGTTATGTTAGCACAGTATCTGGGGTGTGAAATATTTATGCTGGGCTACTGCCAAGCATTCTTGAAGTCATTGGAGTGGAGCTGTGGGATAGGGCTGGGGTTAACGTGAGCACAATAGTGCGCATGTGTCCCCCGGGTCCTCTTCAGAACTCAAAACTGGCTAATCCAGACAGCTCTGTGTCCTAGAAGCCATTACAGGGGTCATATGAGACACAGATTCGAAGGAAAAAAGCTTCCCAGTGGTAGAGAAAAATGTATGATTTATGACCTTGCTCTGTAATCCCTTTTCGCTGCCATTACTATTCTGCATTATTTTGCTTTATTACTTAATTAGCCTGTTCTTGCTTAATAAATCTTTAGCCTTCTCCCATTAGTGTGCTGGCTGTATTCTGGATCCTTAAAAGAATCATTGACTATTGGAAAAAGAGCCGCTTTTGTAGTCTTGGACATGCACTGCTACTCTCCACACATTCTTCCCCATTTCTGGACCTACGTAGAGTACCTGGAAAACCACTGGCAATGCTGCGGACATAGCGAAGGCATTATGGCCAGGAGAGTGCCCTCCGAGGACAACAGGAAACAAAATGCAGCAGTCAACAAATAGCCCTTTTCAGCTACATATCCCAAGGTTAATTTCATTGTCTAAGCACTTGGCATTTGTTGTTGTTGTTAGTCGCGAAGTCGTGTCCCACCCATCGCGACCCCATGGACAACACTCCTCCAGGCCTTCCTGTCCTCCACCATCCCCTGGAGGCCACTCAGGCTCACACCAACTGCTTCAGTGACTCCATCTAGCCACCTCATCCTCTGCCATCCCCTCCTTCTTTTGCCATCTAAATATGAGCTGAAGGTAACTCAATTTCCCTTTCTTCAAGAACAGGAGAAAGCTTTGAGCAATTTGCTTTTAAGTCTGAGGCACACGATCAGGATCCTGTCATCTGTCTTGTAAAATTCTGCTGGCTAATGATAAACCAATGGTTATGTAGGTGCTCAGACTTTTATGGACTACACTGCCGAATTGAATGCAACATGGTACATTCCACCTGAGGCTGGTGTCATTTTGTGACTTAAATCTGAAAGTCTACTGCAATCAGCAGTAATGTGTGATCAGGAATTTCTGTAACAAATTCAAAACAACAACCTTAGCTGGTAAAAGCATTTTACAAGGGTAACTGGTAGAAGCCAGTGGCAGATGGACACAAAACAATTGATGTCCCTGCCACCAATTGCACTCACTTGCCATTTGTTGACTGTGTTTATCTGCCCTCCAAACATGGAGGGTGCACAGAAAGAAAGACATTTTTGGCAACTGTTCTACATTCATGGATGTTCCTTTCTCTTCACAATGCCTGAAGACATCACAGAGGTGTTTGGACTAATTCATGGTGTGGAGACTGAAACACTAGAACCTGGGGTCATCCCATGAAGCTGATTGGTGGAGATAGCTAAACTATGGAATTCATTGTCATGGGAACTGATGATAGCCACCAATTTGGATAGCTTGAAAAGGGGGTTGAACAGATTCATTGAGGAGAGACTCTCAGTGGTGACAGGTCTGCTGGTGTTGCTGCTAGAAGCATGCAAAGTTTTGTTTGTGTCTTGCGTCTGAATAAATTGTAATTTTTAATTGTACACCCCCTGCAGATTTATGCTCACTGTTTCCTGCCGCTGGCCTTGCGCTGTCTCCTTTTCCAGAGGCGACTTGTCTGCACACGCCAGTTGCTGAGGAGCTTGGTCAGGTTGTGGTCCTGCACCCTTTCTGCCTGAGGGATCCTGTGGGCATTTGCCACCGTGTAAATGGACTGCTGGACTAGATGGAACTGTGCTCTGAGCAAGCATGGCTTTTTCTTATGGAACACACTTCTATTTAGGCGGCAATGATAAGGAAATTGGGTGTAAATTCTTTGGGTTGCATCCAGAAACCATCTTCCAGAGTCTCACCTGTGGAATGGGACTTACCTTATCTTCTGCCTGCTGCAGCTTCTTCATGTCTCCCAGATTTCTTCCAAAGAGTCCGCCCACCATCCAGAGCATATCCAGAGCATGATGGGGCTGGTGGGGGGGTGGGAGGACACAGGAAGTCCCATTCCACAAGCAGTAAGCTTCTGCATGTGGAACACTAGTTCTGGATCCAATCCCGTTATATTTCATTTAGTATTTTTTTACTTGTCCAGAGTCACCTGATGCACAAACAAACCCATTACAAATATACCAAATTACTGCCCCCACATTCAGTGGCATGTCCAGGACTCTGCTCTAGCCTTGTTTCCAAGCCTACAGTGGGTATTATAATGAAGTGTCATTGATCATGTGCAGCATGCTTTCACACCCCTTAATCTGCATATTTGCATGGGAATACAGAGTGTGGCCTCCTGACAAACAGGACACCAGGCACATTTATAAACAAAAGATGCTGGTTTGAATCCTAAGATGTCCTTCTATGGACCTTTGATCCAGTAGTCTTCCATCAATGCAAAAGTGGTCATGATGAGTGCCCAATTTTCTCCGTTTATGGGGTCTCTAGATTAAACCCTTGATTTCTAACCATGATTGGCATCTCAAGAACACTCAGAATTTTGACCCAGTTCTTCACAGCAAAACTATATTGTGTCATCGCTGCTTACTGGCACTGTTCAAAAGGCACTGTTTGAGGTCTGGGATAACAGACTGCAACACTTTCCCCATTTCATCGGACTGCTTAGAGGGTCTAAGTGCCTGAATTCTTTATTGCAATTGAGTACAATTGTAAGCGTCTGAATTGTATACTTGTAATTACCTGCTAGAGTAATTTTCTCAATAGTGAACCAACAGCCATCCCATCCTACCTGAATGCATACCCACTGCTACTGTATAATAGAAATTGCCGAGTTATACTTTTTACTCTGCAGAACTTTTCTAAAAGTAGCTGTTATTCACAAAGAAAAGCCCAGCTGGTAAACTTTCTGAGGAGGCAACGTAATGGGGATCTGTGTTCAAGGAGATTCCTAAAATAAATCTGTGCTTTTCTTTTAATATTTCCAAATACTAATGGTTAGCTGTCTGCTCATTAGCTTGAGTGTCTACTTTGGGAGGAGGTGCAATTTGTTTAATGACACATACATATTTATAATGCAGATTACAATGAACATTTTGCAAGGAAATGTCACCTAATATACTTGCTGGTTTGGGAGAAGGAATACCTTTGTCTTCTGTTGTCAGTCCTTCCAAAACTTTTCTATTTGGCTGAATGGGGGGCACTTTGCCTCTGATAACAGAGTTGAGAGGAGTTGTTGGAGCATATCTGCGCATTAGGATGATGGCATGTCTATGTGGCTAGAGATTTCTCATAGGATGTTATAAATAAAACTGCTGAAGAACAACCTGACCTCTGGTCCTTCTGAAAAACGCTGGCAGTGCAGGGAAGAGAGCATTGAGAAATCCAGGTTCGCATCCCATCTTGGCCATGAAACTCACTGGGTGACTTTGGGACAGTCACTGCCTCTCAGCCTAATCTCCCTCAGGGTTGTCAAGATAAAACAGAGGAAAAGGACTGTGGATGCTTAGCAAGGGGAAAAATAGCACGTAAATGATATAAATAAATTGCTGCCTCGTGCATTCATTGTAATTGCAATCCTTAAATGTAGTAAAAGGGCAAATAGGAGTGGGTGGCTACGTTCTCAGAATGCAGCTAGGAGATCAGTCTCGCCCTCCAGGTGCATTGGACTACAACCCTCATTACATCCTTCCTGGCTTGCTCAGGGGGTGCATGGCCTGGAGTTGATGGGAGCAGTTGATGCTCCTGCTGGCCAGAGATGCGGGTCGTGGTGGTCTGACCCAGCTGAAGGGTCCCTGTATAAAATAACTGGGCCAATCTCCCAGGCCCAACCCAAAATGTTTTACAATGCTCTCAGGCATCGTCCTCTAGGCAGCACTGTTCCACATCCGCTAGCATTTGCAATGCATTGTGGGAATGCTGACCCTTCGTGGTGAATCACTGACGTGCTGTTTCCAGTTTCACCGCACACACTTTCCTAACTGATCGCGATGGCAAGCCAGCCCCCTGTTCAAATTGTTGAAAGCTCTGAACCCGATCTATCCCAGGCTAATGGTCTCAAGAAAGACTGATTTTAATGGAAATTAAAAGTGCTTAACCTTGGTCTGATAGCAGCCCCTTGAGCCTTGGGCAGTGTTCAAGAGATTTGGAGTGATTTCTCTATCAGTGGCGGCAGACTCATAGCTCCACCCTGTGCTTGTTTACTCAGAGGTCAGCCCCATCAAAATCAATGGCACTTTCTCTCAAGAAAGTATGCATGGGATCGCAGTTTGGTTTTAAAAAGCATGTTTGAGAAGCCTCATCTTGATCTCTTTCACTCACATGCAGTATAAATCATGACCTTCTTCATCAACAAAATCAATGAGGAAGATACGTAAAGAGAAACAGGAAAGTTCACTTGGTCGGGATCAATTAAAATAAATATCAATAATTCAAAAGTGGGTCGAGAGCATCCTTTCCAGGACCCACATACATTACCAGTCTTGTCCTGCATTAATGAGGATTGATTGTGTCGATGCTTATATAAGCTGAACAGTGCCACCCCATGTGGTTTTTTCTTAGGAACATCCATTTGCGCTTGGTGGGACTTCCTCCTGGTAAGGGGGTATCTGATTGCCTTTAGAGTGGAATCTTCCTTATCCAAACATGCCTCCAGATGTCACTCTCTGGAGTCAGCCCAGGAACCCCACCCCAGATATTTTTATTGACAGAAGGAAAGTTGACAGCTGTTCTTTAAAACTTCTGCATGTAAGATCCTGCTGGGTACTAAGAGAAAAACATTTTTCTCGTGGTTCTCTCCCATTTTTCTCTTTTGCATAATTAGCAGACTATACCTCCAGACAGAATATGCTACCAAGCCTTACTTTGAATACAGTTACTCCTTACCAAAAATGAATTATGTCAAAAGCAAAGCATCTTTCCAAAACACCCACACCATCCAAAATAAATAATACTTCATTTTCTCTTTACTTGGCATAAATTGCCCATTACAAAATGGAAACATATGCAATATATTGTTGCAGTTGCTAGCAATAAATGAAGAAAAGTCCCTTTTTAAGTGTTAGTGTGGAACTGATTGTCTTACATATAGAAATGTCATCATTCTTTTTAAGCCAGTGTCCAAAGTGTAGAGTTGCACCAAAGATTGGATTTCTAAAAAAAAAAAGTCACTGGAGTTTGTAAGCAAGTTTGATCTTGTTTGTAAGCAAGGCTACACTATGAACCTTTGATAGTTCAACTTATCTGGATTAGAAAGAATGCCGCATCTTGCAACTAAACAAGATCACTGCTTGCCACCAAGGACTCAACCATTACGGATATAGTGCAAGCTGAAGTTCTAATGTATCACCTGACGGTAGCATAACTTAGATTGTCAATACGTTTTCAGAGATGCTACTGTGAATGATTACTCATATGCAACAGTTTTATTTTCTGGGGAGTTTCGTCTTGGGTAGTAACTGAAATGATTACGTATCAGCCATATAATGCAAAATGTTCGGTGCTTGCAGATCTGGCATTTATTTACCCTTTGCATTGTCATTTTTATGCTTTTTTCTCAGTAGAGAAATAGCAACAGGCAATTCTGTGCAATTTTCCATTAGCTGTATAAGAGGGACAAGATGGTCTTTAGGACATGATGATGCAATTCACTTCTTGTAAATCTTTCCTTTAGTTCCAGTCACTTGCAGAATGAAATTCAACAATAATGAACTCAGTCTTCTAGTGATCACATAATGCAAATTAGAGGGGGTCTATTTATTTCATTGGATGTCACATTTATGGCAGATAATGCATGCTTTTCCTACAAGCAAATGGCATAAACACAGCAATGGTTTTTAATCTCTCAACTTCTTTTGCAACCTATAAAGTATTAGGTGCATTTGCACAGGAATATAATATTTAGTTCCCGCTAAGCTAAGCTAATCAGAGTGCAAGCTTACACATGTCTACTCAGAAGTAAATACCCAGTGAATACAATAGGACATATGTTCAAGTCTATAGGATCATAGCCTTAATCTCTTACCGAGGATATTTCTCCATAACCATCACTACCCAAGATGGTTGGGACACATCAAAGCAAATGCAAGCAATATGGAAGAGTGGTTGAAAGGTCCAAGACAAAGTACTGCCAGTTTGCATGTTACAACAAGCTGGGCTTTAAAAAGTTGTTGTGAATGACATGGGGGTGAGTGGCTGGGCCAGTCCCGCTGCCTAATCATTCCATTTAGGGCTAAACAAGCCAGGAACTCTGCATCCCTGCTAAGCGTGCTAGGTGGGTGGAGAACTCTGGGTTCCACCCCCAGTGACCCAGAATTCCCTGTCCACCCCTCACACTTCAGAACCCAGGAAGGGAGAGTTCATTGCACCTGGAGTGATCAAGGGGTGGCAGCCAGTTCTCGTACCCATCCTTATAAAAAGGCCTGGCTGCTTGTGATGTGCAGCCCAAGTCTGTTTCGTCTCAGCTGAGTTCCCAGACTTCCTTGCTCATTTAGGCACGAAGTCCTTGTCAAGCAAGCAGAGGAACTAGCACCCCAAGCCTTGCTTGTGCATCTGTCTGGGTGGAGGGCAAGAGTCTGACCAGGTGGGCTCCCCATAGCATACAGGAGCCGGGCTTTCCAGGTTCCTGGCTCGCAGGGAGAGCCTCCACAGGTGCAAGAGCCCCTCCTGCTCAGGCCATCGTCCTCCAGGCACAAGAGCAACAAGGAGGCGGGCAGGGCTGGAGCACTCCTCCCGTGTGCAGCGCAACCGAGAACTAGAACCTCTGAACGGAGCTCCAGTCGGAGAAGCTGGGGAGGTGCAGCGATTAGACGGCGAGAGACGAGCCACATGCTCTGCCTGGCAGCTGGAGGGAGCCGCGGGTGCTCATTTTCTGTACTGTGTAAGAAGTGCAGCATTCTGGGAGGGCTGAAAAAGGACCTCTTTTTCCCACCCATTTCCCTCCCACAAAATTCCAGCCATGCTCCACCCATACTGGGGGCCAGGAGTGGAGAGGAGAGAAAGATGCCTTTTTCATTGGGGCAGAGTGCACTCATCCAGAGAGCCACCCAGAGAGCTAATGGGCTAATGGGCAGGGTAGAAATTGGCTAATGGGCAGGGTAGAAATTGGGAGGGAGGGAGGGAGGGAAAGAAAGAAAGAAAGAAAAAGAAAGCAAGAGAAGTGTGCACACATGCACACAGAAAGAATAAGTCCACCATACATGCTAGACAGAACATATAGTTTAGTTCTCAAACTAAGTCTGGGGAGCCTCAGGTTTAAATCCCCACTTATCTAGGAAGCACTGGGTGATATTGGGTCCATCAGCATCCTCCAACCTAAAAAGAGAAGTTGCTTAGTATACAGAAGACACAGATGTGATACAAGAATGTACTGTATTAATCAGGCAGCTCCCTTGCTTCCTTGCTTGGTCAAACTGCAGTAAACAAGCCCACACCGAGCTTAGATGTTCAGAAAGCCCATCCATCAGGCCATCCCTAAGCCTCCCACAGAGGGAGAAAGGAGAGCAGGGCCACTGCATTGCCCCAGTGAAAAGCCGGCTCCACCGACTCCGCCAGGCTGAGGTCACAGCAAGAAGGGCAGCTGGGCTGCTCCATGCACTCACTCTTCCACAGAGTGGCGACTCGTTCCTCCTCCTTCCCATGATCCGCTTCCACGGACTAGCACTTGAGTTGGCTTCTTTCGTCCTCCCTCCCAGTCACCTTATGCTGTTTTGTACACCTATGTGTTGTTTGGTATTACTGAGTAATCTCATTTCTACCTAGTAACACATTTATTTTAAAGAAATGAAAGACAGTGAGACAGAATCCACATACAGTACTTACTCCTTGTGTGTGTGATAGGATTAAACGAGATGAATAAAATAGCTACACATTTCCAGTAAGAAAATTATTTTTGCAGTAATTTTATTTATTTATTTATAACATTTGTTTATTTATTTATAACATTTGTATGCCGTCCAATTACCAGCATCTCTGAATGGCTAACAGCATAAATAAATTATCGAGCCACTCTGGCTGCAAATACAATATTAAAATTCAATATTAAAACTTATTAAAATATAAAAAGGTCTTAACCTGGTGCCAAAAAACATATAATGATGTCGCCAGGCGGACCTCTCTGGGGAGCGCATTCCACAGTCAGGGCGCCACCGCAGAGAAGGCCCTCCTCCGGGTACTCTGTCTCCTAACTTCTTTCACAGATGGTTCCGGGAGGAGGGCCTCTGTTGCCGATCTCAGGGGGCGGGAGGGCAAATAGGGAAAAAGGTGTTCCTTCAGGTATCCTGGTCCCAAGCCTTTTAGGGCTTTATAGGTAATAACCAGCACCTTGAGCCCGGACTTCGATGTATGCCCTGTCTATACCGAAATAGGTCTCAAGGACACTCACAACAGTAATGGTGCAATTGAAATACAATGTAAAAATATGTAATAAAATTCCCATCTTAAAACTCCAAAGGAATTTTGCCTTTCTAAAATGAAATTTAATCATCTCAAGCTGCCAAGAACTGAAAACAACAGCTCATACAGCTGTCCTTTAAACATTCTCCCAGCCATGGGGGACTTTGTGAGCTGGATCCCATGTAGCCAAGGGCTGCCTCTGAATGATCCAACCACGTGGGCTTGGCCAGGCATGCAGGGCTTTCCAGTGGAATCCTCCCTCTGCCAAGATGGGGAGGTGTTGCCATTTCCAAACGAAGGGAAATTAATCCTTGTAATCAGCCCTGCCTATATATTTATTTACATCAGGCAGACATTCTCACAGCATGAGCTGCCAGTTATCGCATGTTTCCCACAAAACAACCCTATGAGGTAGCTTAGCGATCACTCATCCACGGGATGTCTTGGGACAGAGTGAGAGAGAACTCATCCAAGTGATCGCTGTAATTGTGTAGGGGTCTGAATGTGCATTGCTCCCATTCAGCTCAACATGCCAACCATTTCCAAGGGGATAACTATGTCAGTTTGTTGCAGCAGAACTCCTATAGCAAAGACTTCATTCTGACATCTGTTTCACAGACAACAGCCCACTTCATCCATATACAGTAAAAATCAATAGAAATAGAGTGGAGAAGGCATTACAAACCACTGCAACCTATTTACAACCAGATCCTAATCCTCTGTTTACTCTTGAACTGGTGCCAGAGAGTTTCTTGGGTCTTATTTCAAGCAGCCTTGGCACAGAAGTGCAGATTTACTGAACAATCCAATGCATGTTTACTCAGAAGTAAGTCCCACCAAGTTCAGTTGGGCTTGTTCCCAGGCTGGCTACAATCCTAATAACACACCACTGGTGTGTGTGTGTGTGTCTGTGTGTGTTATGGTTCCAAATTATTATTGTTATGAGATCAAGGCTCATAGTTGTTGTTGTTAGTTGAGAAGTTGCATCCGACCCATGGCGACCCCATGGACAACACTCCTCCAGGTCCTCCTGTCCTCCACCATCCCCTGGAGTCCACCCAAGCTCACACCAACTGCTTCAGTGACTCCATCTCGCCATCTCATTCTCGGCCGTCCCCTTCTTTTGCTGTCAATTGTTCCCAGCATTAGGCTCTTCTCCAGGGAGTCCTTCCTTCTCATTAGGTGGCCAAAGTATTTGAGTTTCATCTTCAGTATCTGGCCTTCTAAAGAGCAGTCAGGGTTGATCTCCTCAGGGACTGACCGGTTTGATCACCTTGCGGACCAAGGGACTCGTAGGAATCTCCTCCAGCACCAAAAATCAAAGGCCTCAGTTCTTTGGTGCTCAGCCTTCCTTATGGTCCAGCTTTCACAGCCATACATTGCACCTGGGAAACCCATGGCCTTGACCATACGCACTTTTGTTGGCAGGGTGATGCTTCTTAGTAGGTGAGTGAAATAATTCAAATATCAACATATATACAGAAGATTAGTATGGGAGAGTTAATACTTAATAAAAAACAAATCAGAGCTGTGCAAACATTTAGTTACTGAGGTAGGAAACCTCATGTGCAGATTAAAACTGGAGAAATGGCAATATCCAAAGAACTGAACTTGCAAAAAGAAAGTTGGTGGGACTTTTTTTTTTTTTTTTTTTTGTTGCAATAACCTGTTCACTGGGGGAGAAAAAGGATGTAAATATGTGTAAAAGATCTGAAGGAAAAAATGTTTGTTTTTATTTTTTTTCCGTTTTCCTTCATTTAAACTGAGGGGTCTTGTTGCATATTTATTCAGAGCTATATGTTGTTCATCCTTTCTTCCTCCGGCACCTCCTGCTTTTGAAGCCACTGCAAGAGAGCTACAAAAGAACAAAACATGGAAAAGCTATTTATTTTACAAAAGATGCTGTTTCCTCAAAGGTGCCATGTTGTCTTCAAGCTGTGCATCATGTGCAGACACAAAAGGGAAAAGGGCAGTGCTCTGGGGCAATCATTTTTGTTTTCTCTTCTCTCAGAACAATAATGAACATGGGCCCAGAAAAGCTAAACATTCAATTTTGCCTACACTAAGATTTACTATGTGGCCGTATTTCATGTGCTCAGCACTGAAAAGAAAGGAGAATTAGTGCACAGTAATAGAGCTTATTAACAAGGGGAAAGGAGGCAACCACAGAAGCCAAGTAGAGTGGGAGAATATAAATTACAAAATGAGCACTGAAGGAGAACTTGGTTGTTTATATGTAATACCCAACATGTGTCAGCAGAATATCCTCCTGGGAAGTAACAGTAAACATCAACACATATAGAATATAAGAATGCCAATGTCTCCAGTAAAATATAGTGATGGCAGATACGATGCTCATTGACTGAACTGATGGGGATGATGGGAACTTCCAGCACATCTGGAAGATGCTAGATTGGGGGAGAGCATCCTTCCCCAATTGGGCACCCTCCAGATGAATTAGACTATACATTCCCATTATCCCCACCCATCCTGGTTGGAAGCAAAATTGATCCGTTCCTTAAGGCAGATGGAGACTAGAGTTACCCACAGATTCTGGACATCTGCAGAGGTCTCCTTTCATAGAACTTTTCAGCTTGTTCGTTTAACCAAGGGCACTACCTCCACTGAGAAGGAATTGCTTGCAACAGATTGGCATTACTCTTTATCCCTTTTGTAGGTGTAATTTCTGCTCCCTCCCATTTCTTTTCTGATTTTCAAAGAGGGAATGCAGCCTCTCCCTCAACAGGCTTCTGTTTGACAGCAATTTCTTCAGCTTCCCTCTCCTTTGTAGCACTTGCAGGTACTGTTCAGGGCCATTACCAGGAGGCTATTTTAGCAACAGCTTCTGTATTTCCCAAAGGTCAGGTCAGAAAATTACAAGGCATGCTACTCTTGAGTATAGACTGAGTCGCTTGCCGGTGACCTTGTTTGGTTTTCTGATCATTGCTGATGTGTCATAAGAAAATGTCAAATCAATCTTCAGGAGTGTGACAAAAGGGGGCACGGTAAGGGAAATGGGTCTGACCCCTTCCATTGGGGCCACTGTCACCCTTCCATCTTCTGAGCCTCACCCTCCCCTCCAAAATGCTTTGAGAGGCTGCATGAAATCCTAAGCAGAACCACATGCGTACACTTGCCCCACCGCAACCACGCACTTGCTCCAGTTCTAGGCAGAAGCCCATCCCTGTTCCAGTTCGCGGGGGTGGGGGTGACTAGTTTGGAATAAGTCCTGAAATGAAGGAGCAAGCATAGACACAGCCATCGGAGTTAGTGATTTTTACCTGCAGCACAGCCATAAGAAACCACTATCTCTAGAAAGGCCACAACAGGGAGAAGGAATGCTTTTCCCTTGACAGAAGAGATACAGCTGGAGAGGGAAATGGCTTTGAGTGAGAGCTCTGGGGAAAGGACTGAGCAGTTCCCATCAAAGTCTCAGCTACATCCAAACTCAAACAAACAGGACTGCTCAAGCAGTGCCTCCAGTTTGGCCCATGCTTGGCTCCCCAGGGTGGGATCCCATGTCAAGACATGGACAGTTCCTACTCTTAGTTTCAGATGGGAGCTCTGGTGGAATATAAAGTCCCGTCAGACTTCTACACCCAGGAAGCCCTGGAGACAGCATGCCAGTGGACCATCAGGCTTGGGCGGAGTGGAGAAATACTGCCAGTGATGCATCCCTGAACTGGATATTTTTAGCTAACCAGGTCTGCTCAGCCCCACCATTCTGTGACCAACTGCAGCCTGATCAGGTTCTGGGGCTACTGAGCAGCTCCTGACAGGGTTTGGGGTTCTCCAGCAGTGGTGACCCCTCCACCTGCAGGCTGGATCCAGCCCAACAGGCATTCCTACCTGGCTTTGGATGACATTCTAAGCTCAGGAGGAAAGGAAGGAGAGGGAGAAGGAAAGGGAATGAAAGACAGAGAAGGAAAAGGGAAGAATGGGAGATCAAGAGCTTTTCTACAAGAAGATGTCGATCTGTTGCATTTGCTCTTGATTTCATGGCAGAGCTAAAATTCAAGCAAGAAAGGAAGAGAATTTCGTTACTTCTTTTCCACAGTATAGGCTCTAGATCACACTATGGTATAACAGAACAGCATAAATACACAAGTGGAAAGAGCATTTTCTTTCACTTTTAAAAACAATGCCACATTTTCCATGCACTAAGAAAGCTTTCCAAAAACACTGTTAAAAACAGGAGTGGAACTGGATGGTCACCACACCATTAAAGAACTTGGGGAAACTGTGAGTAGGGAGTGAAAATCACACAATAAATGCCTCATGTAGAAAAGCTCCTAATGTGAGGATGAACATAAAAATAGAGACAACAGAGAAGGAAGAGAGAATGAGCAAAAGAGAGAAAGAGGGGAAAGAGAGAAGGTGAGTTGCTTGTGCTGAGGCTGCATTTTGGCTTTGTCCACACCCAGTTCCAATTTGTGGCCTGCAGAGGATTATGCAGGATGTAAGTTTTTTCTTGCCCTGCCTCCATTGCCCAGTGGCCTATTCTGGTGAGTCCAGCAAATTGTTTATCTGGAGCATCTATCTTGGCATGTATGCCTGAGGTTCAGCACTGGACTTGCTTGAGGACATGGCTGACGTAGATTTGATTTGGGATCTGTTCTTGGGCCTAATGAAAGCTTGTGGCTCTGAGTCCAGCCACAATGCCTAGAAGAGATGTCTAAGTGCTGACACATGTCAGCTTAAAGATTAACCAGACTGTACAAATGGAAACAGGAGTCCAAACCACAAAAGGAAAGAGATACAACTCCATTTTATCCCATTCTACATTGACTGCAATGAATCATGCACATGGTCACGGTGCAATAAATCAACATCAAGATTCCAACCACAGGAATGAATAATTCCTGAACAATGATAGTTCTCTGTGTGTGGCTACAATTAACCTTTTCGGTAAAAGGGAATGGCAAATCCCTTCAATTGTCAGGTGAAAGCAAGACCTGGGCATTTCTATCAGGTTTGTAACGCCCCGATTCTCTGGCATGTCACATGGCACTCACCCCATCCTGTTCCTACATGCTATTTCTGCCAGTATATCCTGGATTTATGCAGACCAGTTAAACAAGGTGTGTGTGTTGTGGTTTTCCCCAGTATACAGATCAGTGTGTGCTAACTTGCAATCCTTTTCTGAGGCCAGGAGAAGTGATTTCCATGGGCTGGGACTGGTTGGAGAGAGGAAGTCTTCTTTGGGGCTTCAGCAAAGCAGCAGCAACCCTGAGAGATCCTTCAGTTGCTTTTCCTCCCACCTTGCCCTCACCCCTCCCTCTCCCTCTCCCTCTTCCTCACTGACTTGCAAATGCAATGCTGCTTCCCCTTTCCCTTCCCAACCTTTGAAAAATAAAGTTTGTAATGTCTTTTCAAGCCTGAAAATGCAAGTTTACAAAGAAATAAATGATCTTCCATGGCCTCATGTGCAAGCACATCACAGTGACCTCAGTGGAGCTTTCCTTATATGAGTAGGAAGAGAACAGGCTGTCTTTGCTTCCCAGAAATTGCTGCTCGGCTGGAGGGAACGGGGTGCTGACATGCTGGTTTCACCCCAGGGTGGGGTGGGAGGACATCAGCAGCAGCACCACAGCCTCCCCCTCTTCTCTCCCCATCCCTTCCCTTTCTCCTCAATTTGTGAGGGGCAGGGGGAGCTGTCAATTAATTTCTTTCCTTTCAAGAAGTACCCCAGTTCATTCACATGGCTAACTGAGCTCAAGAACAGAAGAACAGAACAAGAACAGAAAGCAAAACCAAATTAACTTTCAAGGGCCTTTTCCTGGCACACCTCCCCTTTCCAGCTCCTTCAACTTCTTCAGCAACTGTATTTGTATATGATGTAAGGTCACATTCTCAGCACCGTACCGTACCCATTAACATGTGCCCCAACTGTGATAAAAGTGTTTTGCATAAACAGCTTGAGTGCACTAACTCATAAAAGGGAAAATTGAAAGGACTCCAGGGCAGATTCCCCTCTGGGTCTTTTTCAGTCAGCCCAGGGAAAGGTTTCCTGATGGAATCGCCTGACCATCCTAGAATCTTCCTGGCAAACCTTAGTGTCACCCTAGTTCATCAACACAACAGGAGGTGAATATGTTCAATGGTTCTCACTTAAATAAGTCTCTCTGCTTGCTCTTCCTCCGATAATATTTTCAGCGGAGCTGGTAAAGAGAGATGCAAACCACACCATCTGTTATCCTGCAATGCTGAGACCATCCAAATAATGTAGCTATGATAGCAAACCAATAAAAGAGTGTCGGCAAAGCAAGATCACATGTTAAACAGAGCTGTGTATGAATTTTTTCCATGAGTTCACAAAAACGTCTCTATTTCGCCCACAAGAGACATCTTAAGTAACTTCAACCAACTTAGTGATATCTTGTTTCACGTCCTTCATGTTGGACCATGTCTTCAGACCCTCACTTCATGCTCATGTCTAATTCCCCCAGGTAATGTCTTTAGCTATGTGTCTTATCACATCAGCAGATGTTCATCAGCATGCAGTCCCTAGTGTTGTGAGAACTTGTGGCTCTACTATAAGCACAACAAGCTTTTACTAGACAATGGATTCCACATAGTCAGACTCATATCAACCAGATGCCTGTCCTTTTCAGGGGCCCATCTTCTGGTGGAGCCATGCCAGATGGCATTTTTGCCTCCTAGGCTACCCTTTTGGCTCAAATTGAGCAATGCGATCCACCATATGCTAGGGCCAGAACCCAGATCATGCATTGAAATCCCAACCCTCCAGGCCAACCGATAAGCCCCTTTCTATGTGTTGAACTCATTGAATGCACTGGCATATTTTCCACAGACTCTGCTATATTGATTGCATAAAGCATTCTCTCAGTAGCAAAGAAGAAAAAGAATTTATCGCAAATCCAATCCAACTCAGACTTGTTAACAATGATCTACTGAGGAAATGTGTGTTCTGCAATGTTCAGGGATTCAGCCATGATTATATACTTGTATGAATGAGTGCACCATCAGAAAAACCACAAATCCTGGATCTGGATCTGGGGCAGATTTATTCTGTTTGATCAATGGGAACTTTGTTGTGGATGAAGTGAACCTACATGATTATTTGGCTCTTCCAAATGAAACCCAAGATTCTAAGGACTGCTTCAGTGAAACTGAGACAGGGGTGACTTTGTATACACGAAGCAGATATATATCAAAGAATATTCACTCTAGCAGATAAGTGAAGCAGTCACCACACAGACACAATAACACTTGAAACTAAATCAGTTTCAGGAAAGCTTTAGGAACAGCCTTCTTTTTTATCTACATCCCAGCAAAATGTCTGGCTGATGGATCTTTTGGGAATCCCTGCTAGGGATGTGTGAGGATGGGTGGGAATCCGTTAGATTCCCTTGGCTCAGCTCCCCAGACTCTGGCCCACTTTCTCACAGCCCTGAGCCCGCCTTGGCCCTGGGTTCACTGAGAATTTGCCCGAGTACCTGCCAGGAACTGAGCTTCAAAAGCTGCAGAAGCAACGTCCCTCTTAGGCACATGTGAGCTGTGGTGTTGTTTGTGCATGCACATGTTACAGGAGGAGGCCGCCAGGTAGTGCCATGGGAGTTATGCAAGTGTTTGCAGGGTTCCTCTCAAGGGCAAGCACAAGAAGAAGTCCATGAAACAGGAGAAAGCCAGATTCTGGGAGTATCACCACAATCCTCGTCTCAGTTACTATAATGAACAAGGTTATCTATTATTATGAGTTCGGAGAGACAACTCATGTTTTTACTTTCCAAAAAGATAGCCATACTAGGTCTCCTAATTAGCTGCAAATATGGGAATTCAGCCATTCCTTACCTGAGCTCTGTCAATAAAAATGACATAATGACACCTTGCATCCTTAGACTTCATGCTTCAGTGCGGGTAGCAGTGTGGTCTTGAGCAGTTATGTTCTTGACTAATGAAAGGGAGGTTGCAATCAAAGATACAGCCAACCATTTGTTCATTCTTTCATACATTCATTATATTTGTACTTTCCCTTCCCTTCAAGGAGCCCAAAATGGAACTTCCTCTCCATTTTATCTGCACAACAATCCTTGAAGTAGACTAAGCTGAGAGCCAATAACTGTCCCAAAGTCACCCAATGAACTTCATGGGCAAGCAGGGGCTGGAAGCCTGCTTTTCAGGGTCTCACACCAAGACTTTAACTGCTACTCCATGCTGACTTTTCATTGGACCATCATAACAAAGTGATCATAGCCCAAAGGTTTTCATTCTTCCTTCCTGATGAAGGGAAAGCTATTAATTCATTTACTTTGGGAAATGAATGCTATAAGAACACGCACAGTTAAAATAGGAGCATCCCAATCCAAGAAGGAAGAGACAAGGGCAGAAAGCGTTTCTGTGCATGGAATGATTTAAAAGACTGGAATGAGGGATCATATACAAAAGTCACACTTGCCTCGGGTTGTCCCATAGAGTAGTGAATGCTTACAAATACAATTCTCTCATCTATTCAGATCAAGTTCTACCTGGATGCCCCCCTTCCCCTCGGCACATGTTCATATATGACATCTGATGTAACCCCTATTTGCACTGCTTTGTGTGATTCTCAGACAAGTGTATCTAGACGATACATGTTTTCAAACATCTCTCTGTCACAGGATCATATGTGGTTCACATATTAAACACACCTCAAAGTCATCACACTCCTTCAGTTCCCTGGCCTCTTCTGTCACTAGGGTTGCCATAACATCTGAAGTAGGAAACATCCTGAAGTCGCGAGACTAGACAAATGGCCCTGATGGCCCTGAACCAAGTTAGCAGCCATGGAGCAAGAGAAACAACTGGTTGAAGAACAACAAGCAGAGAACATGAAGAAATGGTAGCTTCTCCCAACAAAGGAAGGTAAGCAGTTGGGTTCCACGGGGATCAATGCTTTCAGCTTGTACATAAGTGAACTGGAATCAAGAATACCCAGAGCAGTGGCCAAGTTTGCTGATGACACCGAGTTATTTCAGGAGGTTAAAACCAAAAATGAAGTGCTAGCTCCAGAAGAATGGGCATCAAAAGAGCAAATGTGGTTCAATGTAAGCAAGTGTGAAGTGACAGACCAAATGAAAGCTGAGATAATAGTGGCTGGCCAAGGATGTTGGGGTAGTGGTGGAAAGTTCAGTGAAAATGCCAACTTGATCTGCGCCTCCTGTAAAAAGGGCTAATTTCCTATTAGGCATAATTATTATTTATGTAATTGATTAATTAGTTAACTCCCCTGTGTGGAAAGGTCAGAATTCCTAGAACTGTTTAGTGTAGAGAAAAGGCAAGCAAATGTAGACATGACCTATCATGTACAAAATAATGATTAATTTGGAGAAAGTGCTCAGGGAGGTGTTTTTCTCCCCTTCTCATAATACTAGACCCAGGAATCATCCCATGAGGATGACTGGTGAGAGATTCAGGCCAGGCAAAAGGAAGCACTTCTTCACAGAGTGCATAGCTAGGCTATAGAATTTGCTGCTGCAAGGGGTAGCAATAGCCCATCCATTTGGACAAGCTCATCAAGGAGAAGACTATAAATGGCTGCTAGTCCTGACCGCTCTTACAAGGCCAGATCCTGAAGATGAAACTCAAATACTTTGGCCACCTAATGAGAAGGAAGGACTCCCTGGAGAAGAGCCTAATGCTGGGAACAATAGATGGCAAAAGGAGAAGGGGACGGCAGAGGATAAGGTGGCTAGATGGAGTCACTGAAGCAGTCAGTGTGAGCTTAGGTGGACTCCAGGGGATGGTGGAGGACAGGAGGGCCTGGAGGAATGTTGTCCATGGGGTCGCGATAAGTCGGACACGACTTCGCGACTAACAACAACAACAAGTCCTGATGGCCACGTGCTGCATCCCATATCACCACCAATATGCCCATGTACACCAGCTGCTGCAAACTGTGCGAAGGAGGGTGCTGTTGCTGTCAGTAATGGAAAGCTGGCAGGGATTCCCCGTTCCCCCAGCCAACTGGGCAAAATCCCACTCAGTGTTTCTCCAGTTCTGCACTCCGGGACCGGTCACTGGATTCAGCATGCAACAGCCCAAGCTTGGGGAAGAAACACTTATATTTAAAAGGATAAAATATAGAGGTGGGGGGGGGTACTAAAACATGCAATCTAAAAGGGATAAACACAGGGGGAAATAGGGGAAGGGTGGGAGAAGCGACGGCAGCAACAATAGAGTTCACAGCCAGCCAAGATGCCCCAACTCCCAGGGCCTTGTTGGCCCACATGGACTAGAAAACAACAAAGCCAACTCTATTGTTAGCTATACACCAAAGTTCTGCCCTCAGCAGGATCAAGATGCACAGGCAGGGTGTCATGGCATTCCTTGACACAGCCAGCAGTCAGCTCCTGAAAGAGGGACAAAGACTCTCTTTCCTTACTAGCCTTTATCCCCCACCCCAGCCTGGCCAGATGTCCCCTGGGGCAATGGCCAATCTCCTAATCCTTGGGGCCCACCTTTTACTCTGGGTGTCCTTCCTTAGCCAGTCTTTGCTGTTATCTTTGGCATCCTTGAGAGTGAGATTTCTTATATCTCCCAGTGAACATCACAAAGGGAGGAGGATGCCTCCCAAGAGCAGGTAGCACCTGGATTTATAACATTTAATTGTTACAGAGTTCAGGGTTTGAGGATCTGGTTCATGGTTCAAGTTACACTGTCATATCTTGCTTATGACTTTCCATGAGCAGTTTGCTGACCATTTGTGAATAGAATGCTGGACCAGATTGGCCTTCAATCTGATCTAGTGTGGCTCAAGAAAGGTAAGGCTCAAAACAGACATTCCTTAAAATCATTATTTATCAGATATATTGTTTTTCATTTTATGCTGGGTACGGGAGACCCAGCATGGGTGCAGGCAAAGTATCAAGAACTGAATCAGGACCCCAGAACTTACACTGGAGTAAATAGTAATGCAAGTCACTGTTGCTAGATATGAAATTAAAGTAACATCTGTTTCAGTCCTGAGAGCTAATTTTTCTTTATTTTGCTTACAAAGTGCAAAAAAGATTGTTTTGCTTCATTGGGCTTTGAATATTACATAATGCTTTGTTGTTCTTCAAATGCAATGTTAATACATTTTTTGTGAGCCGCCTTGAGGCTTTGTTGCGATGGGGGCGGCATAGAAATGTTTTAAATAAATAAATAATACTGCTGTTATTTTATAGTATTGTGTATGGGGCAGGGGGGAGTTGCTCTTATTTATTCACCACGTTTTGATGCTTTCAAACTTGGGAGCCTGGAACGGGGAGGATGGAGGTTATAAATCTAACAAGCAGTCACATTTAAACATGCTTAACGTTCAAGTTCATTCTATGGTGTCAGTTTGCAGGCACATGAGCAACTGAGGTCCTTCAAGTCAACACTGTCATTTTAAGTGTTCCACTGGAAATATCTGCGGCAGCATTTTGCTGTTGGTTTGTTCATTTGTTTTTTTAAGCTATAAGGAGAAAACCTGAGCGAACCATAAAATGAATAATTTGAATGGTTATGAGAGCAGCAACTCAGTGTTTCATTGCTCCCCCAGCACCAAAAATTGTTCCCCTACAAGCATTTCCTGCAGCTGCTTTTCCAGTTTCTGGAATTACACTACAGCATGCTATGTCAGTAGAATCAGGATGATTGCTTAATCTATCAAAGGAAATGTAGATCCTCCTGCAAGCTTAATGGTGGCCCTGCAGTAACAAGGTCTTAGCCAGAAAGTAATCCAGGGTTTTATTATTAGCAACATGAAAAGGGAGACAGAGCAGGATGGGCAGTCCGCTAAACTTGGATCACCTAGAGTAGAAATAGGCTTCAAGAAAGGGAGTATTTCAAGTGCTTCTTGAAAAATAAAAAGAAAGGTCATTTCCCTTTCCACAGAGGCATGCAGAGCATAGCATTCTGGAATCTGGATGTGGCATTACGCAGGGTCTTGATCCACCTGAAACTAAAGATCTCCTTGAATCAGCAGAGTCTGCTCTTTTCTTTTGGGGGGGGGGGCAGTCCATGTGTTCCCTTTACAGAGAATCATTGTGTTTGAATGGTTGCCCAGTCCAAGTCCTGTATAAAGATAAAGAACCATCCAACAGCAAGGCACATGGATCATCCAGCTGAAGAATTCCACACTGTTGTGATATGGAGTGTTTAAGTTATAATAACTGTTTCTAATGTTGCATCTATTAGCAGCTGCACATTCCACACACATCTTGTCTCCTCTTTCTCACAATGTGTTTCTCCTTCTTTGATGATGAATACGTGCATACCCCAAGTCCTCACTTCCTAGCAACCTTTCTGAAATGATGCATAGCAAAGCTGGCCCTATCGTTCAGAAAAGGGAGAGAGCAGCAGACTTCAGATGTCATGTCATTACAGCAAACTGTTAGTGTTTTAGGGTGCAATCTAGTGGGGATGCCCATAGCCCTCCAAATCCAGATGATTTTCGGCATCCTATGCAAGGTGAGAGGATGGCAGGAGCAATGGTCTACTCCCATTCGGATTCTACTCCCATTCTGATTCCAGCTCTCTAACTGAGCCACCCTGGACAAGGGTGGAAAGGGTCTGAAGTGCCCCAAGCATATGTTGTATCCTGCTGGAACCTGCCCCTTTCCTTTCTGCTTCCTGGGATTCCCTTTTCACCCCTTCTCTTATGACCTCGGAGAAGCAGGCAGTTCAAGTCTTTTCAGACTGGCTGTGAGGGGTGGTGGGAGAGGGATCTGAACAGATGTGAGGTTGGAGCTGTGTTCCCACACTGGAGCAAGGACTCTGAAAAATGCTAAGGTCCTCTAGATGCTGTCTAGAGGTCATGGGATCGTTCTGTTAGGTTATTGCTCCTTCAGGTTTACTTCCAGGGAGAGGAGGGGATGCTTCAGGTACCAAACCAATTTGACTGGCCTTCCGTGCTATACCCTTTGGTTTGAGGGGGAGCAGTTTACAATTTTGCCCACCTCTTCCCTGTAGCACATGGACTGAGCCAGCTCTGGAGTTTACAACTGTGACTTTAGGTCAACAGCATTGCTACTGGTGCTGCTGTGAACATGAATTGAGTCTGGTGAGACAGTAGCACCACTCTGTTTTTGATTTACAGTATTTATAGGCTGTCCTATAATAGGATTCTCGGGGCAGCTCACAACAAGAAATGAAACCATTTGAAATGCAGGAACAAAAAAGAACAATAGATACAAAATACAGAATACAAAAGCAAGCCACACAGAGGTGTTTTTTTAAAGTCAGTCTGAATCTAAAGCAGATTAAAAAGTCAGGGATACTTTTTAAAGCCTCCCCTGGTGCTAAAATGATGCCAAATTAGGTGCCAGACACTCCTCTCTGGGTCAACTATCTTCTAAATTAGTGAATGTAATTACTGCTTTACTAATTAATTGCAGTCTACAGGGTTTTGTTGATGTTAGAGTCATTAAAAATATTGAAAACATTGGACTTTCTAAAAGCTGAAAGAGAAGGGCTTCTTCAGTGGACCAGAGTCAGGTTAACTGGACACCAACAAACTGTTTAAAGTTTGCCAGGAACAGACAAACACCTTGTTGTTGTTGTTGTTTTTCTTGCACGTGTTTGACAACCAATCAGGAAGTAAAAATGGCCAGGCTGAGTTGTTGCTGTTGAATTTCGTTTGCTGCTGGTATTCCAGCCCAAGTTAATCGAAAGCTCTTCTAGCCATAGCTGCTCTTCCATACGCAGCAGTGGAGTCCTGGAGAATCCCAAAAGCACAGCCGGTCTCCAGGGAAAGGGCTACCTGCTCCAGAACCAGCTGCACCCCTCTGTCCACTAACCTGAACAGCTGCTTAGTAGAAAAATCAAATTCAGAAATATTTGTTTGTTGCTTTAATTTCTACACCACCCAGGAGCCAAAGTTCTCTGGACAGCATAGCGCCGATCTCTTATAAGATGTTTACAAGAGTACTGAACAAAAATCTTACTGCTGAATTCCAGAATTATCCCACTTGCAAATCCAAAATCTTCCCTATGTGTTTCAGAAATGCTCCAGATGCTCCTGTCTCGCAGGCAAAACCAAAATGGGGCCAACAAACTTAACCCTCTGGACCCTCGGTCCATCTCCTACCTGTCCTGCCTTGGCCCAGTGCATCATCTCTGTCACTCTGCCTGATTTGCTCCCTGCCTTTCACTCAGAGGAGGACTCTGTATATTCCTTGGGACCTTCTGGCTGGAGGATGCAGTTTGACTGGGCTCCTCAGACTCAACTTCATGCCATTCTCTCCACCCTGCCCCCAGGCCTAATGCAGGAAGAGCAGCTGTGGCTAAACCAAGCAATGGCCATTTAAGAGGGGGAGGGAGGGGGTTCCTGATGGGTCTGACCTGGCCTCCCCACCCTGGAAATCTCAGCTTGACTCTGCATCACTGTATTTGACTCTACCCCACCCCACTTCTGGTAAGTGCAGTGGCTGCGGATGGGATCCCTGGGAACCTCAAGTGAGCTCCGCAGGGCAGTTCTCACTGGAGCTGGCAACAGCTTAGCCAGTCTTGCCGCAGTATCTGCGATGCCATCAATTCGCATTGGTATGCCCAGCCTAGAATTGTGCCCAGCGTTGGCACTGCAGCTCACCTTCATAAAGTTGCAGATGACATTGTGGAGAGGCAACTCCTCAACAATGGAATTGCTGGCAAGATGGCAAGAGAAGGACTTGGAGACCAGTGGGATCAATGCCATCTTTGTTGTTTTGTTCCGCTCTTCTTTTTTGCGATTACAGACTTTAGGCACTGGGACTCTAAACTTTAGGGAAGAGAGTTCTTTTAAAAGTCCTCACCTGGTGGATCCTAGGAAGTCGTAAGACACAAAGATGGCCCAGGCCAGCAGCCCCAGCCCTCTTCCTCACCATGTGCTTCTCTCGCTACCATCTGGAAGATGTTGGAGGGAGTCTTCACTCCATCGGGCCCTGAGCATCTGCTAAGCTGTGTTTGTTTACCTGCAACCAAGACATCACCTGTTTTCAACCCAGCTTGGTGCTGGCTTGCTTTCCCCCCACAGTCTCTGCTGTGGGCACAAGTAAAGGCCTGAACTGCCACCTGTGCTCATGGCAAACGCTTCAGGAAACAAACCAGGTGCTCTCCGTAGAACGGACTGGCATGTGTACAGTGACCATGTGGACCTGCTCGTGAACAGACTTATTGCCATTCCTGTTTGTGGAGACGGAGCCCAGGGACAGCATTCATTCCAGATGAACTGGAAATAAAATTATGCATTCTAGATGTCTGGTTTACAAGCATCCTTCCTTTGGATCAGCAAGGTGGTTCATCAAGAAGATTTTACCAGTTTTATTCTATGTTAAATTTCTCCCTCCCACCACCCATGCAATGATATTGTGCAGAATTAAGCCAAAGATGCTCAGGGCAAAGGGACAATATACTATTGTCTCCAACAGTATGAGAAAAACTACTGTGCAACACACATGGAGCCCTTGTTGTCCTTGCCTTCCAGCTTGTGGAAGCTTGTGGTCTTCCAGCCAGACCTTTAATGAGCTCTCTAATTGAGGCATCTTAGCGAAGCCAGGCAGAAGGTTTCTTGGACACCATGAAGGCACAGAAGCGTAATTATGTGTCATGGGAAAACCATCTGAAGGCCCTTCTATTATGTTTATTAAAATTGGCAGAGTGGGACGGCAAAGGCCTTGATGTGTTTCTCAAGAGTGCCTAGAATGAAATAGAGCTATGCTAATCATTTAATTAGGATTTTCATCCTTCACTGTACTGTGCTCTGAACAGAATCAGCAATCCTTTCTTTTATGTCATTATTCTTTATGTGAACACTTTAGATAACAGACTACATGTCTCTTACAACTAAGTTTTAATGCATATGGTTTTAAATTGGCACAGCTCTGGGTTTTTCTCTGCCATGTTAGGATTTTCTTCATTTTTCTTGGAAGAGCCTTCATAAAATAAAATATATATTTTAAAATATATTCAATTATCAAAAAATCTGCTGCTTTAAAACCAGAGCTTTGGCTGTCTCGTGTTGGCTCAGGCTCCACAAATCCAGAAAATTGGAAGTTAAATCTGGCATATCCCATGATTAATAATGTTATTGTGTGATGTCAGAAGTATTGGAACCAGCAAAATTTATTCATGTTGCCCTGGTCTTGCATTGGCTCATCAAGCTTATGAGCCTTATTGAATTGTTGGAGGAATCCTCCTGCGACCTGGAAGATCCCTCCGAGTTTCTTCCATTGCATACTGCGCTATGGTGGAGAGTGTTGACTGGAGCTCCAGAGATCTGGGTGCAGGTCCCCACTCAGCCATGAAGCTCACTGGGTGTCTTTGGGCCAGTCACTCACTCTCAGCCTGACCCTCCTTACTAGACTGTTGCTGTGAGATAAAATGGAGAGAATCTTGTAAGCCCTTTGGGTTCCTCACAAGAGGAAAAAAGGCAGGATAGAAATGTGATGTTGTTGCTGTTGATATGCAACATCATTGCTGATCACAGGCCATGCCTATTAAGTCCTTTAGGTTCCAGTTGGTTTCAAGGGGAGGGGAGGGGAGGGGAGGGGAGGCAACATCTAGAAGTCAACAGTGTATGGGAGGGCAGTGGAGGGGGGGAGCAACAGAAGAATCTCCAGGTTGTTGCCTTCTTGCGGAAGGCCAGATGGAACGTTTCCTCTTCCCCTCACAGCCCAGCCACTCCTGCTGGCTCCAGTACAGCACCCAAGTGTAGCACACACGGGCATGCATTCAAGGTGAAACCTGCAACATATCAAACAAGCTGTGATATTGCAGGTCTGAAGAAATGAAGGTTGTCCTGGCAGAATTAGTACAAGGGGCATGGATTGAAGTGAGTACCACAGATTCAGAAGGGGCCAGTTGCACCATTCCGGCCAGATAACCATCCAATTGCTTCTTGAGTGCCTCTCTTGGCAGCTGGCTCCACTGTCGCACTGCACCCACAGGCAGGGAATCTTCCTTGTGTCCAGCCTGTGCATCGTGTGACATGCCACTGGAATGCCAGAAAAACCCCAAGTGTGCACTTCCCCCACGTGTCCTGTACGGCTTTGCTTCCCAGCTGACATAGCCCTAGCACATCCCTTCTCTGGGGCCAGTGGTATTAACACAGGAGCAGCCATCTTCCCAGCACCATCTGCGTGGATGAGTTGCATCAGTTCTTCCAGCATCTGCTAAGTGGCAACATTCTCATTCCATAGGAAATCACTGCTGACATTCAGTGGAAGGAAACCCTTTTACACTCATCTGGTTCCATAACATTTGGCATCATGATGAACTGTGTCATATGAGCCACGTAAACTCTGTGTGTGTGTGTGTGTGTATGTGTGTGTGTGTGTGAGAGAGAGAGAGAGAGAGAGAGAGAAAGAGAGAGAAGCAAGCCCTCTTTCATTATGAATGCTTCTTGGTTTTACTGAATGAAAAAGCCTGTACCTCAAGCAACTAAACGAGCAGCAAATTATAAGTTCTGATAGTTTGATCTTATCATAGGCTACATGCTGTCCAACACATTTCATCAAGCAAAAATGAATCCACTCATGTGTGACAAAACAATTCAGGGAGCCAAATACAAAACCAAAGCATTCATTCATTTACACTTGAAAATATCATAAAATTCATTAAAAATAAAGCAAACCTATTGATTCAGCCATAACATCCCCCAAACTAATTTGCTTCACATTCTGGCTGCAGCTCGTTGCCATCAAACTAAAAGAAAACATATTGTTTATAAACATGTTGCAAAATGTCCATTATTTATATTTATTTCATAGGTCCTCATTATCTGAATTTATTGTGTGCTGAGAATGTAGCCACATTTCATTGCAATCCTGTGTGAACCACGCTGTCTCCTACTGCAAGCTTTTAAGAGACAAATACCTTTTGAATGGCTCCCTAGACTAGCCCTAGGAATGCGGCTGAGCAGTGTGTTCAGGCATTTGGCGCAACAAACAGACTCTGTGCTAAAGTGGGGAGCAGCAGGCAGTGGAACCAGCTGGTCATCAGCCAGAGTGCAAAGACGGCCAAGGTGAAGTGGAGACGACCAGATGCCACTCCACAGCACTCACTTCTTTGCGAGAGGCAAAGAAACTGCCTTCCCTGTATCCCCGAGCGGCCACCCAGCACAGCATATTCAGCTGGTCCAGACGGCTTTCGCGCTGCCCCCGGTGAATGCGTCCCCAGCCCCCTCGGAGACCGGCTGCGACCTTCTTGCATTGCCCTTTGAGAGCAAGCTTGCTTGTCTCTGTGGTGAACTTGACGCTGTGGGTGGTGCATTTCCTGCTCCATTATCATCTGCCAGATTTTGAGGGATCACTTTCTGCTACTGCCCCTTGAGGACGTGAGCACGGTGCTTGCAGTGGTGCTGCCAACCATGTACCATCTCACTCCTTATCCTTCTTGGCTAATAAAAGCTAGCAGAGGGAGCATGCTGGGTGAGTTAAGGGAGAGATAAAGGCACTGCTACCTAAAGGGATGGTTCCAGCATCCTTAACCTCCCCTGGACCAAACCATATTTGAGAAATATTGTCCAGTTGCAAATACCTCTTTCTTCAGTAATATACTTGAGATGGTTGTGGTGGAACAACTACAGGCATTCTCGGAGAATACGGATTATTTAGCCCAAAGCAAAACCATCCAGAGAGCTTTGGTTGTGGGGTGGTATAGAGATGATGATGATGAATTTCAATCTGGGTTTCAACCTCATTATGGATCATCCTGATGGACCTTTGTGAGGAAAGGGATACAGCAAGTCTGACCCAGATAATTCTACCTGATCTTACCATTGACTTATCCTGAATTGATTCCATGGGTTTGGTATTGGGGGCATTGTGTTACAGAGGTTCCAGTCCTACCTACAGGGACAAACTCAAAGAGTAACAGAGGACTTAGCAAAGCTGGCAATTAAACCATGGGTCTGCAAGATGCCATGTTGTTTAGCATCTACATGAGATCACTGGGGTCTGTCACTGGGGAATCTGGAACCAACTACCATCAACATATTGTGGCAATGGAACCAGGGAAGTCTGTTCAAGTCTTAGATCAGAGGCTGGAGCCAGACATGGGTGAGGGTCACTGAACTGAAGCTGAATCTGGGCAAGATGGAAATGTTGCAGGTTCTTGTGTATGGGAAAGAGGGTCATTGACTGTTGTACCCCATCTGAAAGATCAAGTTTGCAGCCAGGTGGTACTCCTGGATCCACCATTGTCTCAAGAATCCCACAACACTCTGGCAACTTAAAATACCTTTTAGTTTTTTGACTTTTACCATCTTGGCCACAATGGTACCAGCGGTAGTAACCTCAGGACTGGATTACTACAAGGCATTGTATATGAGCCGCTCTTATGGTTGTTCCAAAAGTCATGTTGTACTATAGTCCCACCACATCCATTTTGAGCAAGTGCCCTGACCTACTGTGGCCATTTTGTGATTTGTATCCCGGACACTTTCTCAAGATTCTGAATGTAACCACTGGCTTGACAAGGTTGGATGCTCTGCCCAGTTCACACAGCCAGTTTCGCTTGCTTTTCCCTCCAGTAATGATGACAGCAGAGCTGGAGCTACAAGTTGGGCTTGTGAAGTAAATTTGGACTGGTGGGACACAACCTGCACAGGAACATTCTAGGGTCCAGATGCATAATTTCAACTTACCTGGATCCCAATATTTTTGCTTCCTCATATAATGTTTCCTGAAGTGATGGGCAAGAATTCTGCATTTGTTTGTTTGTTTGTTTTTTAATAATTTATAAAATTTGCAAATGTCTTCATATACAGGAAATAACCTGATTTTTAAAAAATGAATGTGGGAGAAACCAAAACTAATACATTTGTCCATCCAGGTCACTTGCAAGTCCCAGTGTATTCAGCAACATTAGCACTGAATAAGGGTTGCTTCCTCTTTCTTCTGTCAAGCACTGGATCCTTACTGCATATGGCAGGCATTTACGACGTGTTTTTCCCCATGTTGGGAACAGTGGTACCTATGCCTTTTTATAAGAGTGTTCCGACGTTCTCACATTTCTTGATACTCGGGAAGGGAAGAACATGCTAATGAATCAATAAGAGGAAGCAAAATGGATGGATTCATCCGTTCCTCATCCCCTTCTTTCCCGGTTTCTTGTTGATCAGATCGAAGAAGCACGCCAGGCTCTGCGGTTCCACTTCACAGTGGTCTGCCTTCTGGATGGGCCACTGCTACGGCTGCAGACCCCGGCTGTGGCTGTGTGTAGAAGGATGCTCCACTGTGCCTCCCTGCCAGACTTGCCTCCACCAGCTTCATGCACTGAGCCCCACCGTGACAAACCCCTGGAGCAAAGCTCAGCAGGCGGCACTTGGGCCCAGATGATGGCTAACAGTCAGAACTCAGAGATGCTATCCAAGCAGATGGTCCCCTTCCAGCCCGGAGTCAGGCAGCTTTGCTGGGCGCACTCCTTTGCTGCCTGACAACCTGCCGATCTCTCCCACTGCAGCGGCCAGGAGAATCACCAACACTAACCATGCGTGAGCCAGTTCTCCCCATGAACATCGTTCTCTCTCAGGCTTTCTGAGTCGAACGCATCAACAAAATGAGCAGAGTGGCATGCAGTGGCCTCAGAACAGGACAATTTGAAAAGGGGAATTGAAGAAGAAGATGGCACAAAGAGAATGCATTTCAGAAAAGATGGGAAGGACTGATCTGTGCCGTGGATCCAATGCTGCCCTTCCGCTCTTTGGCTCTTTGATCCACTTGGGTCATTCTGAGCAGAAATGGGGGCAAGATGTGTTTTGCTGATCCCCCTCCCCTCTGTACCCTGCTCCCAGAGTGCACTCCTCTAAATCGTTGCGTGTGAGGTGGCATGGGCAGGCACAGGGGAAAGGGAAGATGGCCTCTCTCCTCCTTGCATTCACAGAAGCACCTGCTGGATAAAAGGACCTTCCCTGAAGGGTTGGCCAGCACTGGATACACGCCAGTATTTACAGTGTCAGAGCTGAAATGTGACAGACTGCCACCAATACTGCGTGGGGGCTGGGCAGTTGGGGGGGGGGGCTCCTGCCCTGAAAGGTGGCCAAGGAATATTACATATATTTTAGTGACTATAATTGCACTGCAATCTACCAAGCGGTATCCTAAGCTTGTTTTTGCATCCCTACCTATTGACAACTGGCCCTCCTTCACTCACTCATTCACTAAGTGGATATAGAAGGTATAAAGGCATCTTCTAGAGCCGTGGTGCCCAAAGTGGGCAGCACCCCCTCCCCGGGGGGGCAGTGGGAAGATCCAGGGGGCAGCAATTGGTTGTTTTAAATTTGCAATAGAGCCGTAAACCTGAGACAAAGAAAGAGTCATGGATAGTTGCCCAAAAGGCAAGGGGGTGGCAGCCCAAAAATGTTTGGGGATCACTGTTCTAGAGGGAAGGAAGGTTTCCAAGAGCAAAGTTGTCCTTCCTGGTAATCAGTGCCGTGTGTGTGTGTGTGTGTGTGTGTGTGTGTGTGAGAGAGAGAGAGAGAGAGAGAGAGAGAGAGAGAGAGAGAGAGAGAGAGAGAGAGAATGGAGGGAAGGAAGGAAGGAAGGAAGGAAGGAAGGAAGGAAGGAAGGAAGGAAGAAGAAGGATGCCTGATTCTGCAGAGCATCTGCGAGTGTGTTACTGACAAATGCATGCGTCTCAGCGCAATAATTTATGAAAGCTGAGCAAAGGGAACAAGAAGGAAACCTCAACCATTCCCATCTCTATTGCTTTATTTAACATGTTTATATCAAACAGATTTCTAAGAAAAACTGCCTTGTCTGTGGCTCATGGGAAGGGCAGCTCAAGCTCAAGTACTCAGTGCTTTGCAACAATTGGCACTGGGTGTTCAAATATTTACAGCAAAGTCCATTTCAAGCTCATTAAAAATCTAGTATAACGGGACTCTTTTAAATGCAATAAATGATGTAAAGAAAAAAACTGCCCTGATTTTGACCCTGTCTGGCTGGCCTTGTTTATATTATTTGGGGGGTATCCTTAGCATATGAGAATGTAGAACATGCTGATGTTGACAGATGTTTTATATTTCTTAAATGAATATTTATTTCCTGAGTCACTGATTACCAGAAGATGGTAAACAGCAGATCATACCCCATGTTTTATTTTCCCTCAGTATCCATTCAGAGTGCAATCCTATCAGGATGAGTGTGAGCCCCTGGATTCAGAGACTTGTGTTGCTCCAGCGAAGAGGTTTCCCAACTCCTCCCATGCTGCATTGCCATTAGAGGGCCCAAAATGTGGCATTTCAGAACAAGATGGAAGCTAAAGCAGCTCCAGGACATCTTATATCCTGACTGCTCCAGTAGCCTTGTCTCTCAGCCTCTGAAGTGCCTCCTTTAACCTCCCCTACAAGTTCTGACTCTCAGAGAGTGCCATTATTTCTGCACCAGTTACAAGGGGGCAGAGGAGGACAAGCAGAGCCCCAATTCCAAGCTCTGAGATTGCATCACCTCTCCAGCCCGAGATCTGGGAATCTGAACTATTCTGTCAACCCCTCAGAAAATGTCTAGGAACTATAAGATGTTTTCATTCATTCATTCATTCATTAGTTCCCCTCCTTCCTCCCCAAAATGGCACTATGGGTGACTTAACTAGACTATTAAAACCAGTTAAAATAATAAATTCAAACACCATGAAATATAACTACAGGATAAAAATGGCACCCAACCCCACAGGCCCACTTATAAGCCAAACACCTTCTTGAATTATCTGGTCTTTGGACCATTTTCTAATTTGCAGTAGCTTTTGGATGTTCAGTCACCCAGAGCACCAAAACAAAATCTGCCACTTAAAATAGCAGGCAGTTATTTGAAAGCAAAGTGTTGGGGTTTTGGATGAATTCTGACTTAGCGATACATTATTGGGAATAGCATCACCTGCGGAAACAAGAGATGTTTGATGATGTGCGGTTCAAGCACCCAAAGAACTACCACAAGGCATTTAGATAGTCATAATACCACGCAGCGCAGCTGCAAGATGAGGTCCCTTTCTGTCCAGATGGCATCTTGCCTGTTTCCCTCTGACTTCCATCTGGAGGAATGGGGAGCATCTGCTGCCAAACCTCAGAGCCAGCATTGCTCCATTTATCAGCCAGTGGCATGAGGCAGCCTAGCTGTCTTAGTGGAGGTGAGCCATTACTTTGCCAGGGGCATCCCATCTTCTAGCAGACTGGGATCTTGCAGGGCCCTCCCAAGCCAAAGTTATGACTGCGGCTCTTCTCAGCTTAGCCACTAATACTGAGCACATGCTGATGAAATAAAGCTAAGAGAAGGCAAGTCTTAGGAGACAAAAAAGAACCTGAATGTTTGTGACCCTTTAAGTTAGGTTCCATCTCCCAGGTACATCCATGATGCTTAAATTAATTCTCTGCTTAGTCAGACTATGTTTATTATTTTTATTCTAAAATATTTTAAAAACATGTTTTGCTTGAGAAAGTTTGAAATTGCAATTAGGCTAAAGGAATATGGGGAAGGGGACAAAAGAACATACAAAAGGCCCCCTGCCCCACTCACCAAATGTCTACATAAGTGATGTTCAGATGACGAAGCGGGTGCAATTTTGGAGGCACTAAGGGCACAATGGGGGCGGGGGAGAGATCTACTGCTTCCAGCATCCCCAGTCAGCATGGCAGGAGTTGCCAGCCTTGATTTCTCTCTAAACATGCATGGGATTCTGTCTTAAGACACTTCGTATCTGTTAATTGAGGCAATTAAGTCACTCTGACTAATGGCAGGGCTGGGCTTGTGCATAGGATGGAATGTTTGAGCAATACTGGAAATGAAGGCGAGGGAGAGGGAGAGGGCTCATTTGTCAATGGTGAATTCTTACCTGGTAAGTTGGGATGAAGCTTACACCTGCAAGCAGGGGTCAAACCCCTTGGCAGCATGAACAAACATAGAAGCCATATATTCTTTCACCAGGGAGAAGGCCAGGATTCCACCAGGGTGGAAAGAATATCCTAAATATCAGCCACTTTCATGGCTCTTTGAGGAGGAAGCATGCCTAGGAAACCTATATAATCAGCTGGATAAGGGTCCAAGTCCAACTGTAGAAATAATCCATGAGTTTAAGGATTATTCATGGTGGGGGAGTTGCAACAAGGAAGCAAAGGAGCTGCTACATGAACAGGCGAATAGCCTACAGCAGTAACCTCAAGGGCATCAACACTGTGAGCTGCCGGAAAGCCAAGTGAGGAGGACCATTCAAAGGCAAGCAGGGAAAGGGGGAAGTCCACTTTGGTGAGGCAGAGGCTAAGCCTGTTTCCTGATCCCACGAATCTCAGTATCTGCAGAGAGGGGTGGTTTCAATCCCCACCAAGCTGTGCCCCATATCCTCAGGCTGCAACCCGATGCATGCTGATTTGGGGCAAACTGCCTTTGATGCAACAGAACTAAGTTTTGAGTAAACAGAACTTGGGTGTTGGCAAATGGCTTCATTAGAGCAGGTAAAAGGTAAAGGTAAAGGTTTCCCCTTGACGTTGAGTCCAGTCATGCCTGACTCTAGGGGGCGGTGCTCATCTCCATTTCCTAGCCAAGGGAGCCAGCATTTGTCTGCAGATGGTCTCCATGGTCATGTGGCCGGCATGACTAAACACCGAAGTGCACGGAACGCTGTTACCTGCCCACCAAAGTGGTACCTTTCTATCTACTTGCCTTTGTATGCTTTCGAAATGCAAGGTTGGCAGGAGCTGGGACGGAGCAATGGGAACTCACCCCATTGTGCAGATTCGAACAGGTGACCTTTCAATCAACCAGCCCAGCAGCACAGCAGTTTAAACCACTGCGCCACCTGCAGTCCCATTAGAGCAGGAGAGGAATGCAAATTTGTAATCATAATATGGATCCTACCAGACTGACCATAGTGAAATCTTCTATTTCTTCCTATTTCACTAAACTGCAGTTAGTAACAAGAAGACTCTTTGGCACAAAACAAAGTCATCCCCTGGTTCTGATAGAGGAGCATCTCAAGGAAATCTTTCTCTATTGTGTGTGGGCACTGTAACTGCTGAAACATTCAGGCTGTGCTCAGTGTAAGCATAAACTAATTACATGTTAAATCCAGCATCCACAGATGGCACTGGATTTCTTGTATGCTTGCATAAGTTTTCTTAAGGGTGGCAGAATGCTGGCTACAACCTGCCAAATGTTTCATTTCATTCAAAAATCCCCCAGTGTTTAAATGACATTTTGAAGATGTTTTCTCATTTGACTAACTGTTTCTAGTTCCAGCATGTGTTTTCATAGCAAACTATGAATTTCCCACCGGCTTGGATCCATGGCATTGGTCTTTCCTTTACCTCAATCTGGAAGAAAGCGACTAAGCCAAGGAGGCTTGTGATCCATTTGGTGTGCATACATCTGTCACCGCCCAACTGCCATCCACTGAATATAAGGTCCTAGGTCCCAAAAGGTCCACCATGAAGCCGAACTTAATTTATCCATTAAGCAGTCCACAGAATAAGATGAAAAAAGGCTTCATCTGCTGCATTTCTGGATAGCAGGTTGCACTTAAGGGGAGACAGCAGTCAACAAAAAGCTTGACTACCCTAATTAATAAAACTAACCCAATTATTGGCTCTTTATCTATTATTATTATTATTAGTAGTAGTAGTAGTAGTAGTAGTAGTAGTAGTAGTATTGATCCAGGGTTGCCCATCCAAGAGCATCTATTTCAGAGGTGTAGAGATCTAGAAGGGGCAGAGGAATTAGCAAAAATCACCTTTCCTCTCTCATTTCTCTCTTGCGTTTACTGGATCCAACATGATGACAATAATGATGCTGCCTGCAAACATCAGATGAACATTTCTGCTTATGCACTTCCTGCACACACAGATTCTTCTGTCTTGATTGCTGGATATCCCTAGTGTAACTTCTGCAATAGGCATAATTTCATTTCTTGACGCTTTTTATTTTTAGGTCTATTTTGTCATCATGCACCATAACACGTTCCCTGTGAAGCTAAGTAATCCTTTCCCCCACCCTTTGCTTTAATTATTTCAGCTCCTGATCTCTGAAGACTGTAAAAACCCATTCATATATGGAATGGAAACAGAGGCTATGTTTTACAAAGAGAGGTCTTGTCTTGTACTCTGCAAAATGAACATTTTTGAAAAGCTGGTTGGTGCTTTCCTCTCAACAGTGTGTGAGCCTGGGACCCAGGAGATCTGGCTGCTGGTCCCCACTCAGCCATAAGCCCACTGGGTGATTTGCAGCCAGTCAGGGACTCTCAGCCCAACCTACCTCACTGAGTTGTTGTGAGGATAACAGAGAGGAGGACAACCTTGGAAGCTGCCTGGGTTCCTTGTCAGCTAAAGGTGGGAAATGTATTCAATGTGATGATGATGATGATGATGATGATGATGATGATGGGCAGAGAACCACAGGTCAGGGGAAAGTAGAGGGTAGATCAGAATATATTGGCCTATCTTCCAGAGTTTGCAATGAAACAGCAAGGATTTCTGACTCACAATGGTTTAACAATAGCAACAACAAAACGCCATTTCTTAGAATTGAGCTTCCAAAATCCACACAACTTGGGGAGAAACAAGAATAGACCTATGTCTGAAAGAATCAGTGCACAAGCTCCAGTTCTGTTACCAAAAAGTAATTTCTGAACTTAGCATATGCTCAGAGGCTACCTGCTCCACTTCTCTATGTCTGCCTTACGAATCACTATTTGTCACTGGCTAAAAGACAAAGTGAATCCTGGAAGCCAAAATCTGCCTACTCCTGGTTTGTACGTCACACAATGTGTAGCCAGTTATTTCAAAACGTGATTTATATGAAGAGCTAGATCAAATAGCGCTTGGTCTTTTGATAACTATTCTGCCAAATTCGCTAGGTTTGGAGCATCAACAGGGGGCTCTGGGCCCTGGTTCACACAGAAGGGCAACCCATCATGGACAATTAGCATGGTTTCTTCAGGCTGGCTTAATTTTCATGAACAACCATCTTGAGAAGCCATGGCTTGTTTGACAGTGTTGATACCCAAGGTGGCTTGTTGTATCGTTTCATCTGCCAGGGGATTTTATTGTGAGTTGACAGGAAGGACTGGAGAGCTGGCCTGAGAAAGTGAAAACCTTTTGCTGTTTCTGACAGTCTTGCTGCTGCCATCCTCCTTCATTTCAGAAGCAGCAGCAGCTTGTGCAGAATGTGGCAGCCAGATTAATAGCCAGGACCTGTAAGTCCGAACATGTGAATGAGGAGCAAGAGCCCCGGCACCTTGAAGCCACCTTTCTGTTTTTAGCAGCTCAACAACAGACTGGGTAGGTCTACGGATCAGGCAGACAAAACGCTGCCCATTTCAGGGAGACATTTTCGGTTTCTATTTAAATAACTGCAGGGATGCATGAGAAAATCAGTTCATTCAGTTTCGATCTGGAGTTACCTAGTCTGCATCTTCTACACCAAATATGGACTTAGGCACAAGCTGCAGCACAGAATTTTATGCAGATTTTGCCTTTTGTGCTCTTTTTGGTGATACGTAAAATATGGCAACTTGGATTAAGGCACCTCTCATTGCACCTTGGTTGAATTAGAAAGGGGCAAACCCAGAAAGATATGTTCTCCCTGAAAAATGTTCTACCTATTTTTGGCAATCCTTAGACACACTCAAGCAGCTGATGAAAATGTTCCGAGAGAGGAATTCTCAGGGCCTTTTTTTAATACAGGCAGTAATTAACCATGCCAACACACAAAAGTAGAGGTTAATAGTTTTTAAAGCTTATTAGTGCACGGCAAGAGGGTTTTTTTAAAGCATCCGTTTAATTCCACATTAGTTTTAGCATCAGACATTTATGTAAGACCCCACAGAGCAAGGAGGCATTTAAAAAGAGCCTTTAAAGTTGCATCTCCTTAAAGCAACAGAACAGAAAAAAATAATACAGGGCGTAACCTTTCAAGGAAAAGAATACAGCACCGGGGGAGCAAAATATTGGAGGAATAATGACTGCAAACAAGCATGATAAAACTGCTGAAGGGCGGAGGAGAGCAGGGACAAGGGGTGCAGATCTTCTCCGAGCTCTGCGATGTATTATTTATGAGTCCCTGTACCCTTCTTCAACACTGGTTTCCAGGGCAATTTACAAATAAAATGCTAAAATGTAGCGGTAGAAAATAAAACCCCAAACAACAAGAACAGTGATCAAATATAGTGTACGTAAATCCCCAGAGCCGAAATGCAGTTTTCAGTACTGAGAACCATTTGTTGTTGTTACGTTGCGTCGTCTCCAATTTATGGTGGCCCTGTGAATGAAAGTACTCCAAATTGCCCTGTTCTTGACAGTTCTGGTCAGCTCTCCCAAGTTCAAGGCGGTGGCTTCAATCCATCTCATATTTCGTCTCCCCTTTCATCTTCTGCCTTCAACTTTTCCTAGCATGATTGTCTTCTGCGGTGAATCTTGCCTTCTTATCATGTGCCCAAAGAAGGACAGCCTCAGTTTTCTCATTTTTGATTCTAGGGAAAGAGCTGGTTTGATTTGATCGAGGACTCACCTGTTCATCTTTCTTTCAGTCCAGGGTATTCACAAAGCTTTCCTCCAACACCATGTTTCAGACACCTCAGTTTTCTTCCTGTCAGCTTTCTCCACTCCATCCATGTCATTGGGAATACAGTATGTGTATGATCTTATCCTTGGTCTCCTGTAAACAACCTCACACTTGATGATCTTTTCCAGTTCCTTCATTGCTTCCCTTCCAAGCATATGCCTTCTTCAGATTTCTTGGCTCCAGTCTCCCTTTGAATTTATGACTAAGCCAAGGTATGTGAAATCTCTCACAATTGTCTTTTCCTCACTATAAAAATAAAATTCTGTTTCTGTGAACATTATTTTAGTTTTTAATATTCAGCTGCAGTCCTGCTTTTGTACTTTCTCCTTTCACTTTTATCAGGGGTCATGGGGGGCGGGATTGCCAGTAGTATGATATCATCTGCATATCTTCACTTAGTGATGCTTCTTCCACTAATTTTCACTCCTTCATCTGGCTCTAATCCAGCATTCCTTATATGTTCTGTGTATAGATTGAATGGGCAGGGAGATAAAATACATCCTCGTCTGACACCCTTGCCTATGTTTCTCCGTATTATGTCTCAGCCTCTTGTACACACCAGGACAATCAAGTGCTGAGACACCCCCTTTTCTTTCAGGACCATCCATTGCCCCTTGTGATCCACACAGTCAAAGGCTTTGCTGTAGTCTGTAAAGCATAGATTGGAAATTCTTTGGTGTGCTCCAGTGGCCAATGTGTATTTGCAATATGATCTCCAGCGCCTCTTCCTTCTCAGAATCCTGCCTGGACATCCAGCACTTCTCTCTCCATGTAGGGTGATCTTCTTTGTTGCAACACTTGGCTTTGCATGTGAGAGTACTGCAATGGCCCTATGCTTGCTGCATAGGTATTTAACATTTCCAATCCATGGACTATTGCTTTGTTTTTCATATTTGTTAACATATTTGTGTTAGGATTTGGACTGCTTCACTTTCTGAAGTTTGGAATAGTTCTATTGGTATCCCATCCACTTCAGGTGCTTCATTCTTTCCAAATGCTTTCGGAGCAGTCTTCTCATATTGAAGGCTCTTCTTCTTGGGAGTCTGCTTTGTAGAAGTCTGTCATCTCTTCATCTCTTCCCTATAGTTCTCCTGTATGTTCTTGTTAATTCTTTTATATCTTATTTCTTTTATACTTTATCGCAGTGTCCCATAGAGCTTCAGTTATGGGCAGTATAGAAATGAAATGAATACATACATACATAAATAAATAAATATACATTATGAGACATCAACAGGAAAAGATTACAGGAATTGCCAGATGATTATGCAAAATCCCACCACTACTGCCACCATTTTGTGACTGATTCGTGCCCCACTGCGTCATCTGTGACCAGTGAGCCACAGGCATGTTCAGGTCTCTCCAGCAGGCACTGGGGTGAAAGGTTAGACAACCCGCCCCCCATTTATCCAAAAGTGTGCGTACACACACCAAAAAGTGTATCTGTGTTGTACATGTGTGCTACCACCAGAGCTGCAACCGTGCATTCTATGCACAAGCGAAATAATGAAATTGGCCCCACCAGTCTCAAATAGTGCAAGTCGCCACCAAGTCTGTGGCATGAATGGGACGGGTAGTTTGTGCAGAAGAAGCGCGTGTGCATGGGAGGGAGCATGAGGATGGCTCGGTCCCAACCTAGAACTTTGTAATGATCTATTTGGCTAGCAAATGGGAAAGCAAACATTTTCAGGCAGGAGAGAGCTTTGAAGAGATGACAAATGAGTCCGCTCTTTGGTTGTCACCCCACTCCCAGCTGGGCTGGATTTCAGAGCACATAGTGAGCACTCTGTTCTGCTTGGGAACCCTTTGCCTCAAAAAGTTGGCGCTAGGAATTTTTAGGACAGGAAGATTTTCCCTGACCTGGTGTATAACCTCCTTGACAAATCTCATCTCGTATGGCAGGCAGAAAGGAGCCACCAAAGTATGTGCTTCGCTTTTGAAAATCGAACATCACAAAAATTCAGCAAAGCACCACATTTGAAGCCTCAAGAGAAAAGGGGGATGACAGAAAATAGATACACATGAGAGATTATGCATTAAAAGACTACCAAGGTACCAATTTTATATCCTATTATAGCCTTTATCGTACATGTACCCATTAAACAAAAATAGCAAGATTCCTTGATTTGCTATAGTTGTTGGAAGATTATTCTGTAACACTGTTTGATGATAAGGAAGTACAGTTCCTTTACTTCCAAATGTGCTTTCATATAACTGTACTAAGGCCCCAGTCTGACCTATTTTTTACTTTCTGTCCTTTTGCTGCCAATGGCCTTGCTGGTTCATGGGGAGGCGTTTACGGCCCACTGTTAGAGCACAGACTTTGCATTCAGAAGACACCAGATTCAGCCTGAAAGCCTGGAGCTGCTAATGCTAGTTAAGGTCAAGAGTCAGGGGCTGGATGGGCCCATGGCCTGGCTCAGCGTAAGGCAGCCTTTGATATTCTGATGGCTGGCAATGATGCGAGTTGTAGGGCAAAACATCTGGAGGGCTTCAGGCTGGGGAGCTCTGGTGCAGAACAATCCTGTGTGTCTAATAAAGAAGCCCAGGCTGAGCATTTAGGTACTTTTGTTCCTGTTCTTAATACACAAGCAAATTAAATTGCTGCCATTCCTCAGATTTACATAGCAGATGATGTGATACTGCTGGACACAGTTCCAATCTGAAGCTGGAGCAAAGATTGTTGTTGGTTCAATTTTGGCATGCTTTTGCATACACTTTAAAAATGGGCTTTCACGTTCCCTTCTATTCTTTTATCGCCTCTTTTAAGATCTTCCACAGCACTTCCATAGAAGTGCATGATGAATCAGCCTGTTCCTCCCACTCCTTCTAAATAATGTACTAATTTTGCACTAAAGAATTTAAAACCTGATGGTGCTTGCAGAAATGGTTTATTAGTCTGCACTTAGCCTTGGATGTTTCGCTTTTATACTTCAGCTGTAAAATTATATCCCTAAAGATTAATATTATGAAAATCCTTGTACCCACTACAACTTGATACTGGCCATGCAATGTAACTGATCACAAAATTCAATATATTTTGGCAAATAAGCAAGGATGTTCCATTCCATGGGAACAAAGGGAAGGATATACTATGAGAAAACAGCAGAAAAGGAGATGGTGAGAACAAGGATGGAAACTGGGGTGGGGGCAGGAGAATGTAGCAACTGCTAATGAATCCATACACACCCAGAAGGATGTCAGAATGTCAAGAAGAGAAATAACTCCTGGGGAAAGTGCAAGAAGAAAGTGCAAAAGCAGAACTGCTGTCAGCAGGGAAGAAACTGAAATTGCGAAAGATTTCACACACTTTGGCTCAGTCATCAACTGAAAAGCAGAGCGCAGCCAAGAAATTTGTAGAAGACAGAAACTTGGAAGGGAAGCAACAAAGGAACTAGAAACAGTTATCAAGTGTGAGGATGTTTACTGGAGATCAAGGCAAAGATCATCCAAACTATTGTATTCTCAGTCACAGTGTATGGGTGTGAAAATGGGACAGGGAAGAAACATAGAAACAGAGAAACAGAGTGAGTCAGAAGGTGCATCCTGAGGCATCTAGTCTGACCCCCAGCTCCAGCCAGCTCCACTCACGACATGGCCACCATGTGCATGTCCAGCCTATCCTTGAACACCCGCACCGATGGGGCCTCAACGACCTCCCGTGGAAGCCCATTCCACACCCTCGGGGTCCTGACTGTCAGGAAGTGCTTCCTGGCATCCAAACGAAACCTTGGCTCCCTGAGCGTTGCTCCGTTGGAGCGCGTGCTGCCTTCCTCTGCAGGGGAGAACAGGTCTCTACCCATCTCCGTGTGACACCCCCTCACATACCTGTATGAGACTGCAGAGGGGATATGTTGAAAGCTGACAGGAAGAAAATGGATGCATTTGGAAAATGATGCTGGAGGAAAGCTTTGCAAATATCCCAGTCTGACAGAAAGCCATACAAGCGGATCCTAGATTCAATCAAGTCAGAGAGTTTTCCTAAAAGCAAAAATGACGAAGCTGAGTCTGTCACACTTTGGGCACATCATGCCATGGTAGGACTCCCTGGAGCAGACCATCACACTAGGGAACATTGAAGGCAGAAGAAGAAAAGGAAGACCAACTATGGGATGGGTTGACTCCAAAAAGGAAGCTGCAGCTCTGAGTTTACAAGAGCTGGGCAGAGCTGCCATGGATAGGGCATTTTGGAGGGCTTCCATTCATAGGGCCTCTATAAATCGGAGACAACTTGAGAGCACATAACAACAAAGGATTTATCTGGTTCATGTCAGGGTGAAGCTACAAATAAATAAATAAATGTCCTACTAACAGAATGGAAAATGAAACTAAATTACAACAACAGCTTTGTTCCCAAGGAGACGTGCCACAATTATTAAGGAACATCTATCCCCGAATGCCCAAGTGCCAACAGTAGAGATGTTTCAAAATATAACACAAGTTAACTAGCCATGCAAGCAGCAGGAACCTCAGGCTGTCTTAGCAGGACATGGTATTTTTAAAAGCAACATTTTAATATTAAAATTTGCAAAGAGCTGTTTGTTTAGTGCACCACATAACGGGGATATTGATCATAATATTGCTTTAAGAAGAATTGCATCAGCAAAAAGTGGCCAAGAAATACACTGATTAGCATAGTATTTGTATAAATTTATATTCATTGGTGCACATTTAGACCTGGTAAGTAGTATTTGAATGGAAATGCATCTTGCCTAGTGGGGAAGAGGGCCAGCAGGGGAGCTACAAGCCTGCTCAGGCTCTGCTGTGGGAGGCAGCTTTGAAGTCCCAGCCTCCTCTCCTTCCTTCAGGTCTTTGACTTTAAACAAGACTTGGACTGGACCATGGATCAAATGGAGGACCTCTTCAAACAGTGGACCGCTCTCTGCCGGCTCATCAAAAGGGAGGAGCCTCATTTTGTAAAGTAGGACCCCAATAAAATAGCACACGTTCTAGAATGCTTACAGTGTGTGAGGCATTTGTGGCGGGGGAAAAAGACATGAAAGGCATGTAGAAGGTAGAAAAATTTGAAATGTTACTATTTCATAAGGAAAGCCATGTGAAGGCTGCACTATTCCAGCCAAGAATGCATATAGCATAGTGCAGCCTTCCCCAGCCTGGTGTGCCACAGAAGTTTGGAACTTCAACTCCCATCAGCCCCTGCCACTTGGCAGGAATGATGGGAATTGAAGTCCAACAGATCTGAAGGCTGTTAGGTGTGGGAAGGTTGCTGTAGTGGCTAAAAGTTTGGGCTGGCTGGGTCATCTGAGCAATCCTGCATTCAAACCTCTCCACAGTTATCAGTCCATTAGGGTGGCTCAGGCCTGGCCCTTCCCTCCACCTCAGCCCCAGACTGGATTTTTGGGAAGAGTTCCTGTGAGGCTCTTGATGCAGTACTTTGAAAATCTGTAAATAAAGTATAAAGGCTAAGTGTTAGTACCATATTAATTTGATCTATGCTGACATTACTCTTTTTTGCAGAAATGTCACTCCTCTTTAGGGCCTTTTCTATTACTTCAGGGCATGGCCATACCTGCCAGGTCTTTCCTATTCTTGTTTCAAGGGTGCTGTACTATTCAGGAGGCTAGAGACTGGAATGGATTCAGGGGTGGCACTGAGGATGGCGAGGGGCACGGAAACAAGCCCTGTGAGCTAAGGCAAAAGGAACTTGGTGTGTTTAACCTGGAGAAGAGAAGACTAAGGGGGACATGACGCCATTCCTCAGACACCCAAATCCGTTACCCAGCAGAGGGGCAAAGGTTGTCCTCTGCCGCCCCATAGATTTGAATGAGAGCTCAGGCTTAGGAGGGTAATTTTCGTCTGTAGGAGAAGAACATTAGGAGATACTGCCTGGTGATTTCATAATGGAACCAGTTACCAAGAGGTGGAGGAAGAGGCTTCTCACAGAGGTCTTGAGTGGACCTGGCCAGCCATCTTTTGGGATGCCATTGCTCTAGATTTCCTCCATGAGAAGGTGGTTGGACTCTATGACCTCCAAGACCCGTTTCAATTCTATGATTCACGCTCATTCCAGTGTTCACTGAATCGAAATGAAGAACTCAACTTTCACTTTGGAGAAAGGAGAACTTGCTCTCCTGATCTTGCAGTACTCTAAGGGGTTTTCTTGCAACGTGCTCCATGTACAAGGCAAATATATATATTTTATGCTCAAAGCAAGGTTAGCAAGCAATTCCATTTTCATCAAAATGGCAAAGTTGTTGGCTCACGCAGCCCGTGAACAAGCCTGCGGGGGTGGTAAGAGTGCCTCTGCCCAGGCAAAGCTGAGCACGTTCTCATAGATTAACAGAACATCAAAGCTGCTCAGGCATTAAATGGTTGTTAGCAGCTCCTAAGTGAGGAATCCAGGAAGGTTTAAGAGTAGTTAACTCAGAAAGAGGTATTTGAAAGTGCTAACATTTGAACAAAAACTATCCTTATACATCTGATAGCTGAAACTCCATCACTTCAGCAATTTAGGAACCTGAATTTTGCAACAAGCAGGCCACATTCTGCAACCAGAAATCACTGTGCAAATTAAGTATTATGCAGCAGAAGATGTTGGTGCTTATTATCAAATATGGAAGTAGCAAGGATACTGGTAAGATGTGATGAGGCAAGAGTAATTCTGGAGAGAAGGTGGGGACTATATTAATGAAGGAAGGGTTGCTCATATTACTTAACTCCTTTCTGTCTACTTGGCCTGAGTGCTGTTTTGCCTATTACATTTGCTTCCCAGGATACAGTTAAGATGTGTTACATTCATACTTGAAAATGTAATCTCTGAAGATGGATCAAGAATAAAAGCAAACTACAAACATCATCAATGTACACATACAAACCTTGTGGAGTCAGAATGGATGCTCTGACAATTATTTTACACTCTGGCTGGAGCCGGCGGTCAGATTGTGTTGTAAGCCGCCCCGAGGCTTCGGCAAGGGGCGGCATAGAAATATAATAATAATAATAATAATAATAATAATAATAATAATAATAATAATAATAGATGGCCTGGAAGGCCCCTTCTGTCTCGCTCTGTTTCTGTGTTTCTCTTCAACTAAGAGCACAAGCCTTTCACGATGGCACAAGCATCCAAACGCAGAGGTTCCTGAGGAGGAAGGGTGGGTGCAGACCACGTCTCCTTGTTTCTCCCACTTTTAAAGAATTCGTGTTTTATAAGGAAGCAAGCCCCTTGACTATCAATGGTAGCATTGTGCTCTGTTTATATTCTGAGCTACACACTTCTTGTTTTATTGGCCTTTTCTAAAAGGGAATTTTTTATGTAGCATTTTATTGCTTCTGTTGTAATGATTTTAAACAGGATTTTATCCTGTAGTTTTCTCAGAGAACATACTGAATGAATGAATGAGTACTCCGTAAACCATGGCTCCTTGCCTTTGATTCCCATTATACTCTTTTCACCAAAACTGAATACAGAAATATTCCAAGGGTCAAACTAGATAGGTATTCTAAATGTAGGTTCAAATCCATTGCTTGGGACTGGCCAGATAGGCAGCACACCTAGGGGCAAAAGGCATTAACCTTTCCCCGAGATGTTTTCCTCCTGCTGCCCCATACCCCAAACCTGTTATTCGAACCATTTTTAAAACAACATTTTAAAACCTTATCTGGATTGATGCAAGCGCCAGCTGCTTATTGAAAGAAAGGGATTCAGCCAATTCCAGGACAGGGTTCTAAAACTTTGAAATCCCATCCCCAGGGAGAAAGCATAGAACAGGGCCATGGAAAATCTTTCTGCCTGAGAGACGAACATGATTTCAAAGAAGCTCTTGGAGGTCACAAGACTCTTGGGGGAACATCAAAGGCAAAACAGAGTGGGGCCAAAAACAAAAGGGTCTGATCAAAATCAGAGCATACGGAAGCTTCAGCTCTTCCTGCCTTGGAGGGGGCATTTCAACCTCTCTGAATGGAGAAAACTGAACAAAGGCCAGGAAGCCACCAAATGGTCAGCAGTCAGGAGAAGAGGGTGGGATCATGGGAAGGGAGCACAGCCATCTGGGAAATGGAGGGCCCAATCAGGATCCCTGGAGAGCCAGATTTGGCTCCCTGGGCCTGCAGTTCCCGTGGCTTATAAATGAGACAGACATAGGATCTGGGCACACAAACCCACCAGCACATGAAAGTTGGGCGTGAAACAGTAAGTTCCATTTTCTTCCCACAGAGAAAAATAGAAGAGAGAGTGAGTCTGATAATCCTGCTCAGTCTCCTACCAGCTTGTGATACTATCAGCCATGGTACTCTCCAGGACCAACTCGAGGGAACGGGCATTGAGGGCACACCATTACAGTGGTTCCAGTCCCACCTGTGGGATCAATTTCACAGAGTAATATTGGGCAAGCATTCCTCAGTCCCTTGGCTACTGAGCTATGGGGTTCCACAGGGTACAATCTTGTCCCCAGTGATGTTCAATATCTATATGAAGCTACTGGGAGCAGTCATTAGGGGATCTGATGATCTCTGTCTTCCTGTGACATCTGAATCGAGGGAGGCTGTGCAAGACCCAGATCAGTGTCTAGAGTCAGCAAGGGCGGGATGAGGTGAATTCTGAATTCTGGCAAGTTATAAGTATGGTAGGGGGGAGGTTCCTGAGTCTGGGAGACAGGTCCATTGCCAGCTCTGGTGGGGTCATACTTGCTTTGAAAGGCCAATAGTGTTGGGGTGCTCCTAGCTCCTAGTGACCTCAGTGCTTGGCGTGCACTGGTTGGTGTACCAGCTACAGTATCTCCAGATGAAGGATAGGGCCATGGGCAGGTCTCGTCCCTCTCTTTCTCTCCAACAGACCCCAATAAGGCTTTAAAAGCACAGCCCTGTTATTAAAGCTTAACAGGTTACAAAAGTATACATCAAAGTACAGTGCTGCTTGAGATGTGGGAGAAGCATCTGCCCATACAAAGAGTTGCATCCAAACTGAAACATTCCCTCTCTCCCTCCCTTCCAGGATGGTTCCTGCAGCTTGTGGGCTAGATGGTGGGGACCTGGGACATTTCTGAATTGGTCCATTCATTTCATCTGTCACCTCCTAACAAGATCAAGGAATCCCCTCTCAGTCTCCCCCTACTGCACTTCTGCAAAGCCTCCGTCTCTTTCCCTGGTAGAGGCGCTGGGAACCTGAAGTTCGGATTACTGCAACACACTGCACGTGGGCCTGCCCTTAAGTCTGTTCCAGAAGCTGGAGGTAATGCAGTAGCTTAACTGTCACTAAGAGCTGCCAGCTGTTCATCATGTAACTCTGTGCTGAGGGAACTGGACGATCTGTTACCAGGCCAGATCTAAGGTGTTGGTGCGAGTGCATAAAGCCCTAAACAACTTGGGACCAGAACGCTTCAAAGAGGGCTCTCTCCTTTGCCAGCCCACCTGGCCACTGAGGTCTTCAGGTGGCTCCTGTTGGGCATGTATGGATTCGACTGAAGTCCACCTGGATAAAAGCTTTCACTATTTGTTTTTCGGCGCCAGGCTAAGACCTTTTTATTTAAAACTTATTTTAATTGCTAAATTATTGTATTTATTAGGATTTTAAATTAGCCGAGAATGCACCGAGGGTTTTAAATGTTTTTTTTTCCTTTTTTGTGAGCCGCCCCGAGGCTTTGTTGCAATGGGGGTGGCATAGAAATGTTTTAAATAAATAAATAAATAAATAAAATTGTAGCTGCTCCATTTCTCCATCTTTGGAAGCCAGGCAGGCACCAGGTGTTTTTGGCACTTCCTGAGAAGTCTTTATTTCAGGAAGCCTTCCTTGAATGATCAGCCATGGTTTTTATTGATTGTGCTATAACACACTGTATTATTTATCTGTTTTTATCTCTTTATTGTTCACCATTCCAGAACATATTCAGAAGTAGAGTGGTTTCTCAGTGTTAAAATAAGAAAAACATTTAGAATTCAGTGTGGCCTGGTATCTGTTTCCTTTCATTGCAAAAGGTCCACTCTTGGCCAGATTTGTATTGCTTTGGCTGGATCTTAATACTCAAGTTGAGCCCACCTTAATCATTTAGTTGAATTGATGATTAGGATTAGGAATTCACAGTGTTTTTCTCTTCATTCCTGTAAATTTGCAATGATGTGGATTCACAGGGGAGACAAAGAAGCGCAAGAAAGGAGAATGATGGACAAAGAGCAATTAACACCCACAAAATGTGCATGATTATTCACTGACACTTTTGTTATTTGTGATCAAAAACATGTTGTTGATCTGCAGAATAAACCCTTCAAGCTGGCTATATCATTTGGCATTTCTATAGCAGATGTTAAGTCACTGTCACCAGAAACATAAAAGCACCACCAAAAAAAAAAGAAGATAGAATTTAGGCAAGAGATTGCAGTTGGGTGGTTGTGGAATTAGTCATGATTTCCTACAAGAACTATTTGTTTTCTTCTTGTATCCGGATGCCATGACAAAAGCCTGAAGCATTTCAAGAGCATTTGCTTTTCAGAGAGAGAGAGAGAGAGAGAAGCAATGATGCTATGATACTGTTTTAATTGTATGAAAATGAGTGTGTGTGCCTTAAGCAAAGCCATTGTTGGCTTTTCGAATCATCAACCTAATTGTAAAGGAAATAATAGAATCATAGAATAGGAGAGTTGGAAGGGCCAGAGGGCCGTCAGGACCAACCCCCTGCTCAGTGCAGTTAAAGAATCCCTCTCAGGTGGCAGTGGAGTTACATCTCCAATGCCTCCAGAGTGGGAGAGCCCAGAACCTCCCTAGGCAATTGGTTCCATGGTCATACTGTTCTGCCAGGCATTTTCCCTACTCTCTGTCCAGAACCTGGCTTTCTGTAACTTGAGCCCACTATTCCATGTCTTGCACTCTGGGGTGATTTAGAAATGATCCTGTCCTTCCTCTTTGTGACAGTGTTTCACGTCCTTTAGAGTGCTATCATATCTCCCCCTTCTCTTCTCTTCTCTTCTCTTCTCTTCTCTTCTCTTCTCTTCTCTTCTCTTCTCAATGCTACTCATAAACATACCCAGTTCTTTCAATTGCTCCTTTGTTCACTGGGTCTTCCCTGATGGTTAGTATCAAGCCAAGGATAGCCATTCCTCTTGTTCCTTCTTCCTCTTTCTGCTGGAGGAAGTTATTAGCAACTTATTATTATTATTATTATTATTATTATTATTATTATTATTATAACATTTCTATGCCGCCCCTTGCCGAAACCTCGGGGCGGCTTACAACATGATAAAATACATTGAAATACAATAGTACATAATAAATTACCATTAAATATAAAAATACAAAAAAATACATTGATTTACAAATACAAAATTAAAATTATCAGTATAAAATAAAAATATAGGAGGAGAAAGAGAAGGAAGAAGAAGTTGCCCCGGCCAGATCATATGTTTTAACAATTGAAATGATGTTTAAATAAAAAGGTCTTTACCTGGCGCCGAAAAACCAGTAACGACGGTGCCAGGCGGACCTCTTTGGGGAGTGAATTCCATAGGTTGGGCACCACCGCAGAGAAAGCCCTCCTCCGGGTTAGGAATCTCTTGGAGGGCTGCGTTTGGCATAATTTGTCTCCCAACAGATACTTGCTGCAGCCAAACCTGTATCCTCAACTTGAAAAGGGCCAATTTTAAGAAATTCAAGTCAGTGATAAGCAAAATCACCTGGCGACTCACCTAAAGGAGAGGGGAGTCCAGGAGGTAGGAAATCTTTAAAAGCAAGCAAGCAAGCAAGCAAGAAATTCTTGAAGCACAAGAACAGCAACTCCCAACAAAGGAAAGAATAGAACGCCCCCCCCCAAAAAAAAACCCCTCATGGCCTCATAAAAAGTTAGGATACAACTTAAAAACTAAGAAGAAAATGTACAGGAAGTGGAAAGGAGATCATGCCTCAAAAGAAGAGTATAAACAGACAGCAAAAACTTGCAGGGATGGAGTCAGGAAGGCTAAAGCAAACTATGAACTGAAACCAGTGAGGCATGCTAAAAATAATAAGAAAGCCTTCTACAGCTATGTACAAACTAAAAGACAAACAAACAAAAGAAAGAGGTATGCAAAACCTCTTCAAGGATGGCAAAAAGATAACAAATGATAAGGAAAAGGCAGAGGTGCTCAACTTCTACTTCAGCTCAGTCTTCTGCAAGAGAAAATGTGACCCGCCCACAGAGGAGGTAATGCAATATTAAAGGGAAGGATGGCAGCCTAAGATTAACAGGCAAATGGTCAAAATGCTCCTTGAAGAGCTAGACACGTCCAAATCTCCAGGACCTGATGGCCTCCATCCTAGAGTATTAGAAGAATTGCTGCAAGAACTCTCTGAGCTATATATAATATATTTGGGAAACCTTGGAGAACAGGGGAAGTGCCAGATGTCTGGAGGAGTGCTGATGTGATCCCCATCTACAAGAAAAGGAAGAAAGATGAACTGGGGAACTATAGACCAGTTAATCTAACTTCAAACCCTGGGAAAATACCGGAGCAAATTATTTCTAAAAATCAGTCCATACACGCCTTGAAGAAAATGTAGTGATAAGTCATACCAAACCAACCTAATCTCATTCCACGACTGGGTTGCCACCCAAATGGACAGAGGAAATGCAGTGGGTGGGCATTATTTACCTAGCCAAGCCTTCAACAAAGTGCTGCACGGCATCCTAACAAATAAATGTTGCAGTGCATAAGCCTTTGTCTGTTTCTATGCCCAGGTGTACCTCTCCCTCCCCTGCAGGATTCAGTTTAAGTCTCTTGATAAGCCTCCTCATGCTGTGATCAAACACATTCTTTCCAGTCCTTGTTCTGAGGTGCAACCCGTCCCTTGCCAGCAGTCCATCTTCCAGGAAGGACAGTCCATGGTCCCGGAATCCAACTATCTCACGTCGGCACCCCCTTCACAGCCAGGCATTCTTTCCCTGTCTATTCCTCTTCTTCGAACTGGAAGGACTGAAGAGAAAACGATCTGGGCCCCAAAGTTCTTGACTTTCCTGCTTCTGGCTTCAAAGTCTGATGTGATTTCTTCAAAGCTCCACTTGACAGTATAAGGAGGAAGGGATATGTGTCAGTGGTCTGTATGAGCCTTGGCAGGCTTTCAGTTCTATTACTAATCTGTCCTTCAGGAAGACAACCTACCTGATGAGCTTACAGGTCATTCAGACATACATGTGTCTCCATCCCACACCACAACGAACACTCTTCTCTTGCTCTTGCCTTGGTATCATTGCTGCTGCTTGGTTGAGCTTCAGCCTCTTGCTCGGTGCGGCATGGAATGACGCAGTTCTTCCACAGCAGGCTGCCCTCTAGTCTCATCCTCAAGTAACTGAAAGCCGTTCTAGAGTGCCACTGCTGCCGCTGGTGCACAGTGCCTTCCAGCTCTTCTGCATCTGTCACCCTTTCCCAGGGAGTTTCCTCCACATTTTCCCTTCCTCCAAGATTCTCTTCTTCTTCCTCAGCTTGCTGTTGCTCTTCTCACTTCTGTACTGCTCTTGACTGTTGGAGTTTCACCGCTCTGTCTAGAAACTCTTGATGTTCGCTGCTCTAGTGCTCTCACCTTTTCTTCTAGCAGGGCTACTAGCTTGCACTTGTCATATGTGTAGGCCATGTTGACCTCGGACAGAAAAACAAAGATTGCACAGCCATTGCAAGTAACCACCAAAGAGGAGTCTTCCCAGTCCATTCTTTCTGCTACCTTTTTGCTTCTACCTTGCTGGGTCTCTTGTAACAACCAGTGCTATCTCCTGTCTTCATTAAAGGTCAATAATACAGTCCAACCAGTAATTGGAAGTATGCAGTGCTTTTTTTGTAAAAAAAAAAAAAAAAAAAGGGTGCTGGAACTCATGTCGCCACCAGCAGTAAGCGCTCACACACACCAATCCCAAGCCGAGCAGCGCCCTATCAGCGCGGACACAAAAGCAGCCCGCAGGCACTATGTTAATGGTGTTTGCTGCTGACCTGCTACACCAACAGGTGATTCAAAATCACTTCGTAAAATCCATTGGAAAAAAAGGTTCCGGAACGTGTTCTATGACAAAAAAAAAAGCCCTGGAAGTATGTAACAACGAGGAAAACAATGTGGGGGGTGGGGTGGAAAAACTAAGGGGAAAGGAAGAAGGGGAAGAAAGTTGTTAGGGACCTTCCCCATTGGACTCCAGCACCAAACTCCTGTTTGTTATCCCTGTGCACACCCTCGGAGCACTTGCTCCCTGGGATCTCGGATGCTTGTATTCCCGAGTCCCTGGGCCAGCTTCTGATTTGCTCAGCTAGGAGACTGGATCTCCCCACCCACACAGCTGCTGCTAGTAGTCAGGCCACTCCCCTTCAGCGGCAGCTCCCAGGACACGCCCCCTTCCGCTGTCACTCTCGGGGGCACGCGGCCTCTTGGAAGAGACTGTTTGCCGGGCTTGTCCAGACCCCTCACCATGTTTCCTCTGCCTTTGTCTCCTCTTCCACTGCAACTCCTGTTTGCTCTCCCTGGCTGCTTGCTCTGGTGGCCCCCTCCCAGAGTCCCTAGACCATGCCGGAGCAGAGCATGGCAACTGTTAAAGCCAAATCTGAAATCAAACAAACTGCACTGGCTCCATTGGTGTGAATCTGAATATCAATTCAAGTAAATAGTTCTTTAAATTTCATCAATGTATTTTTAAACCATTTTTCATTTCTGTCCCAAATACAATCAGCCAAGGTTTATCTCTTTCTAAAGGAAATCGGATGCTGGGGATAACTCCCACCCTTGCTACCAGTAGAAGATCATTTCTTGGCCCTTCAGTGTCAACAACACTGTGACAAGGATGCTGTGGAAAGACAGTTATGCTCACATTCTCTCACACACACAATACATTTTTATTCTACAAAGAACTCAAATTGGCATATTCCTCTCCTTTTGTCCTCACAACAAACATGTAAGATTGAATAATTACTTAAGATCCTTGACTCTCGCATTTTTCACTTTCCCATACCCTGCCTGTCCCCTGCTTTCCCTCCATTCATTATTCCCTTCTTTCTGTGCCCCAATCTATCTTTAGATTTTGCAGACTCCTTGGGACAGGCATGTATATTTTTCTTCAGGTTCCTCTGTAAAAGGCTATGCATGCTGAAGATGTTGTCATGCTCATAACCATATTCAACAACTTTCCCAAACTTGGCTCCCACTAGATGTATCGGATCCTGACCCTGATCAGCCCCAGCCAGCCAGATTGGAGAAGGCTAGTACAGACTGTTGTGGTTATAATTACGCTGATTTGAGGATCACAGTCTCTTCCTACATCCTCTCTCTACCATGTGCAGTTATAAGTTGGCCAGTGAGGCGGAAAGCACACCGTAGCCTATGAGTGGAGCAGTGGCCAATTTCTGGTCAGCCATCTAGCAGTTGGATTCTTGCAAAGAAAGAGGGTTAGTGTGACCCAGTAAGGCACTACCTGTGTTCTTAAATAAGGATTTGGGCTTCAGATCACTAAACAGAGCTTGTGTATAATTAAATTGCTGAAAATACTGAATATATGCATACTTAACTTCATAAATCTAACATAAATCAATGAACATCAGAAAATTTAATAACCGATGCAGACCTCACAAGACTGAAGCCTGCCTCACCCCTTCTAATAGTAAAATCAGAACTGGAGATTGGCCATTCACTGGATTATCAGAATATGGATAGGACAGGATCCTGGCAAGAGAATCTGTACTTTTGTTGTTGTTGTTGATTCCATTCCTCTATTTGTAGAACAGTTTATTGCTGTAGTCTAAGATCTTGGAAGTGTGTCTTGTATCTAAAATTGGAAATGTAAGAATATTACTATAAATGGCATCTATTTAAAGTTTTACCAGCAGAAGGTCTCACTCGGGAGGTTCATTTCTTTAATGTCCGTACCAGTCCCCTGAGAACCTTCTCTGGAGAATAAAGGCTGGCTGCAGCACTGAATTTGGGGCCAGCAGTTGCTTCGCTTGTGAATCAAACTGCCAGCTATGCTATTCACGCCTGCTCATGCTGAAGGCAGCAAAGGGCACAATTTGAGGGTACGTGGGGTCACAGCACATGTTTTCATCAACCTCTTTAAAACCTGGTTTCTCTTTTACCTGAAGAGCAAGACTGTGAAAGCCATTAGACCCACCTGAGATGTAAGGGTTCGGTCTACTTTGGACTGCATCCAAGCGACATCTGCAAATGCTCTCCCAGGTCTTGCAGAACCTCACTATGATCCCATTACCAGAGCACTTCTTGTCTTCTCTTGGACGGATATGCCCTGCCATGTCTTCAGTTCCCTTCGGGCACTCTGTGCACTCTCAGCAGCACTGGACAGCACAAAGCACAGGGGGAGGGGCCTTTTTAAGAGCATGACTCTCTCGTGAACCATGTTGTGAAGGATCCATGCACATTCAAACGTTGCTTAACCTCAATAAATGGAGACGACATAAAGTGGTTCAGGCAAAGGATGCAGCTGGATTCAAGCCTGCAGCATGCCCTGAACTCAAGACAGCAGGAACATCAGGCAAGGCTTCCACCTGGGTGTCACTATTCAGTTCCAACCAAAGGCAGTGGCTACACAAAGACCAGTCCAGCAAAGAAGACTTCCGTATAAACAGGGCCTATTCATCCAAGGCTGTCCAAAACGGTTTGCTGCCTAAGCTGAAGGATAAGATGGAGGCTTCCTCAAGCCCATATATAGAAGCCAGACTGGAAGTTCAATCTTTCCATATCTGGGGCAGCATTTAGGCAGTACAAGACAATTATGTGACATGCACAGGTCTAACTCTGAGCATCTTCTTGCTGTTCATTTTCAGCTCCACTTGCTTACCATTGCCACCCATATCTGCCCGAGATGGTGGAGGGATGGCAATATCACTCTGCTATCAGGTGGTACTTTCTGACCTCCAGAAAAACACTGGGGTCAAGCTAGGTCATTGACTAAACAACTAGGGGACCTTTTCCTGCTGATCCTCCTTGCCAGCTGAGATGGGTGCGAACAAAACAAAACAGAAGATGGAAACCTCAGAACAATGTTAATATATTTTAACAATGAATCAGAGATATAACATGCTCAACAAGTTTTAGTTTATCTCTTTACTTGAGACAAAGAAATGCATAGGTGAGAGGAGGGCTTCAGATATGGCAGGCAGTAGGCATTGAGGAACATTTTGGGACAGGCTGGGCTTGTACCAGAGGGACGGGCTCCACTTGAACCAAAATGGAACCAGAGTGCTGATGCAAAACATTAAATGGTGCCCGAGTGGCTTTTAAATTGAATGCTGGAGGACAGCCAGCAAGAGCAGGAAAACATCCAGTCCTGGTGAAATCATCCCTAAAGGATGAAAATTTAAAAGTTTCTGATGATGCAAATGTAGAAGGGGAGAAATAGGCCATGAGTGCATGGTGAAACATGATAGCCAGTCAGAGCAGCCTCGGTGCCAAAAGAGCACTGTGCACCTGGCAGGGAAGTCTGGAGAGAGACACTGTCCAGGGGTGTTATTATGGAAAGCTAGAAATCTCCAAGCCAAAACAGGAGAGTTGGAGTGCCATTTTTTAAAGGAAAACCTAGATATTGTTGGCATTGTGGAACCTGGGAGAATGGAGAATGCCAGGGAAAAGCACTCGCTTCTGAATGGAAACTCTATAGGAAAGACAGGGAAGCAGGTACTAGAGGAGTCATTGCTTTGTTCATCCGGGAGAGCAGAAAGTCCAGCAAATGCCAAACCCTAAGTGGCACTGTGGGTGCTGCATGGAAGCCCTGTGGGTGGCAATACCTGACTCTAAACCTAATTTGGGATTAGGAGCATGCTACTGTCCCCCAGACCAGAATGCTCAGGGTGATTTTGAGTGGAAAACAAAATCAGGGAGGCCTACAAATAAGGAGGTGTTATAAGAACGGGCGATTGCAATTCCTCTTAAACTGACTAGATAAATGCATGATCCAGTACTGACGAAGAGATTAAAGTGCTCCGTGTCTTAAACACTTGTGTCCTAAAACAGTTGATCACAGAACCAACCAGAGAGGAAGCAACCCTGGATCTAATCCTAGGTGGGGTTGCCCAGGAATTTATACAAGATGAAATCTTGTTGAACCAACTTGAAGAATGGGCACCAAAGTGGCAAAGGCAGGTCATTGCAAGTAAGTGCAAAGTAAGGCACACTGGGGGAAAGCACCCTAATTTTAAGTATAAGCCAGTGGGAACTGGGATAGCAGTGACTGCCAAGGAAGGGATGTGTGGGGTCCGGTGAGAGCTTGAGGGAAAAGTTGGCCTAGTGCAGAGCTGCAGCAAAAAAGTCAGACTCCAGGAAAGCACCTGAAAATAGAAGTGCCAAGATCACGCTTCCCTTATACCAATCCATGGTACAAACATACTTAGAATATTGTGTACAGTTCTACTTAGCACACTGTATGTTGCGTACAGTTCTGGTCAGCATTGTGGAGTTGGAACTCTGCCAACAAGAGTTATAACAATACTTGCAAGTCCATCCTCATGCAGGAGAGTGGACAGGATTCCTAAAGCAGATGCTCTGACTGCCTTTTCGGAATTCCAGCAGGCCGGTTTGCTGAAGGGCCTTAGCACCAGTATGCTCACATGCCAAGTGGCCGCCCTAAAGACCATATAGATCTGTAAGGGAGCAAGTGTTTCCCAGTCTTTCTCACATTCATGGATTCCCATGAGAAGCTGCCCTTAGTCCTCCTACAGGCCATCGATTTCACTCAGAATCATCTGAATTGGGTCCCAAAGGCTCTTATTTGGTCTCCCTTCAAGCCATTAGCCTCCCAGTCTCAAAATATCAACCTGAAAAATCTGTTCTTGTGGCAGTCACATCCACTAAAGAGCTGAAAATTGATGGCACTGTCTTCAGCCTTTAACTTTACATTTTCATCAGGACAAAATGTTGCTAAAAGTGGACCCCTCCACTGTCCACAAGATCAGTGCAATTTTTCAGCAGCAGCAAGATGCAATTCCACCTTCTTTTTGTCCCGAGCCTGATCATCCTCAGGAACACTCTTGGCACAAATTTGACGTGGTAAGTTAGGACAACATCTTTCTGGAAAACCAAGGCCTCGTTTGTATCTCAGTATGAGAGACAACTTTGCCAAGTGTTCCCCTTTTCTACTTTTTCAAGCCTTTTCAGCCTTTTCAGCCTGAGAGAGTGCATTGGTGCATTGCTTTGGCTTACCAGTTGCTAGGAAGATCTCCTGATTTTATTTTATTTTATTTTATATCCAACCTTTTTTCCATCCAAGGATCACAAGGTGGTTTGCACTCATTCTCCTCCTGCTACTGTCAGGTTTATTCCCACAACAACAAACCTGTGAGAGAAAGTCTGTGACTGGCCCAAAGTGACCCAGCTGGCTCCATGGCTGAGCGGGGACTCGAACCCAGATCGCCTGAGTCCCAGCCCCATGCTCCCAACCACTACGCCACACCAGCTCTCAGTTATGGCATATCCCCCCAGGGGGTGGCAATGACTTTCAGAGGTGATGCCTCTATGGATAAAATATGCAGAACTGATGAGCGAGCTTTTCTGCATACCTTAACCAGACATTAGAAGAGCAGTGCTTATCTGCCATAGGCACCGCTTTTGCTTACTGGGTCCTGCAGAGAGTTCATGTCTAGTGAATGGTATTGTATTGCTTTGGCACATCCCAAAGGCCTTGAATGATGCAGGCAGAAGGGAAGCCTCTTGTCATGAATTCCTGTTTTCTGTGTCTTGTGGATGACTTCCAGCCAACCCAGCAGTCAGTGTATCCACTTTATTCTTTCCAGGCTTCTGTCTCCCTCCCTCCCTTCTGTTTTTCAGGCTTCTGTCTCTTGATGAGTGTGCCATCAAGTGGAAGGGGCTAAGCCAAAAGTCTTGGAAGGCCCTCCAGAAGATAACAGAAAACTAAGAAACTTCCTTTTTCATATTCCGTATGATCTGCCGATGTTTTACCTCATCTCTGCTTCATCTTGTCTACTTCCAATGTGACAGGAGCCAGGTCTGACAAGCAGTACGCATAGATCTGTGATGATTCATTTTTAAGAACTTTGAATATAATTCTTCCTCTTCAGATCCCCACCCCCACCCCCCACTGGGCAATCCCAGCCTAGAGCAAATTGTTTTGCAACTCACACACAACCCACACTCTTTTACCATACAGAAGACCATTAATCTTGAAATGGATGTTCACACCTTAACAAATTTGCATATGAAATTAAATTTGCTAAGTGCTCTTCATTTCATTTTCAGGTTTCTAACACCTTACAACTTTGATGACATGCCATTTGATTTCTTTATCTATGTTATTTAATTATTAGATGGAGTGGGTGCACATTTATGAAGTAGCTAATTAAACAAATTACTAAAATCAAACCGTGTTTGTTTACTACTTCTGTTACCACAGGTTCAAATGCAGGGCTGGAACAAATCACGTTAATGAACAGTGCAATAATTTATGAGTGTCCCCATGTCAATAATTAATTAACAAATTCAAGGACAAATCTTTCTGCACTAGATAAGCAGGTGAACACTTATTTTAACCGATATAATGTGTGGATGTGCATGTGAATCTTCATAAAATGTAGTGGTACAAGGCCTGGTCCACCCTGGCCCTAAGAAAGATCTGGTTCCACCCTCGAAGGCCCGCTGTGATGACTTTGCCAAGCATTTCAGGGAGAAAATTGCTCAGATTCGCCATGAGCTAGACTCTGCTAGTGATTCAGAGGCTTCTGGGGAGATACCAATGTCGCCATCTGGTCCAAAATTAATGGATGAATTTCAGTTATTGCGGCCTGAAGATGTGGACAAGGTGCTTGGACGAGTATGTCCCACCACTTGCCTATTGGACCCTTGCCCGTCTTGGTTAATAAATAATTCCAAGCACGGGATTGGGATCTGGATCTTGGAAGTGGTTAACGCTTCTCTGAGGGAGGGTCGGGTACCTGCCCCTTTAAAGGAGGCGGTAGTCCGACCGGTCCTGAAGAAAGCATCACTGGATCCAGAGATGGCCACTAATTATAGACCAGTGGCCAACATCCCATTTTTGGGCAAGGTGTTGGAACAGGTGGTGGCGGGACAACTCCAAGCACTCTTGGATGAAACTGATTATCTGGATCCATTTCAGTCTGGCTTCAGACCCAGGTACAGTACTGAGTCTGCCTTGGTTGCCCTGTACGATGACCTGTGCAGGGAGAAGGACAGGGGGAGTGCGTCCCTGTTGGTTCTTCTGGACCTCTCAGTGGCTTTTGATACCATCGACCATGGTATCCTTCTGGATAGGCTAGCAGGAATGGGGATCGGAGGCACTGCTTTGCAGTGGTTCCGCTCCTATCTCAATGGCTGATTCCACAAGGTGGTGCTGGGGGACTATGGCTCTGCACCATGGCAGCTATGCCATGGAGTACCACAGGGGTCCATTTTGTCCCCTTTGCTGTTTAACGTCTACATGAAACCACTGGGAGAGGTCATCAGGAGGTGTGGGCTGCGGAATCATCAGTACGCTGGTGATACCCAGCTCTACCTCTCTTTTTCCACCAATCCAGGCGAGGCAGTGGCTGTGCTGAACCAGTGCCTGGCTGAGGTAATGGGCTGGATGAGGGCCAATAAAATGAAGCTCAATCCAGACAAGACAGAGGTCCTGTTGGTTGGCGGATCGGACTTCAGGGAGGGTGAATTGAACCTAGTCCTGAATGGGGTTGCACTCCCTCTTAGGGACAAGGTCCACAGCTTGGGAGTGCTCCTCAACCCAGAGCTTTCACTGGAAGCTCAGGTGACAGTGGTGGTGAGGAGCGCTTTCTTTCAGCTTCGGCTGATCCATCAGCTGCTCCCCTACCTGGAGTACGACTGCCTGGCAACAGTGACACACGCATTGGTGACTTCCCAACTTGACTTCTGTAATGTGCTCTACGTGGGGCTACCCTTGAAGACAGTCCAGATACTTCAGTTGGTTCAAAATAGAGCTGCCAGGCTGCTGACGGGGACTGGGCATTATGTTCACATGACTCCAGTCCTCCGTCAGCTTCACTGGCTTCCCATTGAAGTCCGGGCCCAATTCAAGGTGTTGGTGATGACCTATAAAGCCCTTAACGGCTTGGGTCCTGGTTACCTGAAGGAGCGCTTACATCCATATATGCCCGCCCGCCCCTTGAGATCTGCGGGAGAGGCCCTACTCCGGGAACCCTCTGTGAAGGAAATTAGGAGGGTGAGTACTTGGAGGAGGGCTTTCTCTGCGGTGATGCCCAATTTTTCGGCACCAGGTGAAGACCTTTTTATTCAAATGTTATTTTAATTGTTAATAGTATTTATTCATTTTATTCTTTGGCCAGGGCGACTTAATTTATACTGTTAATTTATATTAATTTAAGGAAGTTTATTTATGGATGTGAGCCGCCCTGAGGCTTCGGCGAATGGGGCGGCATAGAAGTCTCCTAAATAAATAAATAAATAAAATGCATGAAGTAACAAGTAAATACCTTGGGGAAAGCCAGTCCTCCCCACATATATTGTGGCAATCCGGGTTCTGGAGCGCCTGAGTACCTATGTCTGGCTTCATCTCTCATTCACCATGATGTGATTTTTCCCAGGGCAGATTCAGGAAAGGTCACCATTGGAGATCATTTGCATCAACCTTACATGTAAATGTAAGAAAGGTGACCCCCTCTATGTGGTTCACAGTGAAGGGCTGTTAGAAGGATCAGTTGAGTCATTTGATAGCAGAGGAATCTGATGAATGCTGTACAGAGGAACTGTTCAGCTCATGAATGAGATAAAAAACGTTAGTCATTTGGTGGCAATTCTGTATTACTTCTGAAGCACATCACTCAGAAGCTATATCATAAATTGGGTGGTCAGAGCTTTGTCCTCCAGTTGTTGAACTCCAATCACCACCAGCTCCAGTCAGCATGGCCAATGTTTAGGGAAGATGAGAGTTGTAGCTCAAAACACAGCTGAAAGATCACAGCTTTCCTTTCCCTCTCATAAATAAGCCTGTATTCCCGTATGAATAGATCACAGAAATCCAAAGGTCTGGTTTGTCAAACACCAAAGCATAGGATTTGAAAGAACTGCCACATGCAATTTTGACTCTTGCCCATCAGTGAGTAAGGGAACGAAAACGTTAGCGTGAAACTAAAGCCAAGGAAAGGGAGGAGAGAGAAAGTGAAGAATGAGTCAGAATTGCAATTGCGTGGGTACATCAATATTTATAGAAAAGCTCTGTAGGCTTCTAGTGACTCTAGAAAGCAGCACTGCGTGGAGTTGTGTTGCTGCCTAAAACTCCAGTAAAGCTGTCAGACAAGAGGGGAGACTGGTTGCTCTTGCCCCTTTATAAAGGCTTCCTGCTCAGCCAAATCGACTAGTGCTAACAAATGCGATTGCTCTCACTTGGAGGTGTTCATGCTGTTCTCACATGCAAACGCCACAGCAGTCCCTCCACGCATGTCTCTTCTGAGACACCAAAGGGACCTTTATCCAGCATGGTAAGTCACACACGCAGCACACGGAAAACACACTGGGTTTCCCACAAGCGGGTGGGCAAAGTCCTTTAGCTGAGATGCCTAGTATGCTCAGTTTCTGTGCAAGGAGCTCCAGTGCTTTCGACTCAGCTTGTACCAGTTCCTAAGGCTGCTCCTAAGGCCGGTCGCAGCGGCAGACTGACCTGCCCACACTGGCATCTGTATGGCTACTTCGGCACTGCTGTCCAGCGAGTGATCTTCAAGCCGGGGCTTCAGTGGCAAAGTGGAACTGACATTTCTCTGCCTCCCCTTCAACCACCATTCCATGGTTCATACATTCCTGTTACGTTAGAACAGCAATACTGTTTGCTAAAACTGTGTGTGTGTGAGAGAGAGAGAGAGAGTGTCCTGCACATGCACATTTTTGCATTTTAGACTCAGCTAAATCTCAGCACCATCAAGATTAGAGGAATAAACTGGACTTTGATTCTGGACCTCCCACTCTCTGGGTGCCCATCTGGGGCTTCTGGATTTTGGTCGTAAGGTCAGATCTACCACTGCAGCTGTCCTGCACTTCAGGGTTCACCAGAATTTTATGAAGGACACAAGAAATATGCATGAATACGGAGCAATTTGAATCACTGCTTTGAAGGCTGAAGCAGGAGCCCCACCTGTGTTTATTTAGTGGCCTTGGTGGAAGGTGGCCCATGCAAAACCACTCTGCAAATTTATTCATCTTATTCAAACAGCTGTAACTCAAATTGTAATGTTAGGTAGGTAAGTAAAACTTTGCATATTATATATGCTAAAAACAATGATGACGATGATGATGGAGGAGGAGGAGGAGGAAAAGGAGATATTACCAGAGATAATATTTATAAAGAAGATGAGATGTTCTTCCCCAAATCTTTGCATTTCCCATTCTGTTCCTGATGCTAGCATAAGAATAAGCTGAAATATTCTTGCAAAGCTAGTGCTAAGGAGATGAAGAATATTCTCCTGTTCGGAGGTGGGCCCTCGAGGTCTCTTTAAACCACACGTGGGCAGCCCGTGGCGCTCAGTTGCTCTCAGTGCAGACAGCCCAGCTCTCCCCACTATTCCCTGCAGCCCGACTGATCAGCCATTCACCCAGCAGCCACGCTGCAGGAAGCTCCTCGCAGTCTCCATGCCGCTACTGCCAGCTGCAGAGAAGCAGCAGTGTGGATTAGAATCATGGAGAAAGGTTAAAATGTCTTCCAGTCCTCCAGCATCCTGATCCGGAGCGATGTTTCCCTGATGCTGATGCAACTGTTGGTCTGGCCCTATCTCCTGCTGCTCCGCTCACCACCAGCCAAGCCACCCATGGATCCTCCAAATGGTTCTGCATGCGCCAGTTTAGCTCCCGGCTCAGAAAAGGCTGCCTACCCCTGCTTTAAGCAGGGCAAAGCCTGCAACAAATTATTTAGCCCTTTCCAGTCAGTGAATCTGCCCCACTCCCTCACCATCCTTCCTCTAATTTGAACAAAAGCATGCATTGTGCAGTGGTTCTGGTACATTTGTTTTCTAAATGTGTATAATTCTGCTTACTACTTCCAGACATTTAACTTTCAGAGGACATCTCTTGATTATGTTTTGGGTTTTATAGGTTTTTCAGCAGGAAATTGCCCTCGGGGATGTCAACACGTTTGTTCAGCAGGCCGATGGGAGCTGCTTTTGGAAATATTGATCAGAATATTTGTATTCTGAGAGTCTTGAAAAGCGATGTTCACACTAGTTATATATTTTGGAAACATTCACTGCACCAAAATAGCTATCAGGGAGAAGAGAGAACTAAACTAAAACATCTTCACATTTCTGATTTGACCGAAAGATCTTTTGTTTTATCGGGTCATTATTATTGATAGCTGCTGAGACACTTTCAGCAAATTAAAAGCAATTTACATGATGGAAACTTTGCACATTTTAAAGATGTATTAGTATATAAATGGAAAAGGTAAGAACCTATAAAGTTTAAAAGCTGCAATCCTCAAACCATTTAGTTTTCGTAGAAAGTCAATAAAGCTGTTCTTGGAGTTCCAACCTATTGCATAGGCACATTTAGCATAAAAGCTGGGAGGTTTTTTCCTCACCTTGTTCCTACTAATCAAATCACTCTTCTTAAGGAGCTTTTTTGTCACTATGAGCAGCTGCATTTGATAATGTGCTCGGAAGGAATAGCCTGAACACGAGGCTTTTCCACTCCAGTGCAGTCCAGATGTGTCGGATTGCAATTCCCATTGTCCCCAGTCAGTGTGGGTGTGGGCTGTCCTGGCTGACTGATGGGAGTTCTAGCAGAGCACCTTTGGATGACTCTGGGCTGGGGAAGCCTGCTTAACCAAACAATAATTTATCAGTGCCAAGCAGAGGGGCTTTCTTGAGGGTTGCTCCGGGGACCCCCACTGGGGCTCACCGGCACGGCAGCCTCATCGCTTGCAGAGATTACCCAGTGGAATTGCACGTCCTGCGTCCTGAGAGGGAGAGCCCTGCTTATGGAGTGCAGCCGCGTCTGCTCCGCTCATAGCTGGCCCTGCTGAGTGTGCAGCCGCGGGCTGAGGCTGGCATATGGACCGCGTACAGGCATGCAGTGAAACCACGGCATGTGGCTGCGCAGTGCTGCATGTAATCAGTGGCAGGAAGTGCAAAGCTGTGCCAGGCATTGCAGGAGGGGAGCGTAAGTGGACCCCAAGAACAAACCAGCAGGTATATGCACACCTTCAAGATGCTAGGACCCACATGAGACAACGGCTCATCAGAGGTTGTTCAGCCTGTGGTGAGCCAGGACACATGCTGGGTGTGTGCACCGGGCAGCCTTTTGAGGTTTCGACCCACACTTGGGTTTGCCAAGTTATGTTTAAAATGTTATTTATTATTAATTTTTATTTATTAGTTTTATGACCTACCTTTTTTTACAGCAAACTCAAAGTGGCTTACATAACTTTCTTCCTCTTCCTCTCAATCTTATCCCCACAACAACAACCCTGTGAGGTAGGTTGGGCCAAGAGTCTGTGACTGGACCAAATTCACCCAGTTGGCTCCATGGCTGATTGGTGACTCGAACCCAGATCGCCTGGTCCCCCACTACACCACCCTGGCACCTTGGAAGCCCTAGCAGCACTTGTGGGTTATGTGAGGCTTTTAAAACGCCCAAATAAACCTCAGCAGCTGGGTTTGTAGGAGTTACATTCCAAACGTCAGTCGAGTCGGCATGCAATGTGGATGAAATAACACCTTTCTGTTGCAAGGGTGCTACACTGCCCCTAGCTGGTGGAGATCCACTGTTTCCTCTCTGCTTGGGTGGCCCACATCCCTTTTCCATTCCCTCAGAGTCCATCAAACACATCGGCAGCAGCTGGCGAGCCACTGAGAATGGCATCTTGGGAAAGGAGATGGGAAGCCCCCTCTTTTTATCCAGTACTCAAATCGAATGAATACAGCACTGATTTTAACATGCTACAGGGAAAGTGTAACTAACATACACTTGCGTGGTTTTCATGATGTGCCCCCAGTGCATGTTTGTGTGCGCACCATGTTCTTATATACATAAATACAAACGTGCTTCCTGCCTCATCTTCTCATCACCAGTAAATAGAAAGTTTCTTACCCAGTAATTTGTTCAAGAAATAGCACTATGCGTTACAGCTAAAATATGAAATTTAAGTTTTTATATAATTGACTTGCTGATTAGTATGTTTCGTGCTATTCATAACGAGGATGGTTTTCAGTATAAATGACAAGGAAAATGATTAATGAAGCACACAGATCACAGTGAAAAGGGTAATGTCACTTAAATGGGAAGGGAAGGGAGTATTCCTTTGCACAAAGTTCTTTATACTGCACAAGCTACGTACTCAGGAGTAGTTCAGCTGACTTAAATATCATCGTTTGGAAAATGGCCTAAGACCACTCAAAATAGATGACTAGGCCATTATCACTCCCTTTCTGTCAGCTTAATCCAAGGGAATAAAGCATGGCCTGCATGCAGTTCAGAGCCCAGATGTCTGAACTGGTGACCCAAAGTTCCCGAACAGCTAGTGCTAAGTGAAAATCTGTGACAGATTAGCTTTGGCCAGCCTGGTAAGCAGGCCCTTGCTTCTGTGAACTCAAGGCCCATATGCCTGCCTCAAATACATGCAGAGCACTCTCCTGCCACAACTCCTTTTTAGCAAACAAGACACTGGATTAATGTAGCCACCTTTCAAGGCAGTTTATTGTTGTTACATGTCATCCTGTTGTTTCTGACTTATGGCAACCCTATCAATGAATACCCTCCAATGAATAACCTCCAAAACGCAATCAAGGCAGTTAGAGACAAAATTAAAATACTGCACAGCTCTGCCGTATTAAAAAGCACCTTGCCTCTTTGACTGGACAAAAGCAGGTTTTGAGCAAATGTCCATCACCACTTCCAATATGGCTGCTGATTTATCAAGTAAACTAAAGTGTGTGGAGCAGCTATAGAAGGAGTTTGTCAGCAAGATGAAAGAAATGAAGAGCAGAATTCCCCAGGATAGTTTGCATGGCAGAGGGTTTTCAGAACACGTGGAGTGATTCTTGAGCCACTAGATCCCAGAACATATCCCTGAAATGCCGGCAGGCAACCCAGTGGGCTGCAGATGTTGGCTACCTCCTGCTTTCACATGAATGAATCAAGAGTTAGGATGGTTTGCTTCATTTATTTCGGGACCAAAAATACGTAAGTTTAAAAGAGACAGTTCTGCACTGAAATTGGCAGGATCCATACAGGAACATAAAGAGCCGTGAGATAAACCACTGGTGCATCTAGACAATGTTGCCGGCACTGGCCAGCCTCAGTTCCCCAAGGTGTCAGTCAGGAACTTTTCCAGCGCCGTCTGGGGGTGCCAGAGATCAAGCTCAAGGCCTTCTACATGCAAAGCATGCATGCTCCCACTGAGCCACAGGCCTTCCTCAGATATTTCTGCATTTCTGATGCTATCATCTTCTCCCCCTGGAGGAGAGAAATTGGTGGAAGATAACTTTGATTCAGAGGATGCGAGATGCAACTGGCAGGTGGTTGAAACAGATGTTCAACAAGACCAAGCAGGGGACAGTGGAACTGGAGAAAGAGAGAACTCCTCCAGTATCTTTTGGTACCCATAGTCAGTCTGTGCTGAGTTAATGCCAGAATGTTCTGTGAAAGATCTGACCATCACAGAGCTCTCCACAGGATGGCTGAGACCTTATGAAATCTGTATAGCCTCTGGACACTTATAACTCAATATAGCTTTCTGTTGCCATTTTTCTTTCCATGCATTTAGGCCATGATGGTGCAGAGAAGATGTCCTGAGCAGCTAATCTTAACTGCATCTGAAAAGTCAGAGCTATTAAAGGTTTTTCTGGCAATTGCAAATCCAGTCTCCGGATTCTATCTGATTTACGAAAAATAGGATGTCCCTGAATCACATATTCCCAGTGAACAGTGACAACAGTACTGGTGAATGCTGAGAGAGCATTTGAGCAAATGGAGGGAAGTTAGATGAAATATGTATTACTCAAACTGGGATTTAGCCCACAATTTTGCAAGGCTATCAACATGAATTATTCCTCCCCAAAAACAGTAGTTTCAGGCAGCACCTGGCAAACTTGGGCTGTCAAGTCTCTTCTCTCCATTTTGCAATTGCAATGGAACCTTTACAACCGCATTGAGAGGTTACATTAATATAAAGGGGCCAGTAGTCAATGGGATAGAGCATAAATTTAGTGTGGAAATGGCATGGCTACTTATTTGTCAGCAGCTATTCTTCGTATCAGAATTTTTACTTTTTGGCTGTTTCTGGGAACAGGGTCAATTTATCTAAATGGGGAGAATTAACATCACTGATCTTCAAGGTAAGTAAATCACTTGCAAGGTATTTATCCTTGGCAACACTTCTGTGAGACCAAGCACCACTGAACAGCTCTCTTCATGTCCATACTGGAGGAATCCTAGCTAGAGCTCTCAGGAGTGGACTCCTAAGGTCAGGAGACCCACAAAGAGGTGAGTGTGACTCTGTCTTTACAGGAGGAGGAGCTGTGCCTCTGTGGCAGAGGCTGGGTGACCACCTAGCCCCAGAGGATCATCACCTCAAGAGGCCAGCCAGTTGGGCTCTTTGAGAAGAAAGCATTTCATTACAAAGGAGCACTCCTTTGGAGTGAAGGCCACTTCATAATAAACTGCATTTGGGTGCAGGTGGAAGGGCAGAACCCAGGAAGCTCTGCCTAGATAAGCCTTCAGTTTCAGCCCGACATTGTTAGAATGCCAGCTTGCCTCAGTTGCCAATGTCTTGGACTGGACTGAGCCGCTGTCCTACTGAACCCCTGCTTTTTGCTCAACATTTCTTTTGTTTGCTCTTTCGTGTTTGAACATTAGCTCTGCTCAAACTTCCCTTCTAGAAACTGCCAGCCACATCGATGCTCTTGACCCATCTCTGATTACTGGCTTGCTATTGCACTTACTCTGTAGTTTGCCCTAATACTGAGCCTGATTCAGCCATAGCAGAACCTCACCAGAACATAAACCAAATGACCACTTTTTGTTTCTGAAGATCTGAAAGATTGGTCAGAGGAAAAAAGTTGTTGGCTTGCTTGTATAGCACTTTATTTGCATGAAGGCGTTGCCTTGACACCTATTTTTGTTTCAAGGACTGCTGGCTTATCTTTATACCTCCAAGCTGCACAACCAGCTGGGCCTTATTTAAAAAATTATATGGGCAGGCAAGTACCCATGATTCAGTAGGGCTTTGTTGCAAAGGCCAAAATCTAACGACTATGGCAATATTAAATGCAGAGTATCTCAAGTCTGCTCACAGCTGGAGGGAATACGGACAATGGAGGAACTGCAGCTCAGTGGGAGAACGTGAGCTTTGAATGAAGAAGGTCCCCAGTTAAGTGATGGGCATCCCCAGATAGGGCTACCACTAGCCAGCTCTGCTCCTGCTGAGCCGGATGAGGCCCAGGGTCTGGTTCAGCACAGGGCAGTTTCCAATGTTTCAGTGAAGACGCAAGCACGGTGGAAACTCCAAGAAGAGGCTGAAGCTGAGCCAGATGCCCTCGTTCAGTATGTCTCCAAAGGCAGAAGCACGTTTGATCTGTTCTCAAAGACAAATAATCCAATAATACTGGCAGCCTTGAAAGTATGTGATAAATGGAGATCTGGGTCTCCTTCTGGCTTGACAGCCTTGCCCCCACTAGACCACCCTTAGAACAGCTTTAGGTTGCATGATGAACCCCAGAATTTTAGTAAGCAGAGATTGCTAATTCATTAGCTGAAATGGGTGCTATTACTCTCCTAGCTGCCTTACAACAGGCAGATGAGTCAAATGTTGTTCCACCATACCAATATCTCCTCCTGCAGCATCCCTCAAAAGAACATGGTGTCCCTGGAAAATCTTCAGGGATGCAATTGCTGTTCAGAGCTACCTACCTTCCTTGCAACAGCCCCAAGAAGTCTATCCAGAACTGTCTGCTCCTATAGTGCAAGAGAAATGGAAAGTAGGACACTGGGATCCAGAAGAAACTCTGTTTTTCATTTAGCCATATTTAGTAATGTGCAAGAGACACAGTACAGTATTATAAGCTGCTGGTATCTCACCCCATTTGATCACATGGAAAGGTGTAGTTCAATATGGAAATGGTGAGACAGGACAGAAGATTTTTGTTTTCTCTCTTGATGGGCAAGTAGAGACCTTTTGGGAAGACATCTTAGTCACAGGCAATAACATATTGCACTGTTTGATTCAAAGAGATCCAAAATTGGTTTTGTTGCATGAGTTTGATCAACTCCCAACCCTGCTTAAAACAGCTTTGGTTTTATTTGTAACAGCTAAACGAGCTTGGGCAAACAAGTGAAAGCCTATGAGGTTCCAACCCATCCAAAATGGATGCCAAAAGTGTGGGATAACATGAAGCAACGCTCCAGAGATCCCACTACTCATTCCTAGAACAATGGTTCTTATTCTTTTTCTTATACTAATTCACTATATGTGAAAGCAGAGACTCTCCGTCATTATAAATGTCTCTCCTTGCAGTAACAAGAAAAGCTGAAGCTCCCCTAAGACCACTTGACCGAGAATCCATATAATATTCTCCAGTTTTTCTCTTTGCATTTTTGCCAGATCTTTATCTTCGATTGTCTATACTGAGTTGAATATCTAAGCTCAAGCTTCCAAAGCTCAGGGAGCCAAGGTTCAATTTGGGTGCCAGGAAGTACTTCCTGACAGTTAGGACCCCGAGGGTATGGAATAGGCTTCCATGGGAGGTGGTTGAAGGGTATATAAGGATAGTCTGGACATGCACATGATAGGCATGCCATGAGCAAAGCCGGCTGGGGGTCAAACTAGATGGCCCGGGAGACCCCTTCTGACTTGCTCTGTTTCTATGAATATTCAGTAAATCACTTCCACCCACTGATGCAGACAGACTAGCAAGCTATTGCATGGGACCAGGCATCAACAGTTGGCATGAATTGGCAACTTCCAAGGCTGAAAGCCTTGGAAGGGCTCATCTGCCCCTGAGCCTACACAGCAGCTCCCACTACGGCGACCTCCACCCTCCAAGGACTGTGGCCAGAAGGGAGCTTCGGTGGCTGGTGGCAGTAGCGGCAGCAGGAACGTTGGCAGGCACAGGGCTTCGGCTAGCAGGGGGTGGCTTCCAGCAGTCAGGGGGCTTCAAGAGACGCCCATAGCAAAACCTATGAGCCAAGAGCCTGCTAGTCTCTGGTGCAGGTCCTGGATTGTCTTACAGTTTTGCACTAGCTGTTTTGTTCTTCCTACTTGCTTTAGTTATTTTCTTCCTGCTAAAAAAGTCAATAAACATCAGTTTTAAAAAATAAAGAAAATGAGCTAAGGACTGCAGTCTTTCATAACAAATTATTAGTCTAATGCAAGTACTCATTTAATGTCAATCATTTGCTGACATCCTGTGTACATTTTGTCTGCATTCATGCATGAATATAATGCTATTGCAGCTTCTAAAATCAAACTCAGCCTTCCATCTAAGATGATCAAAGCTCATTAGTGGTTATGCAGAGGAGTTCATAAAAGAAGATCCCCTCTGCACCAGGTTGATGCCACAACAAATATCTCAGCACTACCAATTACTACTAATGACTTGAGCATGATTCAGCAATGGATGTAAATTGTCACATACGTTTAGTGTCAGGATCCCAAAACTGCTCCTGCTTTACCTTGCAAAAGCTTTGAGACTCTTGGTGTGATGAAGGCTGCATATCCACAAATGAGAAGAAAACAGTCTCTCAGTCTTGGTCAATTGCCAGCTCAGGTAGGCATTATGTCCCTGCTAGTCCTCTTTGGATGTGTTGAGACTGGACTGGTAAAGATACTGAGTTGTTGATCTGCAATAATTTATAATGGGAACTGGGATTAATTTTCCATGCTACTGTAAACTGTCAATATACAGATTTGTACAGAGGATTACTCAACATGACAAGTTGGCCACATTGTAGCAAGCTATGTTCTCAGTCCCCATGTTCTTGCTCTGGAAGTTTAGGATCCTTGTGGCATTGGGCTTGCAAAGAGATGATTACAGGCTGTTTTGCTAAAAGCAATCAAGATACTGTCAGCACTCTACCAGATCTGTCTCATGGAATCATAGTATCGTGAGGCAGTAATGCTGGAAGGGGGCAGAGGGTCTGATCCCCTGCTCAGCGCAGGACTCCAAGGTAAGCCATCCCTCTCAGAAGGCAGTCCAGTTGCATCTTGAATGCCTCCACTGTGGGAAAGCCTACAACTTCCCCAGGTCATTTGTCCCATTGTCATACTGCTGTAACATTCAGACATTTTTATCCTGATATCTAACCAGAATCTGGCTTTCTGTAACTTGAGCCCGCTGCTCCATGTCCTGGGATGCACTCTGAGATGACTGAGAAAATATCCTGTCCTTCCTCTTTGTGACAGCCTTTCAAGCACTTCTTTTCTCTTCTTACGGCTAAACATGCCCAGTTCTTTCAGTCTCCCCCCAACAGGGCTTTATTTGCCGTCCTTCGATCATCTTTGCTGCCCTCCTCTGAACCCTTCCCGGCTTGTCTTATGAAACTCATAAGGAGTTTAAATGAAAAATGGAATGTTTTATTGAAAGCAAAGTGAAAAGCCTGGTAGGAAAACAGCCTCTCTACAGGGAACATCATGGTTACCACGTAGGGTCGGGGAACCCTTCAGAACTTGGCAGTTCCCTCCCCAGGCCTCTTCCTGAGCCCTGCTGGGCTTACATCAGCCAGAAGGGAAGGTGAGGACCACTTTTCCCCCTTCCATCCGCACGTGTTTCTTTTTCTTTTCTTTTCTTTCTTCTTCTTGCCACTGGTATTGTTGCCTTTCTTTTCTGCTTGCGCCATCTTGTATATTATTTCCTTTCCCCTTGGTTTGGGTAGAAGGTAAAACGAGTCTGCCAGCTCAGCCCACACACACACACACGCACACACTGCAGCCAAAATTCTGCAGTGCTCCTTCTTCCAGCCCCAGCCAGCCACGAATCAACTCGTGGCGAAGTTCTGACTTAAGTGAGTTTAAAATACAAAACTGCACTTGAGCAAGAGGGGTTTTTTTTAAAGTCAGCAGACACATTTCTTGTTCCAACATATTAGGGATATCAAAATGGTAGTAAAGCATCAAATGACAATTGGGGAGTGATGGTGAAAAGAAAAGTTGCCAAGTGCTTCACAACTGAAGTAACACACATGACCAGCTGAAGCCGCTCCCAGGCAACCATTAGCATTCTCGCCTAAAATTACTTAGTTACACCGCTAGATTAGGGCTACTGTCAATGGGAGGAAAGGCAGTTATAAAACAAAACAGAAAGAACCCAAAGTAGAAGGTGGGCAGGGCCATATACACAAAGCAAAGACCTATGAGAAACTTGAACTTGGAAGAGAATTTGGGAAACTGTTCAGTCTCCATAAAAGTTCCTTTGTGTTCTGGGAAAGTTCACTGCAAAGGATCCATCTTAGGTCTATGGAATGACTCATCAGTCCCGCGTGTGTTTCCTGCAAAAAGTGAATGCCTTTGGAGAGAAAGAGGAGGGTCATAGGTGTGACCTTATAATTAATCTTTGGTACACAATAGAATACATGTAAAAGATCATTTGATGTGAAAGAAGGTTTTGAGAAGCAAAGAAAGTTAATTGGAGAGCATAGTTGGACTAAGAAATGCTGGAATGAATTGGATTTCTTCAAGCCAACAGGGCATAGGTTATCTGTAATATACAGATGGAACAAGCTGGAAAAAGCCTTACGAGAAAATATTTCTTGCCGAACTCATGAGGGATACAACATTAAAGTGGAAGAAGGAATCAAAATGAGGCATAATTCCCCAGGCAACCAAGGTACTACATGCAACACCACTTTTTAATATATATTTGTTAAATCAGGCGTGGGAAGATGTGGCCCTTCCAATATTGCTCGGCTGAAATGCCCGTCATCCATTATTGCTGGTTGATCACGAGATTGCCCATGGCTCAATAACAACCTACAATTCAAGAACAAACCATGCGCACTCCATATTCAACCACAAGTGTTGGATATCTTGCCATCTGGACCCAGTCAGTATAAGAACATACAAATATATCTTACCTTAGTTGCATTCTGATCTACTGTTTGACTTACTTGGATGATACTGTGCCCTGGACCTTGTTCATCGTTATTTTTCCCTGATGCAAGGCTCCGAGTTTTTACTATGAAGCAAGGAGAGCTTTGTCCCTTGGAACCCACACTGTGCTTCTCAGTGAAATCAGCAGAGGAGGTCCAAGAAGGAAGTGTCATGCGAGCTTTCAGGACCCCCACAAAAGTAGGAAAACCAGGGGACTATCTCTAGGGACTCTGTTTGGAGATGCCGCACTCTTTGACTCTGCATGAGCCAGCCTCACTCATGTGTTCTGACTCTCAGGAGAAGTGAAGGCTCGAGAGATATTTGTGGGGTTTTTCCTGGAAATATCTGCTGTTTTTTCACCTAGAATATACCCATATATACGCAGTGTATAAGAGGATCCTTGAAACCAGTAACAATGAAGCAAAAATTGGGGGTTATGTCATACCCCTGAGATATGACAAACACCACAAAAACAAAATATCAACCTTGTCTTATATGCCTTATACACAAGTATATGCAGTAATAGTAACAATAACAAGAACAACAAAGTAACTGATGATATAGGTCTAATTCTCACAAACCTGTGTTGACTATACAACTTATAGGGATGGGGGAAGAGTTTTGTTTTTCAACCATTTTCATTTAAATATTTTATTTATTTTATGTCCTGACTTATTTAATTCTCTTGATTCATATTCCCAGCATCCAAATGTAGATATGGTCCTGAAAAAAATGGTTGAGAGAAGTTACATAGGCAGTCAAAATGATTCAGTTTTCAAATGCCTTGATATCTGAACAGAAAGGCATTTGCTTTCCTGCATTCTTTATTATTCCGATCTACTTACTTTCATTATATTGGGAGATCCATTGTTCTTCATCGTCAATATTGGTTTGTACTTATTTGTTTGTTTGAGTTATTTGTTGCCTCGTGCAATAGAATTCCCTGAATAATGTAAAAACAAGTATAAAATAAAATCAGTCAAACAAAAAAAATGAAATCCATTCAAGTCCAGCATAAAAGGATGAAACAATTTTCAGTTCCAGTAAAGGCATTTCTACATGATGCATTTACCGCACACTCATGATTTCTTGCTTACACTTCTTTAATGGATGCTTTAAATGCTATCATGAATCTCCACTTTCACTTCTTTTTTTTAAGAGCACTTTTCTGGTTTTGTTTTAGAAGCGGGAAAATGTGGCACCCTCCATGCACAACATGTTATTACTGAAAGCAAAAGGAAAGGTATTTTCCTCTTTGCATATTCTGCTACAGCGCAACCCAGCTCAAGCTTTTGAGGCAGAAGAGCCAAAAAGGAAAAATTCTTCGTGCAAAATGGGGGTCTCAATCCTGCAATGAAACTGAAAGCAGATAGAGTAAGTAACAACCTCATGAAGAAAAGCTCAAGAAAGCGATTAATCACAGAAAGGAGCTACAGCCAACTCGTTAAAAGTTAAAGGCAACAGCCATCGTTAGCAGAAACTAATAGGAAGATGCAAAGGTGAGGTTTGCAAGGCCTGGGAGCCAGCTGCCCAAAGGCAAGATGGGTGCCGGGCAAGGGCCACTTGACGCAGCAGTCCTCGCCTCCTGCTCCACCCTCCAGCCATCAAGTGCAGGCAGAACATGGCTTGGCACACAGCTGGAAGCGGTCAAGTAATGGTTCATAGGTCAAAACCAGCAGTTTGAATGGAGCCGTGCATGGGAGCCATTGCAAGACCAGTGTGAGATGTTCGCAATATCTATTTTTCATCTTGGTCAGGGTCAGTCTAATATGACTCTTGGCATATTAAGCAGATCAATCCCATGTCTTCTTTTTCATTTTTCCCACATTCATAATGGAGTTTTGAAGGCAAAGGTCTAGGAGCCCTTGACCGTACCCTGAAGTCTGAGCTTGATTTAACGTTCATTGGATTTTGTGACAGCAGCAGAGTGTTTATTTCTGAGAGAAAAAATGGCTTTGTTGGTTTGTTTTTAGCCCTTTGCGTTCTCACAGTTCAGACTACATCCATAGAAAGCCTAGTATTTCCCCAGAGAATTATATTTTTCCCTGAAAAATATTCAGCTTGGAATTGTTTTCAGTCCAATATATATGCACATTTTCCAGAAATATATTTCTTCAGCAATATTTATCAATAAGGGCTGAGCTTGTCAAAGAATGGGCAAGGCCAGTGCTCATGTTTTACCTGCTGTGCAGCAGTTGCTGGCAAACACCTGGGCACAAACCCACTGTTCTGAGAGCACAAGCTGAACTACAGATCCCTGTTATGGGTTTCTTTGGCAAAACTCCCTTCCTCCGGCTCTTCAGTCTCGCTGTGCACTGTTTTGAAACAGTTGTTAATACTTTTTATTTACATAAACTTAAACAATAAAAATAAAATAATCATTGTGCACTTTTAAGACAGTACAGAGAATATGCACAGATAAACAGAAATAATTCCCTCAAGTGGACTGATGTGCAGCATGGCACAGGTGCCTGGAAGCAGGACCTCCCTGTTCCCAAGGGGTTTTTTCCTGGGAAATGCGCATAGGCCCAATGGTAGGTGGAGTGAGTTGGCTGCCTCAGGCAGCAGGTGCTGTGGGGTGAGCAGGAAGTGGCAGGACAATCATGGAGGATAAAGCTGGGTTTGCCCCATGGCCTGCCCTGCATGCACTGGGCTGCTGTTAGCTGAGATGCAATGGCGGATCCCAAGTCAGACTTAGGAGCAGTGATCATAGGCTCATACACCCATGGCAGAGGAATGGTACATTCCTTCGGTCTGGGAGGGGTGTCCTCTTCTGCTGAGCATGCGGCTTCGGGAGGGACACACATAGGGTGCTGAGGGAGGAAGGGGACACCTGCCTAACCAGCCAGTTCGGCCACATCCACTCTGGTGCCCAGTGGGGTGACAGATGTTGCAGCCAGATCACCCTCACAAGCAAATCGGGACTTTTCTTTTACTTCTGGGTGCAGAGGCAGCCAGGAGGCTCCCTTTCTGTCTCCCCTGCAAATCCAAATGCATTCCATTCCCCCCACATATGCTTTTTCCACAGCCCCCCAAAACTCTTCCTCCTTTTACAGCAGGCAAGTAGAAGACTGGCTGGTCCCTCTCGGGAAGCTTGCTGTCGCACTGCCCCATGACTGAGGCCCATGTAGACGCTGCAGTGCCGCTCCTGCCATCCTGCTGTGACCTGGCTCAGTGAGAGGTGATGCCTGAGGCCCAGGTGGGTGCTGCCGAGCCACCTGGCCTAGCAAGCCCGCCCACGCCCCAGCGGCGGCCCTACCCAGATTAGCGAGTGCTGTTTCGCTCTTCCTTGGTGCCCCTTCTGCTCTGCCCCTTGCAGCCCACTAGGAAGCGCCGCCCTGTTGGTGGAGCCTTCCGGCGTCATCCAGCACTTCTCTGCATCTGACCAAGTGCATGGTGTGAAGAGGATAAGCGATACGCAGCAGGTGTCACCAGGTGGCCCACAGAGGCATTCTTTCATGATTTCATGTCTTGAACCTGCCTGGCATCCCACTGGAGAAGGGGGCTGCTCTAGCCAGCATCTCAGGACCACAATCCTCCCTCCTGTCATTCCCAGGCTAAATGCTGCTTCTCTTCCTCTTCACTGTCATTGCATTTCCCCACTGGAACTTCATCCTGGCCTTTCAAGCCTCTGGGTTTATATCACAGGGACTTGTGTGTCCAGGTGTTCAGGCAGGCTCTGCGTGTGCTCCAAGGCAGGGACACAGATGCCCTCCTCCTCTAGGCATCACTGGACACTCCACTGCCCTGGAAACCAGGACACTACAAAGGCATGGACAGGACAACTGCCTGAGTCACCCCCCACGCCCGGCCCCCTTCTCCATTGCAAAATCAACTAGAAGAAACCAGCCAAGGTGTCCCGGGCAAGTGCTGTAGACAGAATGATCCCACTTGATCTGGGATACTGCTTTGGGGTACTTCATGTCTCTTGCTCCATTCTCCCACTGGGAGCGGAAGAGACGGGTCTTTCTATGATATCTATGATGGTATCCTAAAAGGAATCCCTTAATGTTTTTCAGTCATACCACTGAACACCGAATGCTTTTGATCCCCAATGGATATCCACTGGTTTCATTTATCTGTGTAACTCAGGCAACCGGATGTGCCAGGGTGCCATCACGGATTGCACTTCAAGCAGGATGGAAGTCTGTGCCTGTCAGTATAGTATAAGCCAAATCTAACCTTTTCCACTGCAGGGCTCACTGATTTATGTCAAATTCTCTCAGCTCTGCAAAAAGCTGCAATCCTCTTCAATTCATTTGTCACTCAGTTAACAGGAAAGAATCTCAGCCAGGGTTGAAACTTGCTTACAGTTTCTGGGTTACAGTCTAGGAGCAAGACTCAGGTCTGACGTAGCACTAAGCTTTTTTCTCCTGATGAGCTCTTGGTTTAGTGGCATTGCTCCAGCTTGAGCGGCCAAGCAGGAGCGACCAGGCAGCAGGCCTCACCACCCTTACTCACAAGGATAAGCCAGGGTTCTCCAGGATTTGGGGGGTTCATGTACAAGCACATTCAATGTTATTACCAAGCTCAAGCCTTTCAGGAAGCAACCCCATGCATGTTTAAACAGGAAAAAAAACTACAATTCCAAATGTACCCCAGTCTTTCTAAAGATGCTTAGGATTGCATCCTTGAATGGCTTTTAAATATACATTCTGCAAAGGCCTGCATAGTGGGCCTGGTCACACCTAAATCAAAGGGTTACTGTGCAGTTACTTTTCTTACCTTGTGTCCTGCATTCACACATTCACAAGGTATGTGTTCCTGAAACATGCATACATGAGAGAGATGCAGCTTCACAAGATGTACGTACTTGTGTGTCTGTGTGTGTGAGAGAGAGGGGGGGGGGAGAGAGAGAACACTTCTCTATCCAAGTCATTTATTGTCACAGAAGTTTGCGGATCCATTTTCCAACTTTGCCTGCAGTTTTCCTGGATGCTACCATTATTCTCTAGAGAGCCCTAGTGTAATTTCACAATTCAACTCAATAGCTCAAATCCATCTTGTGTAAAGGAACATATAGAAGGCAGAGAAGAAATTCCTAGAAGCAAATAAAAAGCTTGTGCGAATGAAGTAATTTTCCCACAAGGAAAGCAGAAGCAGCAGCCTCAGTAAAGCACCAAGATAAATGCCTCATGCAGAGGAGCCTAGAACAAACGCATGTGTCATGGCCACATCCAACACCAGCTTCATCAACTTGTGCAGCTCTGGAAGAATTCAGCAACCCCTGAAAGCCTCCCCCAGCCCTGCGCCAAAGCACATCCTGCTTTGAGCCACATGAATCCTTGGCTACTTCGTGTTTTCATTGGTCCAGGCTAGAAACAGCGTCCACCCATGCTGCTCATCTGCAAGTGGAATGGCATTTCCTCTCACCCCTGCAGCCCACCCCACACATTTCCAGAGCAGAGTCGGGGGTTTTGTGGTGGCTTGAAGAGGACAAGTGGAAATCGCACTGCAGCGGCAGACTTCTGCTCCTGCCACTGTTTGATCCAAACCATTATGTTAATGGAATTGCTTGTTGTGATGGTTGTGGTTGCCATGCAAAGAACAGCCTCTGGGAAGCCTGAGCAGAGGAAGGACCTCAGAGAGCAAGGAATTCTTCCTCTTCTTTCCGCAATTCTGACAAAACGCTTCTCTGTGCATTCCAAGGAAGACTCCCGGTTTCTCTGACTTGACTTTAGGCCAGCCCTGTGGTATCCTCTACATGTTGTGGAGCACAAGCTTTCTAGGTTTATTCTCCAAGTATTAGTACTGTGCTACTGGCCATTGGTCAAACTGACTGAGGTTGATAGATGTTGAAGTCCAGGAGAGGCAGCCTTGTGGGGCAAGTGAGTGGCAAAGAAGCAAGACATGGAGCGGCAAGCAGGTGAAGTACTGAAGAGGCGAGGCGAGGATGGATGCGCGCGGAGGGCTGAAGAGTGAGAGGGTGGGACGGTGCATCGGGTGGGTGATTGGACAGCAGGCAGGAAGGGGGGCAACAAGCCAGGTGACTCACAGGCAGACAATCCAGCTGCACCGGGACACGTGGGGGCGGCCCATCAGCACCCCGTCCACCAGCGGCTCAGCCGTTGCTAGGCGGACAGCAGAGCAGCAACAGTGCGAAGTGATGCCAGGACACAGAAACCTTGTTGGCTCTCTGTGGTGATTCACAGTAACTGAATGCGCTACATTTCACGATGCTTCCGGTGTTCACACACAGCAGCCAGCCGTTCCCGTCATCGCTTGTTGTTACGTGTGAAGGTAGCCTTCCTTGCCTCTACCATCTCATTTGCACCATTTTAGGGGTGCTTTCCCCCCAGAGTTTTCAGAATCATTCTCACTTCTGCTTATAAACATGCTCACAAACACATACCCTCAAAACTTTATTGAGACAAGTAAATTTTCTTAGACTTAAAAAACAAATTAATAGATTGGTCATCCAACTGAAACAAGAGAGTAAGGACATTCCCAACCACACACATGCATGTGCACACACACAAAGAGTCTGACAGAGATGGTTACAAGAAATTAGATGAACAGAAGGCTTGAATCCCAGACCAGGAAACTGCCCCTCCTTCTTTTGGCTGTTTATTGAGCAAGCGAGATGTAGATCACATGTGCTTCTTGGGACTTTTTGCAATCATCATTCATAGATGTATCACCTACACATCCACACTTTTTTCTCCTGTGGCTTATAATATATGAAAAATAGCAGCTATTACATAACACATCATGTTCTCTTTGAAAAACATTGCACTTTTTTCTTATTAAAAAAAACCTTCAAAGAATGTTAATTCTGCAGAAGAATTTTAAAATAGGTTGAACTTACCATAGCCTAACATTAACAAGTACTTTCCCTTGCTTAATGGGTAATCTAAGAGAGGTTAGGACTAATAGAAACCCCTGGGAAAGAAGGGAGAAAAAGACCATATTCCATGTTTGGACAGAGGAAGCCTTCCCACAAAAAGGAATCCTTAATGCCCCATTCCAAAGGATGCATGAAGGCTCCAACAAGGCATGGGAGACTCACAGAGAAGCCCCATACCCACATGTCCCATTGGTTGCCCCTCTATCCTTCAAGTTGCTTGTGTGGAGCGGCAAGATCGGAAGTGGGGTTCCTTTTGCCTGCAGCTGAACATGCATAAAAGATTTGGGGTAACTGGGGAGCATCCGCCATGCAATTGATGGAATGTGAGTTGATCCTTCATTCAGGCCTCCCTGCTCAGGGCATGGTGTTTACACAAGGAAATTATGGGCAAGGACAACGTGCGTGATCCATGCCCCACTTTGAGGCATCATGCATGAATAGGGCCTAAAAGATCTATCTTGCCAAGAATTCAATAGCATTTCCTTTTGCTGCAGTTGCTTAACTGGAAATCCTTTTAACTCCAATTCTTTGTGTTCTCCATGAGGTCTATAGTGGATACAATTTTAGACCTCCCAAAGCTCTACTGGGACTTAGGAGCATGTGGTTAAAAAGTAAAATAAAATCTCCAAGGTAACAAATTTTGCTCAAGTCTCTACACTCCTGCATTTGTTTAAGCTGCAGTTAAGCACTGTTCTTAAAATGCCAGTACCACATGAGCTTGCGCAGGGCCTGAGATTTTTGGCAAGCCCCCTTTGAGGTGGAGGGGTGGTGCCCTAAGAAAGAGCTTTTTTGCCAGGGCGGGGAGTATAGCCCTTAGATAGAATGCCCTTCCCGGGGAGGCTAACCTCGTGTCATATTTTGGGGGAGACAATGTTTGGGCCATCTTACAGACTTCTTGATGTGTGCTTACATCTGGTGGGGATTCAGACAGAACTATCATGGTTTGTTTTAAGCTGCAATGGAAGACATTTTCTGACAGCAGCTTCAGGTGTGGAAACTACTCCCTGTTGTCTGAAATGTACTCACTCCATGAACTATGACTACCTTGCTGGGAGAACTAGGGTGACATGTGCTTCCTTACAGAGAACAGTCTTCTGTTTGAAGGTATGCCAGAGGGCAGTCCTTTCTTGAGAAGTGGCCTCTGTTTGAAGGACCATCCCATCCAAGTGAAGAATATTTACGCCTGATGACCACACACCGGGGGGGGGGGGGTTGTTGTTGTTGTTGTGTTTTGCTTTGCTTTGTTTTGTCCTCAGCACATGTCTGGCTTAAAGACAAAGAACCTTAAGAAGGAAAAGCTGGGCCTGGAACTTGCCCATGAACCGTCTGCACAGAGAGCAAACTAAGAAGTCACACTGGTCACTAGGCCCCAGGATTCTCCACTATACTGTATTTCTGTTTAAATGATAGGAGTTATTTCTAAATGTGCATCTGTACTTTGCATCTCTACATTAGCACATGTAAATCCTGAGCAAGTCACTTTTGCTCATTGCTTTGGTGAAGCATGGGAGAAACACATGTGCTATATTCCTTCACAACTGAGCCATGCCTAATTCGCCCTTTCTTAGCTGAACCTCACTAAAATTCACTAGTACTGAGCTTTTTTTTTTTAAGCTTTTTAATACTCAGAAGCCAAACTTCAGCTTGCATGAAATCTTTTGTATAATCACTTCTCTACTTACTCAAGAAAAAGAGGAAGACCGTGAACATCCTATAAGAGGGAGAGTTTAGCCTTTCTGTGGAGCAATGTTGCTTCAGGCAGCAGATTCCAAAAAAAGCTAGTAATTTTTTTCTTGTTCTACAGTCTGCCTTGTTTTTAAAAATGAGTTCTAATGTAACGCTGGACTAGGCAGGCAGGCCATTTTGGATTTTGCTTTTGCATCAGGTGCAAAAAAGGCTTCACCCTGTAGCAGTATCGCTGTAATTCACTAAATTCCTGTGTACTCTTTCCTAGAAGTAAGCCCCATTGAGCACAATGGGACATACTTCTGAGTAAACTTGTCTGGGACTGCACTATTGTATTGCCTTTATTGTGCTTTTAATTCTAATACTGTGGATGTATTCTATATTTTCACTGTGGGCCTCCTGATAGGGCTAAAAGATTGATCATCATCGATATTATTCTTATTGTTACTATTATTAGTGGCAGCAGTGGCAGCAGCGATTGTATGGAATCCTCATTGTCTGCAACCAGTTGCCACCCGAATAGCCGCATGACACTGTCTGCATGCCCGAGTCCATCAAGAGATGCCAGTGAAAAAATGCATGATGCACAACTGTGTAACGTCATGGCTAGGAAAGGGCACCCACAGCCACAGCTGCCATGTGCAAACGGTGTGTTTCAATGGCATCCCAATGGCAAATATAATGTGTCGTGCGACTCTAACTCTGTGTTAGCGTCATTCTGATTTATGTCAACATTTAATTATCTGAACATTGTTGATGTTCTTCATCCCTATCTCATCACTCACTTAGATGGATGAGGCTGATTGCATGGTATGTATTAATCAAAGTGCCTTTGAACAAAGCAATCTTTGAATTCTAAATAGTATATCTTCTTGCTCGCTTCAAACTGTTTACCCTGATTCAAGGATTCACACACCACCCCTCCATTGATTTTTCTCTGTCCCTTGTTGGGACCATAAACCAGTCTAAAGTTTCCAGAGTTTAATAAGCTACTCAAGCAATCAATAGGCCTGAAAGGTGACAGGAGTGCACCTTGGACTCCTAAATAATAGATCGATAATTGGACAGGTGTTAAAATAAAAGGGTTGTAAAAAGAGACCCCAGTGAAAAGGGCAAAGAAGTAAAATCCAGATGCAGGGTCAGAAAGACCGAATGGTGAGCGGCTCCCTGCATTCACCCACCGCTGCCAGGTCAGTCAAGGGCCGTTCGGCAGCAAGGTGGCCAAACGACAGGCACCAGCACACTTGGTGCGCAGCAGCCACCCATGCATGCGCCTGGGAGTGGCGCCAGCCCTGCTGGCTTCCTGTGGTGACCATGAAGCCCACTGGGGATTCAAGCAGGAGGGGAGCTGTGCTTTGACTTCCCCTCCAGCCACACCACAGTGTCGTGTAGCAGCCAGAGGTGATCCAGCTTCTTCTCAGCTGTGAAGCTCACAGGGTGACATCGGGCCAGTTAGTAACTCTGAGCCTAACCTACTTCACAGGATTGTTGTGATGATCAAGGATAATTCTGCAAGCATATAAGGACCAACCCTGCTGAATAATAATCAACATGCCTTCTGCAAAGGGAAGCCAACTCTCACTGACTTTTTAAAAGCTCATGAGAATTTTCATTCAACGTGGAGTTGGGGCGACAGTCTTTACTTGGACTTCCAAAGGGTTTTGAAAAAGTCCCTCACTAAAGGCTCCTGAGCAAACTTCGCAGTCATGGAGTAAAATCAGAGGTCCTCCTACGGATCAGTCACTGCTTGAAGAACCGAAAGCAGAGAATAGAAATAGATGGTAATTTTGCCCAGTGGAGGGATACAAACAGTGGGATCCCACAGCGGTTTGTATTAGGACCAATGTTTTTCAGCTGCATTCATAAATGATATCAAATTAAGCTGAGCAGTGAAGTGACCAGGTTTGCCCATGGTACCAAACTATTTAAGGTGGTCAAAACCAAAAGGAATTGTGAGGAGCCCCAAAATTTACGAATAGGCATCAAAATGACAAACGTGGTTCATGGTAAGCAAGTTTAAAGCAAAGGTAAGCAAAACCTTGGGGCAAAATAACCCAACTTCAAGTGTCATCTGATGGGAACCAAGCTGGCAGCTACTGTCTGCCCCTGGCTGGCTCAACATCATCCTGACTTGATGCTCCAGTGCAGCAAGGATCAAGGTACAAAGCAGGGCTTTCGATGTATCAGGGCAATCTCTTCAGAGGCTGCACATGGACCAGGACAAGGGGTGCAGTATCTGTGACTCCACCGTGCCCTCACGGTCTGCAGATCCTGTTGTTTGCTTCCAAACCCTGCAATGGGCAACATTGCACTGACCCGGGGCGTGCTGGTGTGCAGCTGCTCTTAAGTAGCACTGGGGGATTGTGCAGGTGCACCCTTGGAGATCAAACGTTCAGGCAGGCACAGTGAGCTGGCACTGCTTCACTGAAATCAGCTGAGGGTCTCGCTTTGAGTTGTTCAAACAAGGACCGGTGAAGGAAATGAGACTTAATGCATCGTTGGCTCTGTGCCTCTAGCAATGCTTCACAAGGGCTCTTTCTTTTCTTGGCCATTTTTTCCATCAGTTGGGGTACTAAATTCATCCCATTCCATGCTATTAAAAGAGCGACACATCTGAAGAAGGTAAAAGCATAGCAGCTTCATCACTATTTAATGGGGAAGCTGAGGTGAACTAACAGTGGGGGATTATTAGTTTCTGCTTGATCTGGTACACAGAACTTCCTTCTAGTTAAGATTTAAGAGGAAAACCCTTGAATCAAGAATGGTGGCTTAGCTCCCGAGCCCTACAGCCATGAGGGTAATGATTTTTTTTCCTTAAGGCTTCCTAAGTTAGTCATAATGTTTCTATTTTTTTTATTATCATTTTATGAGGTATCATTCTAACCATCTGGAGCCTGTCAATTCTGTTGTATCAAGATCTCCACACCCTCATAGCAACAGGGAAAAAGTGGGGGAAGGCAGCACTCCTCTCAGACTGCTACATGCCTTATCATTCCCTACGAAAGAAGTTACCTATTTCCCTGGTTCCGACTTGCAGAAAGTTACCTGTCAACATTGCCCCTCCCCACCTAGTATGGGCTCCCTTCCTACACCTTGGTGGCCAGTAGAAGGAGATCTTGTTGTGGAGGATTACTTGAAAACTTCACTGTAGTGGGAGCAGCTAAAACACCACTGTACCCGACAGGTGCCACACTGGAATCCAGGAGCATTGTGGGGAATTAAAGGGAGGTTGCACCCACCTGGGTTCCAATGGAAAATGTCCATTCCTCCCATTTAATGAATGGATGCTGAAAGGAATGCTGGGACAGGACCACTGTAGCCATCCTGTTTTGCTGGTGACAGGCTTGGCCTTACATCTTCAGCTGCACTGCCACAGTCCCTACCCGGCAGAGCTGCAGGGGGGTTGTTGCAGCTATGGACTGCATTAGGATAATGTAGTTGAAAAAGCTAATTGCCCTGTCAAATTCCCCCTCAAAAGGGACCCACAGTTTTAACAGCTCATTGTCCTAGAGGATACCATGACAGATCTAATTTGTCTCCCCTACCCAGCCTTGATCAAAAGCATTTTCAGCTTGCCTTTGCTTTTTTTCTCATTAACCTTGTTCTTTTTTTACCCTAACCTGTCAAAACTCTTTTTTCCAGGAAAAATGGGGATGGGATGCACTTTTGCACTTTCCAAAGTACTTGAAGTCTCAGAAAAAGTGTGAAGTGTGCATTTTTTCTTCAGAAAAAGTGTGAAGTGTGCATTTTTTCTTCCTCTGAGGACTCTCAGGGGGGAAAAAAACAGGATGAAGAGTTCACCATAAAGGGAGTGGGGGGGGGAGATCACCCCACCTCCTTTTGGCAAACAAAGAGCACTTTTGACAGCTGTCAGAGAGCAAAGCCCCCTTGGGTCAATATCCAGGTACCTTCTGCATGATGGGCACCACCAAGGCCTCAGATTTCTTCATCCACACAACAGTGAATTCTGCAGGTGAGCAAGTGTGGCTAAAAATAACAATAAACAAAAAACAATAACAATGAAAGCTGGAAGCTGGAAACTGGAAGCTCAGGTAACAGCAGTGGCGAGGAGCGCTTTCCTCCAGCTTCGGCTAATTCATCAGCTGCGCCCCTATCTGGAGAATGACTGCCTTGCGACAGTGACACATGCGTTGGTGACTTCCCGTTTGGACTTCTGCAACGCGCTCTACGTGGGGCTACCCTTGAAGACGGTCCGGATACTTCAATTGGTCCAAAATAGAGCTGCCAGGCTGCTGACGGGGACTGGACGTTATGTTCACATGACTCCAGTTCTCCGTCAGCTTCACTGGCTTCCCATTGAAGTCCGGGCCCAATTCAAGGTGTTGGTTATGACCTATAAAGCCCTAAACGGCTTGGGTCCTGGTTACCTGAAGGAGCGCTTACATCCTTATATGCCCAGCCGCCCCCTGAGATCGGCGGGAGAGGCCCTTCTCCGGGAGCCCTCCATGGAAGAAGTTAGGAGGGTGGTTACTCGGAGGAGGGCTTTCTCAGCGGTGGCGCCTAAGTTATGGAATGCACTCCCCAGAGAGGTCCGCCTGGCGCCGTCGTTATTTGTTTTTCGGCGCCAGGCGAAGACCTTTTTATTTAAGCAGTATTTTAAATGTTAATATTATTGAATTTTATTTGGCCAGGGCGGCTTGTTTTATAGTGTATGTTTTATATTATATATTTGTATTTTATTGTATATATTTTAAAATGTTATTTTAATTTTTTGTTGTAAGCCGCCCCGAGGCTTCGGCGAATGGGGCGGCATAAAAATGTTTTAATTAATAAATAAATAAATAAATAAATAAATAGAGGACGAAGCTGCAGATACTGTGTGCGTGGTTTTTTCAATGGTTTTCCACTCACTGACAGTGTCTCCAAAATGCGTAAAAAGCGGGGAGAAGGGAGACAAATTGGTCCTACCACAGGGTCCCATGAGGAGGGACCGGGAAGGAAGGAGGGAGGGAGTGGGTGCACAAATGTGCCCAGCTGACTGTTAGGCACGCTGGGCGACTTTGCACAATGCCAGATCCACTGCGGCGTATTGGCATTATGGGTTGGAGTAGCGTGCAAACTACAGCCTGGCTCTGGGCCCGCTACCAAAAGTCTGTGGAGTGTTTTTTTCCAGAGGGCTTCAAGGAAATGGAAGCCACAAGAGACAAGAGCCTTTTTAAAGCATTTGTATGAAAACAAGCCGTAAGTGCTTAAAAGGCTCTCTTCTAAGTAAGTGCGTCTTGTTGCTTCTTCTCTTTTCTGCCTAAGACAAAATTCCCTTCACTTGAGGACCACTTGAGAGAGTTTCGGGCTCGGTAGCTTTGTCCTACATACCACTGCTAGTGGTTGGCACTGTTCTGGCCACATCTCGCAGTCGCCTGCCTCCACTAGGCCTGCTCCTTGTGATGAAGGAAGACGCCCCCCCCCCCCGCTTTCTTCCAGGACTAATTGCTCCCATGGAACAGTCCTTGGTGGGCCATGGCAGAGGGCAAGGCAGCTGATACCAGACTCGCTACCACCTGAGGCAAGGAAGAAGATGGCTCCCCTCTCCACATGCCACATACAGGAATGGATCCGACAGGCCTGTGACTGTCCCGACAAGACCCCATTATCAGGCTAGCATATAGTAGGACCCAGCTCAAGCAGGACAATCAGCCTCACCCAGCATAGCCAACGGTCAAGAACGCCACTGGTTTCAGTCCAAAACATCCAAAGGGCATAAGCTTGGGAAAGGCTCGCCTAGGCAAATAAATAGTACCAGCCAGATTCCATGCAGCTGCTGTTGCAACAGTTCCTTTGGAAATGGTCCGGAGGCCCTGCTTTTAGCTTCCCCTATTATTTCCCCCCACTTTGCAGCTCTTCTTTCTGCAATAAAGTGTTTCATGATATTTATCAAGGGACACAGAGCCTCCCAACCGCCTTAAATGAAGAAAGAGAATGGAGTTCCTGCAGCAAAATCACACGGTCCTGCTTCATTCTCAAAATCCGCTCTTTACAGCACTGAAGCAGCACACAGTACAAATGGCCTTATTTATTTATTAGAATTACATCCCACCTTTTCCTTACAATGAATTCAAAGCAGTTTATATCATTTTCCTTCTGCTATTCTCAATCTTATCCCTACAACAACCACCCTGTGAGGTAGGCTGGGCTGAGAGTCTGTGACTGGCCCAAAGTCTCCCAGTTGGCTCTGTGGCTGAGCGGGGGCATGAACCCCGATTGCCTGAGTCCCGTTCCTGTGCTCCTAACCACTGCACCACACTGGCTCTCACTTGCCACAGATGAATCGGAGGGTTGGACTCGATGGCCTTCATGGCCCCTTCCAACTCTTCTATTCTATGATTCTGTGATTCTAGCAGTCATGGGCAGCCCTGCAGTTGGGTCCATTAATGTATCTTGATTTCTGAAACACTCTTCAGGATGCCAATTGAGCTCTTCAACTGGCAATCTTGCCAGGCTATTTTGTATTTGAAGTAAGGCTTACACAAAGCTTCCACGCAGCAAAATGTGTGCATTGTGAGCCGCCCCGAGGCTTCGGCGAATGGGGCGGCATAGAAATGTTTTAATAAATAATAAATAATAAATAAATGCTGACTTGCTTGAAGAGGGGCTCGAGAGTTGCTCTTGCTGCGAGTGCAATGATGGGGCAGAGGCAGGGTCAATCCGCAGCTGGAACCACATTTCCCCGCCTAGTTCATAATGCCGCAGCCTGCCACGCCCTGCCAGGCCATCCCTCAGAACCATTCCCTTTCCCTGGAACATGTAACACATTACCCAGGTATGCTTTAAGTCTGCCAGAACATGGAATTGAAACATTGTGCCCAGCCCAAATTCCAAGGATGGGTCCAGGGCTTGCCTTCTGTGAGAGCAAGGGCTCCACTGGTGGAAGGTTTCCCTGGTTTTTAGGGATCCTTTCTCCCCACACATCTCCCCACAGGTCATCCTATTCAGCAGGGTCTGCTCCAAGTCTCTGCATAGCATTTCAAGGGGATGAAGGAGCTGCCAAACAAGGAGTGGGTGGGGATGACCACTTCTTTAGCGAGCAGTTCTGCATGTTAAAATCTAGATTCAAGCCCACCATTGAGAAAAGCTTGATGGTGTGACCCAGATCAGATAATGCATGTTGAGCTTGATTTGATTCATTTCTTTGACTTTTTATTATTCTGCCATTGCTGTTGCTTGTTCTGGGTTTACTAGTCTGAATGCAGGCCAAGCATGCAAGCACTCTTGCCCCAGCATTATCTTGCTTACCTTCGCTTGCACTGCACAAACCATATTCAGTTGGTCTTGGTCTTCTGAGAAATCAGCAGATGTCTCTTCCCTGGAAGCAGATGCCTCTTCCCATCCCTGTCCAAGCATCTCTTGAAGAGCCAACAGAACGATCCAGTTGCTGTGTGTTCCTTCCCTACTTCTTCCTGCTCATGGATGCTTCCAGCTGCCAACTTACCCTTTCCCAGCAGCAGGTCTTTCACAAGCAGCCAGCCTGTTTATAACAACTGTGTTTTTCAAGACCAACCTTAACAGTAGCAATAGTAACAATCTGTATTTTATAAAACCTCTTCATTTTATTCTGGCCTATGTTTTCAGAACACAAATGCCATTATAGCTTCTTTGTCTGAGTAACCATAGCTGCATCCTGTAGGCTTCCTCTGAAGTAGAACAGGTGCCACTTCTATTTCTCTCACACAGGAGTCTTAATTGGGACCTCAGAATACATCTCAGCTCAAGGTTGGGACAGAGTTCGATCTTTGCCACCTCCAGATGGGAGATGAAACCATTAAGAGCCACTAGCAGTCAGTGTGAACAGTGAAGGGCAAGATGAAAAAATTGGAAGCACACAAAAGCTTCTTTCCAGGTTTGCAACATTCCAGGTAAAGGTGTTACCATAGTGCAAGTTTTTTCGATTTATAATACAAGCTGGTTCTCAAAAAGTTGATTCTATACCTAATGACACTAGAGGCATTTCCAGGCACATCCCAAAGATGCAGAAAAGGCATGAAGTCTGAAAAAAGAAGCCAACATATATGTATGTAGATACACAAGCTCCTCCTTTCAGATGCTTTGTAGATGGCTGGGCAGAAACTGCAGGCTGAGTTCCCCCTTCCACATGTTAAGAACCAAAGCAGATTTGACTTAGCATCTGTATCTAGCGGCAATGTCGTATTTCCATTGTTACTCCAAAGCAAGCACGGGGGTCCCAGTCTGGATCAGGGTCCTTAGTGTACAGGGAAGGGAGGCTGTTAAGATCTGGACTGGGCCCTCTGTGCCAGCTCTAGAGACAAAGTGAGAAAAGGAGGTGTTGCTAATCACAGATTTAACGTGATGCCTGTTTTGGCACCCGGCATATCATGGAGGGAACCCTCTCAGGAGGACTGCACGCTGCACTTTTCTCTGTTCAGATGCGTTTCATTCCCTTAACAAAAGGACTTGCAACAATGAGGTTCCCAGTGCGTCCTATTATTCTGGCTACTTGGTCTGTGATTCATAGCAGAGCAGTTATCCCCGACCCGGAGCTCTAACCTCGTGGCTCCAAGTGCAGGATCATGTGTAGCCAACACCTACTCAGAGGGATGGGAGTTACAAGAGTTACAAGAGTCATTAGTTTGTTCTTCATCTGCTGTGCCAAATGCGTCATCACTCCTGCTGAAGAACTGCCCAGATCTGATTGGGTTGTTTCTTTTTAATTCTTTTTAATGACTTTTTTCCCCTCATTGCTCATTTCAAGTGGGCCTGAGTGGCATGTCTGAGACAAGTGACTGGATAGTAATTTGTCCCTTCCCACAGAAAAGTCACTGAAAAGCATCTTAAAGTATTTGAGGGATATTTCCCCTTAGTTCATATAACAGCATCACAATAATATGTTGATGTTTTCCAAATTAAATATTTTTGAGCAGTTTACGGAGTGGAGGATGATAACAAAAATGAAAACCCTGCTGAAACAGACTGGGCTGATGCACGTTTCCAGTAACGTTCTCCTCGGGAAAAAGACAGAATTTCTGCTTACTATTTCAAGGGTGGGCAGTAGCAGAGGAATCTGCTTCCTTCCTTTATTTTTAATTTTAATAATGCCCCTGCATTTGTAGCACCCAGGACTTTTCCAGCCTAGCAGCTCTTCCTGAATCCCCATGAGACCACATGAACTCACCTATTTTATAAGCATTCCGGAAGTGCCCCTAGGCTGCAGAAACCACCCCACCAATTTTAGAGCTTTAGAAATTCCATACTTGCTTGCAGCAACACAGAGCTTTTGCAGAGCGGCTTTCTGCAGGAACTCCTGCTGAACTTATGCTTCTCCTACAGAGACCTGCCTTGCTGCAAGCAAGACCAGGGCTTCAGGGACTCTGTGGGGAGGCATCTTCTGCAGCCGGGGAACTCTTCCAGAATGCGCACGAGAGAGTGCAGTGAGCAATGGTTCCACATGAGTTCAAAAAGTGCTGTCCAGTTGTAGAAGCATCTCTGTAAAAAGTCTAGTGCTGCTGCATGTGCACAGGGCAATTTTAAAAATGAAAAAACAGGAAGAAGTTCTTTCATCTCCCTCCTAAACTTAACAAAGTAAGTGGCAACAAGGAGAAAACTATTTGATATTTTCCCCGTCCCTGTAAAAGAGGCAGGAAAAACAATGGCACTTTTCCACAGAGAGAAAATGATCCTAAAAATAGGCAGGGATTGACTTGGCATGAATACGAATACACATCCCATAGGAAGTGAAGGGTGTCTCGCAGGTATGGACATCATTCATTTGCACTAAATTGCTTTCAATGAAATGCAAATTTTAATGTGCATCCCCACCCTCATTGGAATGCAAAATTGGACATGCATCTCAGTCCACCTTCTGCTCCAACTGGCATAGACAATGGGAGGTGGATCAGGGCAGATGCTCTGCTGTGCAAGGACAGCAGGAAATTAAACCGCGATGCAGCATGGCAAGCTGGGCCTCCTTCCACCAAGCAGAATGAGGGAAACGTGAGGCTTTTGCTTGTGCTCAGGAATACTGCAGTTGGTGGCAGCAAGTGATCTCTGATTGGCCTCAGTCATGCTCTGGAGAAGCCCTTTTAGGTTTTAGGAAATGACATCAGAGCAATAGCAGAGAGAGGTCTTTATAGATACCCACTGAAGCATGTAAAAGAGTGAAAGGTACATGCACAAGGAAAATGACAACTTTTGCATGGAAAACCATGGAAATTCATAGTTTACAGGACGGTGAAAACATCCTGATGAATCGCCAGTGAAACTTTAACGTTTAGCCCATATTCGCACACGTCTGATGAAGTCTGAAAAACTATATCAGAATGCAGTGAGCATTCCTCCAAATCCAGAGAGGACGGACTAAAAGCAGATCTGTTGTTTTGGAAGCTCTGCCCACTCTTTAAGTTTGGCCAAAATTTGGGCACACATGTACCCAAAATCAAATCTAGAGGCACGGCTTTTTTCTGGACTGATATGGTCACTAGCCAAAGAGGAAACTTTTCAACTCAATCACAGGCCAACCTCGTTTGTCCTGTTTGGCCGCCAGCACGATTCCCTGAAAGAACCCTGAGGTATGTGCTTGTCCGTGGGTGAGAGAGACTTCTTTCCTGTTGCTCGTTGCTTCTTTTGCCTGCCTACTATGAGTGGAAGTGCAAAACTGTGGCTGGAATTCCACAGCCATATGGGGGTCCAGCGGCAGAGAGCCCACTGAAAATAGTTTTGGCATATTTAAACAAGGGGCTTCTGCCAGTAATGATGGCTGGATTTCCATTCACGGAATGCATAAAAACAGCAGTCAGAAAAGACAGTCCTTGCTTTGGTAGCAGCATGGTGGGGGCTCTCAGTAATTATGAGAGTTATATAATCACATAATCAAGCAGCAAGATTGCTAGTCTATTTAACTGACACCTACATGTGACAGGAGTTTCAATTCTTATCTTGCATCTGTACCTCCACACATCAGGGCCTTTCCCCGTGCTATCTTTGCAGCCTTCTGTAGCATTCCCCCTCTTATGCAAAGAACAACGCAATGCCTCATTCACATGGAAGGTCCCCACCAGAACTCTCATCATTGTCGCATTGCTCTTATTTCCAGGAGGCATAATATGATTTTGCAATCGTAGATTCTATCATAGAATCCCATCCCACCGTTAGCTATGCTGGGTGGGACTGATGGGACTTGTAGGCCATAGATTCTATAACAGAATCTATGATTCTATGATTTGCATGAGAATACTGAAGAAGCCACATTATGGCCTCCTCCCTTGAGGCCACAGGCCTTTTTCCAACATCACCTTTGTGGCGTGCAATGAAGTCAGGCTGTGCTGCACCACACTGGCTTCCACGTTCTGCAGAGGTAACATCAGAAGGGGCCCTTTGTGACTTAGCCAAGGGTTAGCTGATTTTGCAACAGGTGAGCATGGCTTTGTGCCCCACAGTCCTAGGGCTAATTCCCAATACCCTACCCCTGACATGCAGCCTACATTTCCCATAACCACTCACCATTAGCTATGCTGGAAAGGAATGATGGAACTTGTAGGCCAAAACATCTGGGGAGCACAGGTTGTGCACTCCCGTCCTATCCACTCAACATCATGACACCATCTCCCTTTGCAGCTTCCTTGTCCCGTAACATTTAGGGTAAGAATTCCTCAACATTTCAAGTACAGCATTACCACAAAATATCAAGGGCACTTCTTCAGTATGGAGGTTGGATTGCATTGTTAGTTTGGTTCAATTGCACCCTTATTCTAAGTTAGTTGCACCCACAGTTTACTTTGTTTCTTGCTTTTTAGGATTCCTGACAAGCTGGGGAGACCGTTCCTCTGCTCAGTTCACTTCTCAGGTATTTTTACAAGGTCATTTTGGCAAGTCTTATCAAGGACCTCATCTAGATTTTTCACTCCTGCATTTCTATTCAGAGAGAGAGGGAGGGATGCATCTATGGAATTTGTGCTTTACCCAACTAGCATTCAAACACTTGCATTGAAAAATAAAATGATTCCTCTACATGATATCTAGAGGGTAGGGGCATTTATTTATGTATATTGATTTTTAAACAAGGTTTAGATGAATTCATTACATTTTGGGCATTTTGCACTATATTTTAGCAGGCTACTTAGCTCTCCATTTCTCTGCAGTTAGGCTGAACGGTGTGCGTCTTATCTGATTCTTATGATGCCACATTCCTTTTTTTAGTCTATGAAGATCATCAAAAGCTGCACTGCATATATTATTAGCTCACTTCGGCTTATGTACTGTGCTATAATCTCTAGGCTATAATGTCTATTTCTATTCTGGTTTAAATGAAGACCTGAAGACCCAGGCAGTGCACCAAAAATGACTTTTATGAGTCATCTGGAGAAGAAACAGAGCTGGTGTTTATAGAAATATGCAATTGTCTCTTTAATTTGTGCATATCTGAGTCATATATCAAGCAATAAATATCTGTTATGGCATCAAGGTAAGCAGCACTGGGGCAAGCAATAAAGTATATTGTATGTTTAGAGAAAAGTTGTAGAGAAATAGCAGGATAGCTGCGGGGCTGGCTAGCCAGTGGGCACAGCAAAGGGAACATTAGGAGAGCCCTGCTGGATTAGAGCAAAGTCTATCTCACTCAAGGCTTATGGGAAGACTGGAAGCACTGGCGGGCCAGGTAACAGGGACATGCTTCTCCTCAGCCACCCTCTCAGCTTTCCCCGTTCTCTCAGGTGTTCAAAGCCTACCCTCCCTGTAGCTGAGGGGAAATGCAGAGATCCTCAGCCACAGTTGCACTGTGACTGTTTGTGATGGCTCAGTCCTCCACAGGCAACCAAGACCCATTATCTCTGCAAGACGTACTCCAGGTGAAGACAAGAACTGCTAGCACTGATTGGCTGGAATGGGGCACTGCAGAGTCGCCTGCCTTTGTGGACCCTTCTGGGAGCATGGCCAAGGCTATCGTCAGGCTGAGTACCTGCCCTTCAAGACTTACTGCCACTCCACTGGTGAAGACCAGTAAATAGGGGTGCAGAAAAAGCCCCAGCAACTGTGAATGGAATATAAAAGCTGCTTATCATCATCATGGCCAAATACTGTTGATCCTCAAATTGGTCTGGTCTCCTGACCAAACGTGAGGCCATGACCACACCTTGCAGCAGTTGCTGCAGCCCACTGTGTGCTTTATGAGGAAATGTTTTGTTATGAAACTTGACTTTACTGCCAATTGATTTAATCAGGCGAAGAGACATTTCTCCCTATCCATTTGTAATGCACATCATGCATAGTTGTATAAATCTTCAGCAAGTTCCACCTCTTCCCCTCCAGCACCTTTAGGAGGATGCCAAGAGTTGATTCAGATCCCAGGAGGATGACAAGATCCGGCTTGGTTACCTCAGAGAGCAGCCTGCTTCCCCTCATGCTGCCTCAGGCACAGCCCCTTCAGCTCAGAGCCTCATTTCGCCTCAGTGGGTCAGAGGCTGCGTATGGCAGCACTGACGAAAATGGGGATATTGGTTTATTTGGGGGATTTATATGCCACTGCATATTCTGGTATGGAGATCTCAGAGACTGGTGCATAATAAAAGAATAAAATAGTATGCTAAGAACAGATTCACTAACACCATGGCTGGTTAGTTCCGGATATCAACAAATGCCTATAACTTTCTAACACCTTCATAATATTGATGGAAAATGTAGGCAATTGCCTCTTAAAAGATGTCAGACTTCAGGAAGATTGGTACAAGGCATCTTTAAAACTAGGGATGGATAAGAAGAATTCAGTTATCCTCCCATGGGTTTTTGTTTGTTTTGTTTTTTGCCAATTTATATGAAATTCTATACATTTCATCACTTTCAGTTTTGACTGCAATTGTTCTGTGGTATTTTGTTTATGCTGCAACTGCCTCAGTCATTCACTGAATGGCAGGACAATTCAAAAATATTTTAAATAATAGTTCTTATGTGAATGGTGACCGATCTGGTGTGGCTTTAGGTACTACCCTCAGGACACTGTTTTTATATATAAATTAAGCTCTTGACCTTGTGTGTCATCTTTCCATTGCGACAGCAGGCACTCCTTCTCGAAAGAGATGCAACAAAAACACTCCGTGTGACTCCGGCCACATATATTTGCATGATGAAGGCTGAAGCCAAGGTCCTTGTCATTCTTCCACTTCCCCTTGGAATTGGCCGAGCTTAACAGAGCATCACCTGTCACTGGCGACACCCGGGCTAGTAACTCACAAGTTCCCTTGCAGAATCACGCAGCGCCAAGGTGCCCAGGGCCTTCTGGATTCCACACCCACCCCCGAAAAGCAAGAATGTGGTTTGACTGTGGCCCAGAAAGCAACATGTCACAGCCAAGGAGCAATTGCTGTTCTGCTCCTTGGGTGCAATATACAGGCCAAGCATAACATTGCCACAACAGTTAGCTAACTGCTATTTGTGGTGCTTCCAGCCACATGCTAATGAAATGAAACCATTATCTTTCATTAAAAAAATAACTTCCATATTGCATACACAGAAGCCCGAGTAATAGCAACCGAGCATTATTACTGTCTGAAAATTATTCTGTGGTGGGTTTTAAATGACTTAAATAGTTAAATGACTCTCAATGTCTATAGCTGCAACTCTTTCCCCATTGTTCATGTTTTTGTTATCCTAAACAAGGAATCTAAACCATCAATTAAAATGAAGCTACAGGAGGAATCCAGGAGTTGGGGCTGCTTATGTGCCAGCATTTGAAGCAGGTGTAGGATTCTCTTGGCCCTCCGGATGTTTCAGCCCACAGGTCTTAGCCAGCATAGCAAACGGTGAGGAAGGATGGCAGTTATACCTAAAACTCATGAGCTGCCCTTGATTTAAAGGCTAGGGGCAGCCAGGCAAGGGGGTGTTCTTCCAAATCTCCCCAGTGTGCCAGGCCCGGGGCTAGGGAGAAAAAGAAAAGCAGGCGCTTCTGGAGCCCCGTTCCTCAGACCGAAGTAAAGAGCCACATACGCATTGTGAAAAAAGGAACTGCATCACCAAAAAAGGGCCACAAAAGAAGGCACCAAACTGCATATCATTTGCATATGTAGTGTATGTCTGCAAGTGCAGATTTGGGCATGATAGCTGTTAAAACTGAGGTGACATACTTCTTGTCTAGTGGGGAAGAGGGCCACCAGACTGCGGATGTGCAGACGCTGCCCATTTGGAGACAGTTTCGAAGCCCCTGCCTGCTCTCCTTCTTCGAGTCTTTGACTTTACTTTCCTTGGACTCGGCAGCCAATCAAACTGAGGCCAGTCTTCTGCCAGCACTCCAAAAGATGGCCTGTCCCCTGTTAAGCACCCCCTGGCCACCCCACCAGAGGGGAAGAGCATGAGAGAGCCAGAGGGCCAACGTTCCTGTGGTCCCAACAGACCTTTGGCATGAAATGGCCCTCCTTCCACAAACTCATCTAGAAGGGCGGGAAACAGGGTAAGGTGATTTATTAGCATCACCTTCATGAGGAAAATCCCTCCCTAACATTACCCTTTCTGCAATATGATGCCAGATGTAATACCAGTTTGACATCTTATCCAATGGTCAAACCTTACTGGTGGGGCAGGGCACTGCCAGACAACAGGTGTCCTTCAAATGCAGGTGTCTCTTCCTAAAATTTTAGATCTCTCTCTCTCTCTCTGAGAGAGAGAGAGAGAGAGAGAGAGAGAGAGAGAGAGAGAGAGAGAGAGTTGTTCTCTCTCTCCAGCTAGAGAAGTGTGAAGATGTTAAGCAGCATAGTTACTAGTTACTGAATAACCATAGTGAGACCAAGATGGTGCCTGCACAGACCGAGTTCTTGTCTCCTCCAAGCAGTGAAAGCATCTGAACAGAACTTAGTGTTGTGAATATACTCTCTACATGTATGTTCCAAGGACTCTGGAAAAGCAGGGTCCCTTGCAAATATGGACCTTCTGCACACACACATCATCTGTATCCGTATAAACTGCATTTAGAAGTTAGAGGAGAGATGGAGTTCACGTGACATCTGGGTGCTTTGTCCTGCATCCACAGTGCTAACACTGGCACGGTCCTTCATTTACTCTCGGTCTACCACCCCACCTTGTCTTTTATCATCCCACAAAGACAGAGCTGGAATGAGAAAGTCACATGAATACCCAACAGACACTCAATGGCCAAACAACCAGTTAATTCCCAGTGTCTCATATCACCCCTCTATGCAAGTGACATACTAGGAGAAAAATTAGCCCAAATTCTTGGGTTTAGGATATCTCTTTGTATTTCTCAGTCCTCCACACAATCTCTTATGCTCCTCTTTAATTTTGTGGACCACATCACAAAATATCTTTTAAAGTGTGAAATGCAACAGAAATTCTTGCACGCACGCACACACACACGTTACACAGTAGGACCATGACTGATTGCGGATCCCTTTTGAATCTGTGCAGAAGGCGACTGCATGCTGCATCGTCCCAGTTATCCCCACTAGACAAGACAGGAACAACGGTTCCTCCTCCTACCCTGGCATTTAAAACCTCCGTAATAATGTCGCCTGCTAGGAGTGGCCTGCTTTCTGTTCAAATCAAGGTCAGGGTGCTGTTGTGGTGAGACTTGGACTGTGGGGGCGGTGGGGGGTGACTCAAATCTGCAATCAGCCATGAAGTCTGCAGGATTACCGTAGGCCAGCCATGTTCTCTCAGCCTGACGTAACTTCCAGGGCTGTTCTGAGTTTAAAATAGGAGGGGAGAGCCACACATACTTGCAGGAAGCATAGGACAAAAATGCAGTCCACAAACAATACAGCTTTGTAAGTTTGTGTTGCACTTTGCTTTTCCTCTCCGTGGGCACAGAAGAACCAAGGACTGCTTTCTTTTCACAGCAGCCCACGACTCTGATCATGTAAAGAATTATTATTTGAGTGGAGTTATGGATTACCTTAAAAAGGCATCAAGGGGGTAGACATTTGCACAAGGCCCCTGCAAAGAGAGATTTGATTAATATGTTTAACTTCCTGAAATTATCAGGAAGAAAATAATGTGGAAGCTGTTATTAAGTTTCCGTAGGATATTAATTACACCACAATGCTTAGCACAGAAAAGGCTGTCAGAAAATGTCACGGAGAACACTGCAATCTAATTGAAAGAGTTGGGCTTTTTCACACTTGTTTGTATTATGGAAGGTAATAAAAGCGCCTGCCCACCCTGCTGAAATTGAGCGATACAGATTGCAAAGAAGGAGTGCGGAGATTGCTCCCACTCTCCCCTGCCCAAAGCCCCTGCCCTTACGAATCCTTTGTGAGCAGTACCCTATATACAAACAAGCACAAAAGAGGCAAGTTCATGGGCGGTATGGGACAGAGTTTTACACAATTATAGAGAGAAAGTAGACGGGGAGATGCTTTTCTTCTCTCATAATACTAGAATCCAGAGAAGTTGAATGGAAGGAGATTTGGGACAAATAAAAGAAGCATTTCTTTACACAGCAAATGGAATTTGCTTTCATGAGGGGCAGCAATGGTCACTGGTTTGGATGGCTTTAAAGCGGGATTAGGCAAATTCATGGAGGAGGAGGCAATCAAAGGCTACTGTGGCAGCTGCTGTGGAACATGAGCAGAAGGAGCTACAGCCCTTAGGTCCTGCTTGTGGGTTTTCCTTAGGCTTTGCCACTTTGGGGACAGGATGCTAGACTGCGTGTTCTAGGGCGTGTGTTCTGATCCCGCATTGCTCTTCTCTTCTGGAGCACATGAACAGGCTCTCTCAGTCTGACCGGGGGCCCAGCATTCATGCAACGTGTACATGAGGAGAGTACATGTAGAAAAGATACATGAGCATCCTGTTCTCTAGAGCAGGGGAAGTGGGTGTGATGCTGCCCACCTCTGCTCACAATGCCTGGATTTTGACAAGCTGAGTAAAAGCAAATATAATTTTGTATATCGATGCCCATGCGTGAAAGACCTTAATATGCGTTGTGCACATTTACCAGGATTTTTTAGGGTTGTAAGAAAGAGAAAGAAATCAAGAGAGAGAGAGAGAACAAAATGTATCTGCACTGCAGGCAGAAACCCAAAAGTTCCCCACGGTGGGTGGCCACTGCGACCTTGAATTTAAATGAATACAGTGGTACCTCGGCTCACGAACACCTCAGTTCACAACCAAATTGGATCGCAAACAGAAATTTCATGAAAATTTTGCCTCAGGTCGTGAACTCTGCATCAGGTGACAATCGCGATTGTATCCGCCTTCCCTGCACAGGCGCAATCGCAGTCATGCTCAGGGGGAGAGATGGCCGCGATCGTGCTAAGGGGACGGGGGAGATGGCCGCGATCTTTGTTGTGCTTTGTCACTTTGCTTCAGGTTTTTGTGATTAAAAATAAATAGTTACAAAATGGATTAACCTCATTTACACTGAAGCTTATGGGGAAATTTGACTTGGCCAATTTGGATTTGAAATTTGACTTGGCCAATTTGGGTCATGACCAGAGTCGTGGAATGGATTAAGTTCATGAGCCAAGGTACCACTGTATACTGTACATCGTAAGTATGCCTACTTGAAGCACCCCTGAAGTGTTACAGAGGGCACAGGCGTCATTTGGGAGACTTGGGGAGAAAGATACCAGGCCGGAAGTAGAGAGGTGAAAACAATGAGGCAGAGGAACTTTTTAAAAGTGTTTTCTGTGGTTATGACTCTCCAGCCAGAGACCTGGAGAGAACAGGACCTGATTTCCAGTACTCTGGAGCCTCCCTAAACTGTGGCCTTTCTAAACTGTTCCACTATCTTCAGAGAGAGAGAGAAATACAATGTTTCGCTAGGATTCTAGAAAATGTATAAGAGCCCTCCCAAACCAACCCTGCAAATGTATCACAACATGGATTTGTGAGCCATCCAAAGACTCAGTGTAATTGGATGGCTTACAAATACCCCAAATAAATAAAAATAAAATAAATAAATCTATAGGACCTGAATTATTTTCCAGAACAGAATTCACTAAATGTGATGCAGCCATGATTCTGTCATGAAATATGTCAATAGCCGTTATTTGCTAAATACACTGGCAGAAAGACATGTGCAAATTTAACAACCAAAATTAAGTGTGTCATCCCATCTGTAGTGTTATAGATACAAATACCAAAGCAAATGGTTTCTGGATCACAAACGGATCTCTATGTAAGAGCGAAAGGGTGCAATACTCTCAAAAATGAGACTCGGTCTGCCTTGTGCTGAGTCTGACCACTGGTCGAACTGACCCAGCATTGCCTCTGCTGAGGCCAGCAGCCATTCCAACAGGAGTCTTTCCCAGCCTTGCCGGGAAACAGTGGGGACTGCAGCTTGGACCTTTTGCACGGAAAGCAGGCAGCCCTCCTTTTGTACTCCTGCAACAAGGACAGCAATCCGTCCAATCTGAGGTCAGGTTTAAAGGGCTGCCACACAGGCATTTAACGGAACACATTATTGGTTGATGTCAAATGTCACAATAGTTGTTATGCCAAAATGTTACAAAGCCCCACAAAACAAACACTGGAGAGAAATGATCATGGTTATTAAAAACAATATGACAAATTAAAATAGGATTTTTTAATAAATATAATGTAAATTCCTTTATTTCAGTTTATGTTCACAAAATAATTTTATTATATTTATGAAAGCAGCTTACAGGCAATAGAATTATGAAAACATTCACAATACTTAAATAACACTGACCTGATTCAGGATGTATATTTTCATTATGCTTCTAACTTATCTCTCCCAGTTCTCTTTTTCTGACTACACTTCTTAAAGAATTCTCTGCTTCTTACAAAGTTTGTGGGGGGGTTGCTAGCACCCTCCTCCCCTTCAGAAAAAAAAAACCAAATAATTAACTTGGAATGTCTTTGAATATTAATGCTGGTGACTGTTGAGATAAATAGCAATCCAAAATTCCTACTAGCTTCACTTGGTAAAATACTTTTGCATCCAAGAAAGCAAAAAGTAAATCAAGTCTTGGTTTTTGCTGCTCCATTCACTATGTGGGAATCCAGAATAAGAATGAGGCACTATTTTCTATGCAATGAGCAGCAAATCCAAAGGGAAAACAATACAGTTTGAGACAGTCATACAGCATCAGCATTTGTTTCTGGATTTTTTAAAAATCATCCAATTTCAAAAGAATGCAGAAGATTTTGCCAGGCTGGACTGGAGTTCCCCAGTCCAGAATCCTGTTTTCTGCTGTGGCCAACCAGAACCCCCTGGGAAATGCACAAACAGGGCAGACACATGATAACCCTCCTCCATGATTTTAATATCCAGCATCTGAAATTTAGAGGTATACTGCCTCTGAAAACTGAGGCTCTGTTCTCTTATAATGGATAATGTTTCTTCATAGAGCTATCACCCATTGTCTTAAAAACGAGGAAGGGCAAGTTTCTCCTCCACCCCATCATACCCATCTCCCAGAACAAACCAAAATGTGAAGGAGGAGAAGTCTGAGGGGGTATTTTATCTTACAAAATGGCAAATGCTGCTGTTGATCTGTTGAAGGGGTTTCTCTTCCTAAATCCATATATATTTAAAGTTGTATTCCTATTTAAGATATACTATGTACAGTTTCACCTGGTGACATTCAAAGAAAAGTCAACCTAAGACGAAACTTCAGGAGCACCCTTGCTGCAGGGCGCAGCTCTTGCATCTTGTTATGGAGTCAGCTCTGGTCCTACGTTTGGGGTGGGACGAGTGGGGTGACAGGAGAATCCACAAAACACCTTGCTCCTGCCACACGATATTGGTGATTCACCCTATTTTGTTGTTTTGAACAGCTACAACGTCCACACTCACCCAGGCCGAGCTAACTTAGAAAACGTTCCTTTCTTAAAATAAAGTGCTGACTAGTAAACTGTTCCAAAATGCAGTGAGTGAGAGCCCAGAAATTTCCCATTACTTGGACATATACTAAAATAAGACAAATAAAGCTAGATTTATCAAAACATTTGAAAAAATAGCCATTTAAACAATAAATAAACAAACAAACAAATAAATAAATAAAACCAGTATGGACATACTGTCTTCCAACTATTGAAAATATTCCACTCTTACTATAAGGCTCTTTGATGTTCAGCAATCATTCATAAAGGCATCCACCCTAGGCTGGCAATTCACCAAACTACTTGCAACCTGTAAACACCCATGGACAACTATGCACAGCAAATGGGAACCTCATATTTAGTTTAATACATTTAATTCATATAGTAAAGTTGATTTGCTTCCCCCAGTTTGGTTTCGGCAGACATTTACCAAGCTCTTTTTTGTTTTGCTTTTCCTTCCGGCTGCACTGTATCTACATCTTAGACTCATTTCCATTCAAGATGAACAACACAGAACAACCTCTAAATACAATGTAAGTACATTTAAATTCTTTGTTTTGAATGGTATGCTCCTGTCAAGCAACAGCTACTTGAGTCCCAGGCTTTTGAGTGATGGCTTTAACTCTCACAATAGCACATTTTCTTATATTAAAGCACACGCACGCACGCATGCACACACACCTAGAAAACCTTTCTGGTACCTTTACATTTTGATGGGCTGACTTTACACCTCAGGTTTTATGTTGTCCATTTTGCGTGATGGGGCGGATCTTCTCCAAAGATACTTCACCCTCAAAATCCAAGATACCTGATAGAGCTGGAGACATTTTCTCCAGTGTTTTACACAGTTCCCCCTCCTCTTCATTTTTCACAATGTCATCCTCTTCTGGGCAAATCACAGAATGGGGGATCAGATAGACCAAGTTGCACTCTTTGGGGCTGGACCCTCTGGGCTCAAGCTGACTGGAAAAGGCTATGCCCCCATTGTTGTTAATACTGACTGTCTCTATAGCATTAATGGAAGCAGGACAGAGTCTGTAGCATCCCAGGAGAGTGGAAAACGCCTTGCGGAAATCTGCATTGAAGGCATAAATGATGGGGTTCAGCGAAGAATTGGCCCATCCAAACCAAACGAAAACATCAAAAGTGGCAGAACTAATGCAAAATGGCTCCACTCCCCTCGATGGAATGCTGGGATCACAGAAGGGCACCATGCAGTTCAGGATGAAAAAGGGCAACCAGCAGCATACAAAGACCCCCATGATCACCGACAAAGTCTTTAAGACTTTCGTTTCTCTCTTGAAGGACATTTTGAAGGAACTTTCTGGCTGCTGGCAATCCAGACTGCTTCCATTGCCGGCAGGGGTCTGGCAGTTCTTAGCGTGGACCGCGGCTCGCTCCAAGGCTGAAATGCGTCTGATTTGTTTCTGAGCAATCCTGTATATCCTCGTATAAGTGACTATCATGATGGCTACTGGGATGTAAAAGCTAATGAGTGAGGAAGAAATGGCATACATCCTGTTTAGACTAGAATCACAATTGTCCAAGGCTACTCCTTGGAAACTGGCATTGAGGTCTAGAAAGCTGGTGGTTTTAGCCTTGTGCCAGTTCAGCTGCACAGGGATGAAGGAAATCAACACAGACAAGGTCCATGCCACACTGATCATGACAAAGGCTGCCCTGGGGGTCATTTTCCGCTCATACCTAAATGGGCTGGAGATGGCCCAATATCTGTCCACACTAATGACACACAGATTTAAGATTGAGGCTGTGGAGCACATGATGTCAAATGCCACCCAGATGTTACAGAACGATCCAAAAGGCCAGAATCCAGCAATCTCTGCCACAGCTTTCCAGGGCATGACCAAGACTGCTACTAAAAGGTCTGAGACTGCCAAAGAGATCACAAAGAAGTTGGTCACCTTGGACCTCAAGTGGCGAAATCTGATGACGGCGGCACAGACCAGCGTGTTGCCCAGGAGGGTGGAAAGGATCAGCAAGGAGAGGAAGCAGCCGGTGAGGATTCGAAAGCAGGAATCCCTTTTCACAAGCAACCCTTCCCCGTCCATAGTGGTGTTGTTCCAAATCATAGTTCCTCCTGAGGCAATATCATATCACAGGGCTGGTGATGACATCAGCTCGTGTCCTTGCAGAGCTTACAAAATAGGCATCAAGTGTCCATTAATTACTCACCGCCAGGCAGGCCCCCTGAGGCTGAAGTCTCCTCACTCTTGGGAGGGATCCCATCATCCTCAGGAATCTCATTAAGACGCATCAGGCATTCAGTAGCAAGTATCTGAAACTATCACAATCATGGTGGGAGGGTTCTTGCTTTTTCTTTCAGCAAGCCTGTCTGAATTTCATCCTAAAATAGAATACTCTAACAGGAACATGCCAGCAGAAGAAATCCTCGGAGCCCTGCATGAATAAATCCAGCAGACCAGGAGCACAATCACTTTCCAGCTTACATATATTCTCACTTAAATAGGCTATTGATTCTGTTTGTCCAGTGTCCATTTAACTAGTCCTTCAGCTCTATTGAAGCGTAATACATTAGGTGCTTTTCTTTCTGATTTAATTTTCCATCCCTCTAATTGGCAGGACATTTTAATCCCCTTTCAGCCCTTTCAATATCATTCTTCTATTAAATTAAAATGTCATTCTCTCCTTACTGGTAGGCTCAGGAATCAACTCCTCACCCTGTTCTACATTGTTTAAGATTCACAGTCCTAGAGGCAAAGAAAATAAATTTACATTTTAAGACACTCAGGGTAGATCTAAGGGATCAGGTTTTTTCAGAAGGAGGAAGTCCAAGTCCTACCTTTTTCACTTTTGAAGACGCTCTAGTCTAGTCCAGGGAAGAGTATTTTTCTTTCTACTCTACTCAGAATTTGAATTGCATAGCAAAGCAAAAAGACAGAACCCCAGCAGGCAAGCTGCATTGCATCAAGTATAATTTCCTGATGACATGAATGGTAGGCAGATGTGTGGACTAGCAGGCATGATTGCTTCAGCAAAAGCCTCCAAAACTAACTTGTCAGGTTGCTTCTTCTAAATTAGTGTCCTGAGGAGATGGACCAGCTCCTTTAATTCCTGCCATTCTTTTTGATTCATATGCAGACCCCGTGTGTCAGGTCAGTCCTGTCCATCTGCTTGTCACCCACGTCTCACTTTGTATCTCCTGGTAAAGTAGCCCATCAGGACGGCATCATCCCAAGCAAAAGCATTATATCTCCAGTTCTCTGGCAAAGACCGAGGAGATGCTTCAATGGCCTCTTCGTCTTCATTGGAAGGAGGAAAGAGAGGGAGTCCTGGATGCAGATTCCTTCGGCCCTCGATGTAGTTGCCCAGCCAGCAGTCACTATATCACCCTTGAGCTCATCACCAAGTGCACTTCAGTCCTTTCCTGTCAAGTGACTTTTCCGTGTCTCTCTGAGAAGAATCTGTCTTCCAGTGATAGCTCATTATCTTTGCACCCCTGGGGCTTAGGTCCTAGTCGCCGTCCCGTTCCCTTTCCGAGTGCCCAGGTACGGCAGCAGCTTCTTTAAGGTCTCCCGCACTCTGCCCTTGGCTTCTCATCCCTGAGCCCCTGCGTTCTTGCTTCATCTCGCTGAGCCAGGCACCATGATAGCACAGGCTTCTTCTTGTCTGGAGCAGTCGGCAGCTGCATTACCTTGTTCATCAGTGTCTGACAGTGAGGTTCCCTTCCTAAATCACAGGGAAGGGAAATCCAGGCATGAGCAAGATGGACCAGAAGGAGCCCCTCCGATTTCCTGCCCTTAAAAATCCAAGAAGCTTCCCCTGTGGAGAACACAGCCTCTTTCCTATTCCTCTAGAGAAGATCGAGATACACTGGTTCCCATGCACAAAGGAAAATATTACAAGATGAAGTACAAAAATGTACTCCTTTCTGAGCGTGTGGGAACCTCTCCAGTGCTACATTGGTCTCCTGGCATTTTCTCGCCTTTCCAAATAGCCATACTGTGTTGAATTATTCCAATGATAGATAGGCACAGGCAACAAATAAGTTATTTTGAAATTATCTTTAAAAGTGCACTCCAAACAAGCCCTGCAAGACATCAAGACCCAGGGGGTATTCAATTTGCAATACAATTTAGTAGACATATACACTTCCGTTATGATCGTGCATAACTACACATGTGCAGAATTATCTAAAGATACCTAAAGCATATCCACACAAAAGAATATAGGCATTTCAACTCTGCTAGGTCAATGATTTGTAGTAAAAAAAGCATGCTATAGAAATGACAGGCAGTCAATGTGAGAGAACTCCCCCGCCGAGCTATGGCCATGACCCCCAACTCCCACAAACAAGGCATGCATAATTGGAGCTGACGCCAAGGTTTAAGATGAGTCTTTGCCCTCTGGCGTGGACTTACCAACATGGAATAAGTCATTTATCCCACAGTGTGGCTGTTGTGGGTGCTGATGTTTCGGGCTCCCAGCTGAAAGAGCGGCACTCTCCTCATCTTTTTTGCTGCTGGTATATTTCTGGTTCTTTTCTCCCCCTACACCCATGTCTCTCCCCGCGCACACACTTTACACATAAGCACTATCTCCCTTCGCAATTCATGGTGTTTACTAACTTCCAGCAGGATGGATTTCAGCATGGACTTGGCTCCCTCTTCTGGCAGAAACAAGAGATGCTTCTCCATATTACTGTAAGATTTGTGTCCCGGTGAATGACTGCGTGGTTCTGTGCACAAGGTGGATGTGTGCAGAGGGAGGGGGCGGTGGAGGGGGTGGATAGAGTTCAGGGACACTGAGCCATTTACTGGCTCCTCCTTTACCATAAGCAGCCGCTTAGTTCAGGCTGTGTGCTCATGATTTGAACCCTCCACTTTTTCAGAGTAAAGGCTAGACATTCAAAGCCTACAACTGAAAACTGAAAGTTGCTGGCAGGGCCACCTATTGCCGTGCATAGAAATGTTCTCTGTCAGGGCTTCAGTCACTTTGGAGGTGACTTACCCACACTGAGGCTCAAATAAATTGCCAGGGTTTCTCTTCCGCCTCCATCCGGTGCAGACAAATCTCCCTTGACATCATCCACTTACGACTGACAAATGCACAGTGCAAAACGCTTTTCTCAAGTTACAGGCGGATAACAAGCACACTCACAAAGCATGCTAAGGAACACAGGACTGAGATTTGCCCAGAAGGAGGAAGCATTGCCTTATCCTCCTGTCACATTTGGACCAAAAGCAAAAGAGAATTTGAACAGCTTCTGGAGGCACAAAAGCAGCAGTGCTCATCAGGGTCGCAGAGAGGCCTGGTGGCACCCTCTTCCACCCCAGAGATTTTGTGTGCATGTGCACCCGCCTGCATATGCGCATGTGAATCTCCCTTTGCAAGTGCAGCCCCCAAGCTGCCCGACAACATTTCCTCAGGGCCAAAATACTGTCTACCCTGCAGCAGTTTGAGCAATGGGAAAGGGCCCAGTCTGCAGCACAAGCAAATGCTTTTATTACATTCAGTGGATGCTGCTTCTTCACTGGGGAACTTTCTTCAGCCTCAGGGCTAAATTTAATTTTGGAGAAGCTGTCGGATCCTCGCAGACGCTGGAAGTTCTCTCTGGCAAGTGGCTTTGTCAGGATGCCTGCAATCATGCTTCCTGCTAGGCAACACTCTGTTTCAGCAAGCCCCATCCCTGGGATTTCTCTCAACAAGTGGCACTGAATCCATGTGTGCAGGGCTTTGGTTACCTCCCAGAATCTGTATGGACTTCACCTCGGTCTTCTTAGATCTGGCCACTTGCGCTCCAGGCATGCTTGGGCAGCTGACATGTATTCAGCTTCAGTGGATGAGCACACCACTGTATTTTGTTTCTCGTTGACCCATTAACTATACCACCTCCACAAAAGAAAAATCCCCCCCCCCGCAAATTTATCACCTGTGGGGTCCCCAGCCTAATCTGCTTCCGGGTAAGTTGCCAGTCTGAGAGTGGCGTGCAGCTTCAGTCTCAAACATGCAATGCCTTTTAAGTACCTGGCTACTCTTTTCACAGCAACCCCATCTCCTTGGCTTGGTGAATTGGTCCTTCTGCAGAGGATTGCTACTGCTGCAGCTCTGGCTAGTGGTGGCCATTCTGTACTGGCTGTCCCACAGCAGGAGTTCACGGTGCCCATTTCCCTTTAGAAAGTCCATCTTCATTTGTGTGGCTACTTCACTCACATCTTTGAGTCCTAAGCACAGCAGAAGTTCATGGATGTTTCATCCTTCGCTGAGGGTACAGCTTTCATCCTCCTCTCTTTCTATTTGAATTCCAAAGTAGCAGAGATGTCTCCTGGTCTCTTCACTTCCCTTTCTCAGTTTGCATTATTTACAGTTTCCTCACAATCAGTTTCATCTTTGTAGCTCAGAATCAGACCATCAACATATCTTACTATTTATGGGCATTATTTCTATATCATGTGTTCAGATGGAGTCAGCTTGGCCTTGCTAGAAGCCTTCTTTGATGAGCATCTGAACCAATTTTTCATTCCATGCTCACGAAACTCAATTTTCCTGGCATAGTCTCCTGATTTCCTGGATCCAAGAGGTTGCTCCAATGCATTGCCATGGGGCCAGCTGTCTCACCACAATACTCCCCATCTATCTGGGAACAGCCTTTGGCAACTAGTCGGACTATATATTGCTCAATGTCTCCCTCTGCATTCTGTTTGGCTTTGAAGACACATTTGTGTCCCCCAGGCAATCACACTGCGAGTGCCAAGTCTGGTTATTGTGTACAACTTCTATTTCATCTTGGTGTAGCTTTTCTCTGCTTCCTTGCTTCTATTGTGTCATCCCTTCAATTTCTACCCTTGTTGGGGTTCTAGCAGTGCCGTTGTTTTTGAAAGGGAGGGTAGCTGTCTAACTGGCTTGCCTTTGTTGGGCTCTGGTTCAGGAACATGCCTGCCCAAGAGGTGACTTCCAGCCCCTCTGGTTGCCCTATTCACCCCTTCCGTTTGTGTCTGAACCTCTGTCTCTTCCCCATCTCTGGGTTGGCAATCAAATGTGATGGGGGTGTTTGGGCTTCCTCTGTAGCAGTGGACTGGAATGTTATTTGCCTTTACAGGTGTTAGATTTCCTCTCTTGAGCAGTCTGCATCAGCATGTCTGTCCCAATCTTCTCAATTTCATTGCAGTAAACTGCTGCTTTGCATGAATGTTCTGGCTCGGGGGGGGGGGTCTAACATTCTGTAGCCTTTACATCCCAAAGTGCAGACAAATGTTATTCCTTCTTTAGATCTATTATCTCATTTTGAATTCACCTCTTTTAGTATATGAACATAAGGTTTAGCGGATGGGCCATCTATGCCCCTATCTTACTGTATGACCATCCTGAAACTTCTGTGAGAGGACAGGACAAAAAGCTTTTAATTGATTGATTGATTGATTGATTGATTAACATCTGGACAGGGGTAGCCTGGTTCCACTCATCTACATTCTGGTAATCTCTAAATTAGATTACTGCAATGCACTCTACATGGGGCTGCCCTTGAAGACTGTTCAGGTGCTGCACCTCATGCAGAATGCAAGAGCCAGATTAACAAATGGGACCCATAGGTCTAAACCATAGAAAACCACTTGTGGACCATTTGCACTGGCTGCCTGTATGTTTCTAGGCCCAATTCAAGGTGCTGGTTTAAACCTGTGAAGCTTGACGTGGCTTAGGAGCATGTCCACAATGCTCTCAACCAGAATCCACCCAGATACGATGCTCGACATCCAGGACTTTCCCTAAGCACCAACTCGGAGGGAGAATGAGAGAGTGGCCACAAGAGGGAGGACTTCCTCATCACAACAGCCCCACACTGAGGCCTGCCTGGGGCCAACCTTCCCACCTTTCTGGCACCAGGTGAAGGCAGCCCCTTATGCCAAGGCTTTTAAAGAAATACCGGGACATCTCAGGGCTTGAGGGCATCCCCATCCCAGATGCTTGTCTTCTGCAGGGTTACTCTTCACTGTGTGTTTTTTGCCATTTTTTATGTTTTCATAAGATTTTATGGCATTTTTATTGCTTTCATGCACTGTTGTGAACCATCCAGGGAGCTTTGAGCATTGGGCATTGCAGAAAGGCAGACGGCAACAATGGCAAGAATAACAACAATGTGTTTTGCAAGTGGCTTTTATCCACGCCGTAGTCCCAGTAGACTCCTGCCTGTGGCAGGCAGGCTGTTCGGAGGGCAGGCAGCTGTCATAGCCACCTCTCCCAAATAGCAGCTGCGTGACCTGTAGCCAGCATCAAGGACTCCACCATCTCGGTTCTTTCCTTCTGGCGTCCCATTTTGTTTAGATGTGCATGGCAGCCTATGTCCCTTTGTTATGCGCTGCTCATTTGTGCACGTGCACATGTGTGACGTGGCATGTGCTCACTACCATTATCACCTTGAAGAGCTTGGGGCTTTCTTCCAAATTCATTGCACACAGTCACAACATATTGCTGCAGCCACTGCAGGGTCTGACTCTTCTGAATTGCACAGGACTGGAAGAATCATCCACAGGCATTAATGCATAGCTGTGTCCTGCCTTGGGAGGTCGCTCCCCACAGTGCATTTTAACTCCAGTTGCTTTCTTGGTTGCCTTTCAGGCCGTCTTGCAATGGACAGGTTTAACTTTTAAAAGTTTTCATCTGATGCTATGCATGAACTAGCTGCACAGTCAGAGAACCACATTGCAGCTCTTGGATTATGTTAACATCCTTGTTTGTTTGTTTCTCCCCATTTCTAATCACAGTACTGGGAAGTTCCCATTAACTGGAGCCCAGCAATCCTTTTTTGAATATTCTGTTTCACAATTACAAGATTGGCTGCTGGACAACCCCCTGGCAATTTTCTTTCCAAACATAATTTGACCCAGAAGCATTATTTTTCTCATATGAAAGTATGACATTCCATCTGCCTGCCTCCTTTTTAAACCTGGGAAGCACATTTTTAAAGTCTAGGTTCATCTCTGCATTCACAAAGGGGAAATAAATAAAAGGGAAATACTCATTTGGTAATGAACCTGGTAGGATTGCAATCTTTTGTCCATTGTTTAAGGTTCTTCCTGCAGTGCTGAGTTTGAACATTAAATTCAGTGATATCTCCATGTACTCTGAGGGGTAATTACCATTCTTTAGCCGAGCAGAAAACAATTCTTTATAAAGCTGATTTGATTTTTCCATTTAGATTGTTCAGCGCTAGCAACATTTCTTACACAGTGTTTGCATGTTTCTTTAGATGAATCAGCTACAAATCTGCTAAAACATGGGATTATTAACTGTTTAGCCTTAGGTTCTTTTTACTAAATCCAGTGGTATTTTCAACTGTTTCTGTGTGTCTGTCTGTCCTCATGAAGCCCTGTAGTCCTTCATCTACTAGCTGTATTTCCACTCTGCAGCCATGCACGGGGTTTCTCTGGTTGAAGCTTTTGAATCAAACTATCATTTACACTTGGCTGAGCCACAGGTTCCTTTCTTCTGAGGCCTTTAGCCTTAATCACCTTTTTGATACTCGGGGCTCATAACCTCTTAGAGTTATATTTGTTTGGGGAATTAATAGCTGCACCCTTTCAACATGTAACTGGTGCAAAGAAAATGCTATAGGAAGAATTATATACACACTTCTACTTCAAAAGCAAACAGCATTGCCTTGGAAGTCCATTGCTCCTCGGAAAATAAATAAATTCTGATAGAAAAAGTGGAGTGCACCCACAGAGTGCAACATCTGAGATTGTTTAGCTTGGGGAAATGGTGAGTAGAAGGTATATAAAAGTAATCATGGAGTGGAGAAAGAGGATAGGGAGGTATTGTTCTTCCTCTCTCATAATATTAGAATCCAGGATCTTCCCATGAAGCTGGGTGGAGGGAGCGTCAGGATAGGCAGAAGGAAGCGCCTCTTTATACAGTGCATAAACTAAAGAACTCATGGGGCAAACGGACATCAGTGGATCCTAGTCCTGATGGCCATATGCCAACTCCAACATCAGACACAGTTGCACAGGAGGGCACTGTTGCATGTCTATCCTGTGCGTGGGTTTCCGGCGGGTGGCGGGTCAACCACAGTGCGAGAGGAATGCAGAATGGATCCAACAAGCCTCTTCTTGGGTATTTTATGTTCATTAAGGGTTGCACTGTTGAGACACTTGGCTACCAATGAAGGAGGTGGAGGAAGAAAGTCAAAGCATGCCAGTTGCAATCTATCCCCAAGAGTATCCACGAGGAGGAACTAGTAAAGGAAAGGAGCAAGCCTCTGTTTTTCTCTGTACCCCACCCCAGTTCAGATCACTTATCCCAAGTGACAAGTGTTGTTGCTTGTGGGAACCACATTGCATCAGTTCCTGCATCAGAATTTGGGTAGAGGTTCCACCTGTGCAGGCCCCTCAGCTCAGATTCTCAGAACACCCCCAGAAGCAATATACTCATATTGAAATTAGTAAATCTTCCAATAGCTAATTAAGGGATACAATTGTAGAATCACAGAGTAGTAGAATTGGAAGGGGTCTATAAGGCCATTGAGTCTAACCCCCCACTCAGTGCGAGACCTCAGGTTAAAACATCCCTGACAGATGGCTGTCCTGCCACAGCTCAAACCCTGCAATGTGGAAATGCCCACAGCTTCCCTAGGCAATTGGTTTCATTGCCATACTGTTTTCCCAGATGTCTAGCCAGAATCTGGCTTCCTGGAACTTGAGCCATTTTTCCAGCACCCTGGTATGATTGAGAAGAGATCCTAGGCTCCTCTGGTATTTGTGATAGTGCTACTATACCTCCCTTCATTCTTCTCCAGGCTAAATATGTCCATTTTTTCAGTCTGCTCTCATAAGGTTTTATTTCCAGCCACCTGATCATTCTTGTCACTCTCTTCCAACTCGTCTACATCTTTGTTGAAGTGTGGTGCCCAGAACTGGACAAGATTGGGCCTAACTGGGCCTAACTAATTCAAGATTGGGCCTAACTAGTGATGGATAGACAGGCACCAGTACATCACATAAAATAGCATTTGCTTTTTCATAGTCACAGCACGCTGTTGCTTATATTCAGCTTGTGATCTATCACAACTGCAGGACCCCTCTTGCTAGCAGAGTAGTTGGGCCAAGTACCCCCCACCCTGGGACTGTGCATTCAGATCCTTTTTCCTGGGTGTAGAACTTGGCATTTGTCCCAACTGGATTTCATTCTGTTGCTTTCAGCCCAGCATTCCAGCCTACCGAGTTCACGCTGAATTTTGTCTCTCTCTCTTCCAGAGCACTAGTTCCCCCCCACCCCATTTTTGTGTCATCTGCACCTCCTCATCCAAGTTGTTTTTGAAAATGTTGAAGAGCACTGGCCCCAAGACAGCCCTGCAGTACCTCGTTCATGACCTCTCCCCAGTCTGAGGTGCCACTGAGAAGCACACTTTGAGCCCGATTCTGTAGCCAACTGAGGATCCACCTGATGGCTGCTCCATCTAGCCCACTTTTAGCCCGTTTGCTGGTCACAGCATCATGGGGTAGTTTGTCAAAAGCTTTCTTGGAGTCAAGATATATTGTATCCACAAGTTTCCCACAGTCCATAAGGAGGTTACCTGATCAGACAAATGAGGGTAGAGACTGATTTATTATCTGTTCCAGAATTTCCCCAGGCATTGATGTCAGACTGACTGCTCTGTGGTTCCCAGGATCCTCCTTTCTGCGCTTTTGGAAGATAGGGGCAACACTAGCCCTCTTCCAGTCATCTGGCACTTTCCCATTCTCCATGACTTCTCAAAGATGGCTCTCAGAGTTCTTTCTGCCAGTTCCTTTATTACTCCAGGATGCAGTTCATCAGGTCTGGAGATTTGAACTCATTCGAATCAATTAGGTGTTCATGGACTATTGGTTTATTCATCTCAAGCTTTATTCCTGCCCCTTCAGTTTTTATTTCATTTTGCCAAAGTGTCATAGACCTACTTTTGGAAGAAGACAAAGTAGAAATTGAATCCTTTGGCCTTTTCTTTGTCATCTGTTATCAATTATCCCTCCTCATTGTGAAACAGAACCACCCTTTCCTTCTTCTGTCTTTTCCTTTGTGTGTACCTTCTAGCTTTTGTTTTTGTTGGAATTGTTTGTAATTGTGCCTTTAACATTTCCTTTTTTAAAAACTCCTACTCATCTTAGCTTCCTTTTTCCTTTAAGGTAGCTTGCAATATTTAGTAAAATCAGTTTTCCCAAAATCCAGAGTACACTCAGCTTTTGCTTTCTTTAAAATTAAGAACTCAAGTATGATGCGGTCCCTTTCCCCCAGAGTCCCTTTAACTTCCTCTTTATCCATTAAGTCTTTCCTATTAGTCAGTATTAAGACAAGTATAGATTCCTTCTAATTCTTCTAATTCCTTCCTTCACTCTCTATAGAAGAAAATTACCCTCCATTCATGTCAAGGATTTCTTGGAGGGAACACTTTTGGGAGAAGACAGATATCCAGGTCATTGAAGTCTCCCATTGCGACCACATCACAGTGTCCTGAAAAAAGGGCAATTTGCTGATCAAAAGTTTCATCCTCATTGTCTCCTTGATTGCACGGTCAGGGTTTGATTATCATATTTCTTTTATCCTTTTGAACAATTTTTTTGACTCAGCTGCTTTCAGTGTGGCTTCCAGGCTCATCCTCCTGTGGAGGGATCTGTATTTTTAATATATAATGCAATTTTCCCTCCTTTCCTATTTCTTCTGTTCTATTTGGAGGGCACAAATCACGCCCTCCAGCTGCTATATTCCCAAACCCTGGGGCATGCCTGCTTTGGAAAACCTCTGCTGCTTCAAAGGTTCATTCATCATACCATACAGCATGCGAGCTGTTACAGAATCCCACAGCCACGGTCTGGATTTGGTCCTGGGGTTCTCTGGGTCCCAGGCCTTGTGTCAAATATGCCAGCTCTGGCTGAAGAGAAGGGCTAGAAAGTGCTACCACTGCTGCTTGTCATAAAGGATCCTGCGCTGAAGCAAGAAATACTGTGAGGAGTTGCTCCCTCTTGCTTGGGTGGAACTGCCCCATTGGTATTAATAGCATCTCAGGCAGAGAACTTACTGAGGCTCGTGCCTCTTTTAATTGCCTCTGTTTAAAAAAAATCAATTTTGAGAGCTAGAAGGTATCAAAGACCTAAACATTCTAGAAAGTTTAAATGACCAGGCTTGCTTTCTTGCTCTTTCCAAACACTCCATCATGAAGAAAGAACCAGTTTGTGGTTTTGTTTAAGGCTTGATCTAAAGAAATTTTTGAACAAAGAGATTCTGACAATTTAATGAAAGGCTTTTTGACTGTTGAGGTTTCCTGAAGGTGACTTTCATGACAAATTTATTGTGACCATCTGTTTTTATGGCCTGAGGGTGGAGGTGGGGAAGCTTCTGTGTCTCACAATGATAAATGACCCCATGGAAGGACCAAGGTAGCTGAAAGCTGAAGATGCAATGCACACACTCTCAAACAAGCGATTTGGGAGTGTTTAATCTCATTAATTTACATCAATGACTCTCGGCCTGATGGCTAAAACCAATTTTGGGAAAGCTCTTGGCTTCAACATGCCAGGGCCAAACAGGACCAAAAGCAAAAGGACTGGGCCAAATTGCCATCATATTTTAACTTAAGTTCTCATGGCTAGTAACCAGGAGAAGGATTTCCAAATGGATAGCAAACTGCAGAAAAGCCAGGAAACCGCCAAATGATGGGCCTTCAGGGTTATAGGAAATAGTGAACTGCAGTAGCTCAGGGGGCCAGCAAGGAGTCTGAGATTCAGTTATACTTTCTCTACATCCTAACTTTTCTTCTGTGAACAAAATAGCATTCGGTTGATGGGACAGAGCTTCTGCTTCTTCCCTCTGGAATTCCCTGCCTGTTCCCATCCTAAATCTTGTGGGACTCAGAGAGATCTTGGGAATTGTGTTTCATAAAGTGAAAGGGCACAAACAGAAGGCAGACTTGGTATGACAGACAAGCAGCTTGGGATCCAACCAAGCCATTTGTGTGGCACTGTTGTTGTTAACTCCCCAGATTTACAAAAATATTTCTGAGGATTCTGTAATCTTTCAAAGGAATGAACGGTGGATATCTTTTGTTCTCTGCTATTTACATAATTTATTGTCACTATGCATATGCTGAATGAGGGGCCAGGAAAATAGTTATCTAAAAGTAAATCTCCTATATTTGGCATAACAAGCACCACTAAAGCTGGTAACTGAAGACTTGAAAAATCTCAAGGCAGAGTGTAGGAGGGTAGAATAACTGTCATGAAAGAACAAATAGACTCACAGAGCTGTCATGCCCAATCAGAGGTTAATTTCCTAGGGGTTAGCATTTGTAGCGCTCCTTTTATGCCACCTATAATTTTTCCTAATGTCACTTATGACAGATAACGCTTAGCTAACCTTGAGTAGCTAACAGTAATACTTGTTACAGTCTGATGAAGTTTTTTTCAGACACGCGCGCACACAAATGGGAGAGAGAATTGTGCCGCACCATGTTTCCCTTCCTGCAGCTTATTATTATCCTGTCCTCTAAATATTATTCATATCATCCTTGAGGATAATTTTTTGCCTGCTTGAGTGCCTTTACTGTACATGCTAGTGAGGTGCGATTTTGTAGGTTAAATCAATAAATATGAAGCGACTTCCATTGTAACTATTTAAATTGCATTTCTTTCCCAGTATACAAGAGTTATGATTTTCTAATGTTAACACTGGTGTGCTAAGGAACACCAGACCATTGAACTGGGTAGCAGTTGATGGGCCCATGGATCAGCCAGATGCCAGAACAAGTGTGAATGGTAGGTATGGTAGGGCACCTGCCAAGGTTCCACATCCCAACAGGGACCAACCGATGGGAGTCCTTTGGACCTGTCCTTGCTCTTCATTGCAACCTGTTTGTTCATCTGGTAGTGTTGAGAAGGAGGAGAGGGAGATGTCCCTGCTTACTTCCTGGCTGGCTCTCTACCTCTCCAGCAAGCAAGTGGTGAAAATGATGAGATTATGGAAGAGGAACAATAGCAGCTGGTGACCATGGTGGTGAGAAGGTACATTTTCTGAGGGAAACAACCCATCCTTTGGGTTGTCCCAATGTCCTCTAAAGCCTAAAGCTGGCACTGCAGATGGCACTCCATGAACAGAGCAGGCCTTACTTTTAGGCAGAGTGAAGAGACTGCCCTAAGTGGCAGGTGCTTGTGCATATGGCAGGGAGGTGAGGCGCAACGAAAGCTCCTTGGACTGTTCTTCCTGAGTTTCCCAACCATTCCTCCCAGGTGGAGAACAGAGCTCTACCTGTGGATGTGTGCAGATGCTGGTTTGTGGGTATGAATCCATCAGATTCCCTGGGTTACCTCCTCAGACTCCAGTCCACTTTGTCATGCCTGTGTGTCCAAGTTCCTGTGAATGCTGCACGAGCGGGATGCCTCTTCCTGTCAGATGCAGCAGCCCTTTTTGTGCTGCATGTGAGAAGGAAGAAGGTTGCCAGTGGCACACCCTTCCTTTCAGGGGCTTCCTCTCAGCTGGGCTCACTTTCTAAGACAGCACTGAGGATGAGAGGAAGCCCACGGATGCGAAAGGGGCAGATTCCATGGAGCTTCATCACAACACCAGCTCTGCCAAGTGATTTATCTTGCATCCCAGAAGATCGCTCAGCGCCAGCCCTATCATTACGTGAGCTGATGTGCCTTCGTCTGGCAGCAGAGTGGCAAGGACAGTGCTCTCAGCAGTCGCCCCTTCCAGGAGGGGCCCCCACTGCCTCACCACCAATCCCAGGGGGGTTCAGGAGCACCCCCCCCCAACCACTCTCCCTCTCCAACATTTCCCACAGCCAGAGAGCCATTGTCAGGGCTTTGCAGAGCAACCTGCTGGGTGCAATGCCAGCTACCACTGCTGCTTCTTACTGCAGGCGGCAATCCTATGTAACCATCCACTGGGCCGGCTGGCCACGTGCGCACCTTCTTGCTGCCTCACACCTGGTGCCCCAGCCATGGGGCTCCAAGAGTCAGCAGATGCGGGAGTGGCCAGCCGAGAGGGCAAGCACAAGCGAGGGGGTGGGCAGGGGTGCACAGGGGCAAGGGATGGCAGTGGCAGCCCCAGCAGCTCATGGGAGGTGGCAAAGCATGTTGGGCCAGGTTCAGAGCGCCTGCTGCCCCCAGGTGTGGGTGAGCTTGTTGTCCTGTGCCCAGCACCCAAGTAAGATTCAGCTGACAGTGCAGTCAGCCGCTGAAGGGGTATTTTCCTGTCCTTCGCCTGGGGGAATGAAATATATTAGGCCAGCCCACTCTGTGATGTTTGCAGCTTCCCTCTCAAGTTGGATGGTGCCGAAAGCTGTATGGGAGCAAGACTCTTTTGGAGAAAGGCAGTTGCCACCCACTTGTTCCTTGAATGGGCCATCCCAGAGTTCAGCCTGTAGCATTGACCAGGCATAAAGGAGAAAAGCAGGTGAGACAGCCACTGTGGATTGCATATTTAAGTTCCTTGGAGGCTGGATGAAAGTCAAAGCTCAGAATGCCTTCTTCCAGAAGGAAAACTAATAATTCCCTCAGTCCTGGATAATTCCGTTGGTCCTGGAATTATCACAAAAACTGCATTTTTCTGTTGCGCTATTGCAGGACTTTTAATAGTCTGGATATGTCAATTTCATGCATGGAATTCTTTCAAAAGTATCCATGACACCCAATGCAAATACAAATAAATCTGGGCTGAAAATTAGATCTAAAAAATGCATTGCTTTCAATCAGATGTCTCCATTTGCTTTATTTATATGTTTATCCTGTCTTTTTTCCTGCAGGAAGCCCATGCAGGTTGAAATAATTCTCTTTCTTCTCTGCATTTTTTTTCTTCACAACATCCCTGTGAGGTAGGTTAGGCTGGGACCCAGGGGCTGCCTGAAAGTCACTCAGTGAACTTCATGGCCATACCAGACCTGGAAGCCAGATCTCAAGTTCCAGGCCAGCTATTAAAATCACTTTTAGTTCTTTACAGTTCTTTTATTGTGCATGTGCCAAGATAAGTTGACGACACCATTGGCTGCTGAACTATACTGCTGCCACATCATTGCGGCTTTTTCTTTCCCATTCTGATGACGATCCACTTCTTGTCATCAGCCAGTATATGGGCTGTATATATGCTTGGTTCAGTACAGCTCAGCATGGCTGGGAAACATCTGTAAAACTTATGTAAGCCTCTCAACAGCTTTTAAATCCTAGCCTTACATACATTGTGAGCCCTGTGATGTTAATAAAACACTGCAACTCATTTGTCAGTCTAAAGAACGACTGTGATTTAATACTGACTTATCCCATGGGAGTAATAAAATGAAAGCCATTAAAACCCCATTGTTGTTATTTAAGTGACTTTAGAGCTGGGGAACTGTGTCAGATTGATGGAACCCTGGAAATCATTAGGCTCAGTTTGCAGCCAAACTCCTCATGCAGCATTTCCCTGTTGGTGCGCTTCAGTGCATCAGGGCAGGGGTCCACCATCTTTAAATCTTTAAATAATGCACACAACACTTCTGCTGCCACTAATCTTGATCCTGTTGTAAGAAATTGAGAACAACTTAAGACTGGTACCCACAGACACCATTCTTCACACCCACCAAGCTTTCCAGCTCCCCAGATTTTTATTTAATTTCTTAAGGGTTTTTGTGTTTGTTTTGTAATCAGCATGCTAGCATGCTGCAAAGTGAAGTTCTGCTTTTCAGTGCCACGTTTATGTGGATTTCAAAGGGAGGTTGTATATGTGTGTGTTTTATAGGTTAACCCACATCTATTATCTTGAGCAAGTTCCTTTTCTATGAGTGTAATCAATCTGTCTTCTGGGAAATTAATATTTTGCAGCCAGCCAAGACTGCTATGGCGGCCATCTTATGAATGGGCAAGCCCCATTCCCAAGCAGCCATCTGGTGAGAGCTACATCCAGATGTGTCCACTGACTCCAAAAGGTTGGGAATCCCCAGTATAAAATTTCACTCCTTTTATTTCATTTAGGTAAGTGATGGACAAGATGTGCCCAAAAGGCTGTATGCAGCTTCTGCCATCCCCGGTTGGCTAGGAGATAAATAGAAGAGTTTAACATTCTCTCTCAGCTGCAGTCCTGACCAGAATCTCTCTTCTGAAGATGCTATTTACATTTCAAAAGAAATCCCCTAGAAGTCAGAAGAGGCTTCCCTTGAATTGCAAATAGCAGCTTTGAAGAGCAAAGGTTTAGAAACAGAGAAACAGAGCAAGTCAGAAGGGACCTCCTGGGCCATCTAGTCTGCCCCCTCCCCTCGCATCAGCCCCAGCCAGCTCTGCTCATGACATGCCTGCCATGTGCATGTCTAGCCTATCCTTGAACACCCTCACCGATGGTTTGTTAGGCCAATGCCTACTCCCACTTCCCATTGTACCAAAGCTGCTCGGGCTCCCTTGTAATTATTTACATATGTGTGTGTAATTAATGCATATTAATAATGCATTAATAATCAATTAATTATTTTATTGTATTTTAATTTTAAGGATTGTAAGCTGTACTGAGATGCCTTGCATAAGGCATACAAAAAGTTTTAAATAAATAAATATTTATTTCCTTCACAGAATCAGTGTCATATTTAGTTTGGTTCTGATCTGAAAGCCCTCAAAGTACAGGTTTCCCCATCAATTCTACACAAAGCAACAGACACTAAATGCCTAAGCAAAAGATATTTGCTTAAATTTCATCTAGTAAAATTTCTTCTAGATATTTTTCATCATTATTTGAAGTTCTTCTGATAAATGAGGTTCTTCAAGGCTTTCAGTTTCTTTGGACAAAAATGTCTAAATCATATGAAATAAAACCTTGCAGCTAGATTTTCGCATCTTCTGCAAGCAACAGATTTTCAGATGATCTCAAGAAAAGGTGAAAAGTTGCCTCAAAGAATAGTAAAATTTCATCTACCTGAATGAAACTCTGCATCATTCATTAGATTGTCATGCTGATTTTTTTGATCTCTTTTTTCAAATCCACTGAGTAACTGGGCATACCAGTCAATACTACACCCTTTCACCTATCTGTTTTAACTTGTGAAACTCTAAAGGCAAAAAAAGTGCAATCTTGTCCTTGACCTAGGAACTCATTTTGTATCAAAAGACCAATTTAAATGTCAAGTTCTAGATATAAAGAGAGGCCAGTTAAAGACATAATGAACCATGAGTGACTCGCTCTTCTTCCATTATACTGTCTGTAACAAGCTCAGACCACTCTATGGTGGGGTATTTTAGGTGCAATGAGGTGCCCTTCCCCAGTTTTCACACATTTCTGTGCATGCCTTGGCCACGCTGCCTTTCTCTACACATGTCAAGCTTACTGCTCCACTGCAGGGCGTGAGCGACCTGATGAATGCCTGGTGGCGGTGGGTGGGGATTGATCAAGTGGCAGGGGCATGTTTTCCTCTGCAGCCTGACTCTGCTCTGGCAGAGGACATGGTCCCATCTGTCTGAGCCAACAGAGTGGGTTCACAAACTAGCCCATTTTGCCAAACCAGGGGGGCACATTCTACATAACATTAGGGGCTTTGGTCTAAGTAACGATTTCTGCAACGCGCTTTACGTAGGGCTGCCCTTGAAGACAGTCTGGATACTTCAGATGGTTCAAAATAGAGCTGCCAGGATGCTGTCAGGGACTTGGCATTATTCTCATATAACTCCAGTCCTCTATCAGCTCCATTGGCTTCCCATTGAAGTCCGGGCTCAATTCAAGGTGCTGGTTATTACCTATAAAGCCCTAAATGGCTTGGGACCAGGATGCCTAAAGGAACGTCTTTTTCCCTATTTGCCCTTCCACCCCCTGAGATCGGCAACAGAGGCCCTCCTCTGGGAACCCTCTGTGAAAGAAATTAGGAGACAGAGTACCCGGAGGAGGGCCTTCTCTCCGGTGGCGCCCCGACTATGGAATGCACCCCGGAAAGGTCCACCAGGCGCCATCCTTATATGTTTTTTGGTGCCAGGTTAAGACCTTTTTATTTAATCAATATGTTAATGTTTTAATATTTTATTTTATTGTTGTATTTTATTAACTTGAAGCCAGAGTGGCTTGTCAATTTACTTATGTTGTAAGCTGTCCAGAGACGCAAGTAATTGGACGGCATACAAATTTTATAAATAAGTAAATAAGTAGTGGAGTGCTGTTGTAAGGTATCCAGAAAGATGATAACAGAGCTGTCCCAGGATCAGGTGGAGTTACCGATAGAGAAGATAAAAGGTATTTGCAGGGCAAATGATTGAAGACTGTCTTGTGGGGAGATGGAGTGAGATATCAGACAGCACTGAGCCTTAAGGTGATGCTTCAGAATGCAGTGGAAAAGAGGGGAGGTAGGAGTGGATCCTGGCAGGCTGGGAAGAAAGGGAAAGAGGGCTGAAGAAAAAGATGTGGACTGTGGTATTATACTTAATCTTTTATGAACTGGAAGAAGCAAATCAGGGCCAGGAGATTCAAAGAATGGGTGAAGATGACACTCCTAGCCCCCAGCAAAGCATTGCCTGGCAGGATCATCGGATGCAGCAGTAGACAGTCATCCAAACTAGGGAGACACAAGTGGGTTGGACCCACTCACTGGTTGCCAGACCACAGAGCTCAGGGGGTGGACAAAGTCCAGAAGAGGAACGTGCAGCAGGCACCCGACTGGAGTCTTTAGAAGAAAAGAGAGCGATTGTGGGTCACATAGACACCAGCAGGACCACACACTCCCATGACAGCCACTCACAAAGGAGGGGCTGAAAGGAGGGCCACTGGGCTGAAGATACTGTGCCCCCTTGTTCTATAGCCTTGGTCTGTAGTGTGGCACCTTCCCAGAAGGAACCACCCACCAACAGGTGCAGAAGAGAATGAGCAGCTGTGCAGTGCTTCCTTCTCTTGCTCCAGTTGGTAGTTTTCCTTTTTGGGCAGAAGCAATGGAAAGGTCCTGTAACTATGAAGAGACTGAGTGTGTGCTCACATTAATCCTAGCCAGAATGGCAGCAAGGCAAAATTGGCCTGGCCCCATTGAATGCAAATGCCTTTTTACAACCTGGCTTGCTGTTCTGTTGTGTTTGATCTGCCATCTACCATTTCCCCTTCTTTGTCCTTTGCCCTTCAGTTCGTAAGCCTGGTTGGTACAGCCATCTCTTGTTCTGATTTCTATACAACGCTTATTTACTGTACCTACTCCAAGAAAATATAACAAAATGCAATAACTAATGAAGTCGATACTGTTGGAAATAGATTGCTCAAAAGCTTACGTTTCATTTCTCACCGCCACTGAGAAGCATGCACTTGTCAATGCAAGGATCAAAAGGAAGTGCTCCATGAAATGCCAGATTTCTTTAAAAACAGCAACAACATGCTGGTTCCAGCAAGTTAATTAGCCATAATGAGATGAATCAATAAAGACAAGAGAGTAGAAATAATGCATTAAAATTAAATTACTCTGAAACATAATTCCGCTTCGGAGATAATAGACAGAATATAAATGAGCAAGCCACACATTGTTTTAGAAATAAAACTCTTTGTGCACTGATTAAAGTTATGGGCTGTTACATATTTTTATTTGCATGTATCTTCGAATGAGAGGCACACTTTGATGTACACATCCTAGCATGACTCAAAAGAGCCACCCCCGCTTCATTCAAGGATTACCCTGAAGTAAGAGAAAGGGGTATGGGATCACTTCTAGACCCCACAGAATGTGTCACACATTCACAAGCACAATGAGCATAGGACCTCCATAAGTACACGTAAGTCTGTTCTTCACAGCCAGAACCCTGTGGGGCCAGTTTGCAAAGGCTTCTTCAGAATATAGTGAATGTAGTAATTGGTGATGGCAAAACATGAAAGAGACGCAAATAAACAGAATAATTAAAGCAAAAGGAAGCAAAGGAAGTTCAAAAAGCAGACATCCCTTCTGCCACTAGAGACCCCTACTAGGCTTAGAACTGGCCCTAGGAACTTGCATAAGTAATCAGCTTCATAAACGAGGCAACAACCAGATCTCTGGACGTGTGCAAAAGAAATATGCACCAACTACCTCATTGAACTAGCAATGGTCTTCCATTTTTCTGCTAGAAAACCCTGTCCTTTGGAATTGCGGGCTACAGGGAGAGTGCAAATGTGTCCTGCCCCCCGCCATACGTTTAGCACAATGTCTGAACAAGACCAGCCCTGCCATTGGGCAGCCAATTCACCACCACAAGCAGGAGATGTTATGGGGAACTGAGGAACATAGAAAGCTGCCTCATATTGGCCCAGTTCACATGATCACAGAGAGGAAGTAAGTTTGCCAGGAGGATTTGCAGATGATTAAGCAGCACACCAAGTTTTCTGTGAACCTGCCCAGGGTTCCTTTCTTGCTGTGGGTAACAAACCACGCAGAACCCATAGGCTGTTGCATGGGTCTGGGTGCCTTGTTAAGTATGGTCCTAAGCCACCCTGGCCAGGTTTGCATAACCCAACAAGCCCCACTGCTGCTGTCAGCTAACTATGGTAATCTGCCCAGCACGTGATGTGGGAGGGAAATGTCACAGTGCAAACGCAGACACTGGGTCAGGTGAGTGTTCCTCCAAGCCCAGTATTGTCAGCACTGCTGCTCAAGAAGTTCAAGGAGGCTTATGTCCTGGCCCTACCTGGAGATGCTGGAGATTGAGCATGGCACATTCTGCATGAAAAGAACGTTCTCTACCACCGAGCCAAGGCCCTAAAAAGGCAGCAGTCCTGTTCTCCCAATTGTTTCCATGTTTTCTGATGGTGGCAATGCTTGCTTCAAGCCGAGCTGGCTGGCTATCTCACCATCTCCCAATGTGTCAGAATTAGTGCCATAGGTCAGGGCCCCTGACCAAGCAGGCAAGCAAGCGCAGAGGTAGCCGGCACAGACAAGTCGTTCCCACTGCACCATGTGAACATATGCACCGCTCTGCCCATGTGCTGCCACTGTTGCATTGCACAACCGGTTTGATCAGGTAGCCAGCGGTCACCAAGTACTAGTGAGCAAGCCATGAAGTTACGTTGGAGGGCAGAGCATGCGAAGCACCATACCTGCCTTGAACTAAGCCAACCACACATACAACAGACGTGATCTCATGCCAGATTCAACTGCCTGTTGGCTTCCATGAATGGAATGGAAGGCTATTCCACTGGGTCCTTCACTTCAGGTAGCGAAATTCCATGGTCCAGCCCTGCATCTGAAATTAGTTATTTCCTAGCATTGCACTGAGTCAGACAATTTACAAGTCACACTGTGTTGGGAAGTCAATACAAACATTATGAATCACACTTCTTTCAAGTATGTAGCCTACAGATTTTAAGGCTGCAATCCCAAACAAGCATAGTACAATAAGCACATCCTTAAGGATCAAAAGTTCTAGGGGACCCATGACTTAAAAACATGCAATTGCCAGTCCCAGAAAAGTGGCTGGTTGCCCCTATGCTCTGTTCTCAAACTAAAGTTCAATCTCTGCTCCTTTATGGGGCTGAAATTGTGGAGAAACCATGATGATGTGAATTATCCCGGCATTAGTCACTAAATGTAGAGAAACCACATGGGCTATCTTTTATCCACTTCCACTGCCACCATAAAATAGGACACTTCATTTGTATGTTACTCTTTCTCCATACAATGGACAAGTACAGGTGCAGAACGAAACTACCAAAGGTCCTTATTAGTAAGACAAATATAATCAATGTTATTTTTAAATTATCACTATAGCAAAATATGCCACTCTTTCATTTAATGGCTCACTCATAAACAATAAAGGTCCCATTATTACTTTAAGAAGCAGGCAGTGTTATAGCTCTGACTCTGTTCCCTATCCAAGCTTAAGCCAGCTTCCCAACTTAAAGCTGCAGCTCATTTAAAGTGCTGAAGATTCAGTTTGCAGTCTTCCCCGTGAAAGGGATTTTCTACAGGAGTGCCTTCAAGAGCTCCTCGAGACTTCTCCTGTGCTCATCAGCCTGGACCAGCATCTGCCATTGCTCCTGTTCAGCATCAGCCCCTTCCAGGAGAAGTCATGGTCACTTTGACTTCGGTTCCCTCCTGAAAGTTGCCTAAGAAGCCTCCTGCTCTTCACTCACAGACATGCCCCGGCTCGTGCTTGGTGTTTAGCCTCCCTTCAGTTTTCAGCTGCTACTCCTCACCCACCGGCCCCAGACTGAGAGCCCCCTCCACTAACTCTGCCAAGGGCTGAATCTGTGCTTATGCGCCTTCTAGCCAGTCTGGCCATTTGGGAGTAGAGTCTCCACATACATCTGCATAATGATGACCAAGAGGTCTGAATAGAATCTCTAGAAGTTAAGCCATCATATCTGACCACTTTTTATGAAAAGGCAGGAAAAACGGCCGACTTTTTGATAACAAGCAACAAAATGGCAATTTAGCCATCAGTTGACAGACCACTGGCATGGCATTCAAACTTGGTATCTCTTCTCTGATCATTGCCAAAGTAAAATTCATCATTTGTTCACTATTTACACGTAACAATATAAAACCATTTCCTCTGTTTCAAATTATAAAGCATGTATAATTTCTTCTGTTACATGCCATCAAGGCATCTCCAACTTATGGCAGTCCTATGAATAAATACCCTCCAAAATAGCTTGTACTTTAAAAAAAATCATTTTTGCACTGCCCAATAGCTGAGGCTGTCCTTGACAGTACTGCTCAGCTCTTGTAAACTCAAGGCTGTGGCGTCCTTTATGGAATTAACCCATCTCCTATCTAGTCTTCTGCTTATTCTTTGGCCTTCAATTCTCCACAGCATGATTGTCTTCTCCAGGGAACTTTGCCTGTCTCATGATGTGTCTGAAGTACAGCAGTTTCAGTTAACACGATGCCTCTGAGCACAAAGTGCCATTCCTGCCAGGATAAAGGGATCTGTGCTTTCAGAAAACTGGGGGATGAGCTGAACTGCACTGTAAATGGCAGTTCTAGAGTTGGTTCCAAGCACTGGCAAGAAGGCATCACCTGTGTTCTTAAGCCAACAGTGGGACCCACACAGCCCATTCCTGTGAGCCGCAATGTGTATGCAACATTTCATGGGCACTGGGCGGTTACTCAGAAATGTTGAGCAGGCTAACACCCAGGTTACTCTATTTATGTATTCACTGCTATATTTGGGGTCTCCTGAGACCTTAGCAAAAGTGAAATCAAAGCTGGTGTTTACATTGTGTTTTGTTGTTTTGTTTTGTTTTGCTTCACTGATGTGCATCTAAACATCTAAAATCGCTGACCTTACAAATTTTGTTTCAGGTGCTAAAAGACTTTTCTGGGAGGCTATCAAAACTACCCTCCAGAATATTGTAACAATTCTTTTTCTTTCTGCTTCCTCCAAGTTGTGAAGTCCTTCCCTACAGAGTTGAAGGCTTATCTTAACTCACAGCTCCTCAAAGCAATTCTGAAATGCGCACAGGCTGGTGGGCCCCCTGTGTGTATTTTGATGTTTTAAGCTCTCATCCTAGACCTAGAGCAATAATGACTGAGAAACTCATGGGGCAAAATCAGCTTGTCTTTAAAATGTCCATAAAATATTGCAGGCAGGCAGCAGTAATGAAAATTGCCCATTGGTCTGCACTGTGAACACTTTCGATTCATTTTAGATTTGTCTAACATTTTCCATCCTTTCCACCTCTAATGCTGTGGTTCGATGTATGCTTACCCAAGAACAAGTCTCACTAAGCCCAGTAGGAATTACTTCTGATTTAGTATGTGTATGATTGTAATATGCAATATTCTTCTAACATACTTTACGGGTGCAAAATATCTGCAACTTGAATCACTAGAATGTTTTATCAAAATCTGCTTCCCTGTTATTTCCACCTGTTATTAGTCCAGCCTTCTGTAGCAAGAGAGGACAAGTCTGCTGTGTAATAGCCCTTCACATTTTAATGACTACCATCATGTTCCCCCGTAATCTTCTCTTCTCCAGGCTAAATAAATCCAGATCCTTCAATCATTCCTTGTATAACTTGGTTTCCAGACCCCTCATCATCCTGGTCAACCACTTCTGACCATACCGACTTGCTGATTTTTTCTTTAAAATGCAGTCTTCAGAATTTGACACACTACTCCAATATGGCTGACTACTGCAAATCATGCAACAATCGCCCCACCACACTATCTTAAATGCTTTGCGCTTTAAAAAAGAAGAACCTACTAAACCAGATAAACTAGTGGTGTAATCTAAGCTGCAAATCTTGCTTAACATGTTTTAGAAAATTATAGATGAACCACTATTGGATATATGACCTTCACCTACAAGTAACAAAATGTATATAAGTTAGGCTGCAATTCTAACCAGTTACTGGTGTTCCTTGGAATTTCCATTGGCGTGAAGGATTCTGGAAACTATAACTGGAAACTATAACTAAAACCAAACTGGAACTGAGCTACAATATCTTGTAGTATTATTTTCTGAGTTGAATAAAAACCTTGCATGCACTTGACCTTTCAACTGTTTGATGACTCCAAACAAAGCAAACATCCCATCTCCAAAGAATACAACTGAAAATTACAACCCATTCTCTATGATAACAGTGTTGCTTATTAATAGAAGCTTCCAAAAAAGCAAACTACTTTTAAGCTGTCATGCTGCATTGCTTGCCGCAGCTGCTATGAAAACATAGTCCTACAGTGCCACTTGCAGGATACTTATATTAAGGGTGAACAGACCACTTATGATGTTCCAGAGCTCTCTACAATTCTATTTCCTTGAATGAAAAGCCATACTTGTCAGTCATGGAAGCTCAGTAGGCTCCCTTTTGGTGTTGTTTATTGAAACAAACTTGTTTCTAGAGATGTACATTAAAATCAAACTGGACCCTCAAACTGGGATGGATAGGCCAGTGGTGGAGCTAAATCATTCTAGACCTTGGACATGATGGTCTTCCGCAAGGGAGAGGGCTTTAGGTAGCCATGCGTGCTCCTCAAAGCAGACAAATAATGTTTCTCTTCTCCCTCACTTGCATGCCATATTTACAACTCCTTCTTTATTCCTATGTTACAACAAAAGAAAACATTGATTAAAATAAATAACTGCACATGCAGTCTTATATTTTCAACTCCTTTTTCTATTGCAGAAAAGGATAATATATTTTAAGTAAAAAGAATAAAACAACCATTTTCCATGTTTATGCCCAGTTGGCTGCCCAAACTATGAAATGTTTCTAAAAATAGGAAGAGAGAGTGGTGAAGTGAGCAGCATTCATACCAGTGGGCCCCAGCCTAGAAACACTGGCTTAGGTGTTAATGCCAGAATTATCTGTTGCTGCAGCCCTCATCTGCTTCTTTCTGGGTGGTTGTTTGTGGTTTAAAGGCTTGAACGTGACCCTGGAGTCCAGTCCTAGTGCTACCACTGGGGGAAGCTGGTTGAAGTTCCTTTTTCCAACAAACAAGGACTAGGTGGGTTAGGTTCCCACGGCAAAGGATCATCCTTTTGGGTGAAAGGGAGCTCTTCCATTGTTTTTTCCAGCCTGGTTTGGAAAACTCAGTATGAGTTGCTCCTGTGTTCTAAAGGGAGGCCCGCCTAAAAGAAGACAGAAAGAAACAAGGCTTGTTTCCTGCTCATCTCCTCAAGCCACGGCCATGTTAGTATCTCAGAATTGTTGCAGACGGTAGCAGGTTGTATACACTCATCTACCTTCAAGACTTGATGCGTGTTCCTCTGCTGGATCTTTTAGTGCTGGCTTGAGGGAGCCCATAAATAAATAAACAAAAAAACAAATAAGTGTGCTAAATAAATAAATAAATAAATAAATAAATAAATAAATAAATAGAAACCGAGCAAGTCAGAAGCGGTCTCCCGGGCCATCTAGTCTGACCTCCGGCACCAGCCGGCTCCGCTCACGACATGCCCACCATGTGGACGTCCAGCCTATCCTTGAACACCCGCACCGATGGGGCCTCAACGACCTCCCGTGGAAGCCCATTCCACACCCTCGGGGTCCTGACTGTCAGAAAGTGCTTCCTGGCATCCAAATGGATCCTTGGCTCCCTGAGCGCTGCTCCGTTGGAGGGAGTCCTGCCTTCCTCTGCAGGGGAGAACAGGTCTCTACCCATCTCCGTGTGACATCCCTCACATACCTGTATGTCGCCAACATATCCCCTCTGAGTCTCCTCTTCTCCAGGCTGAAGAGACCCAGTTCCCTCAGTCTCGCCTCATACTCCATCCCCTGCAAACCGGCCACCAACCTTGTGGCCCTACGCTGCACTGACTCCAACCTGGCTATATTCTTTCTGTAATGAGGGGCCCAAAACTGAACACAATACTCTAGTTGCGGGCGCACTAGAGTCGTGTAGAGTGGTAGTAATACCTCTCTTGATCTGGAAGCCACACTTCTGGCTATGCAACCAAGGGTGGTGTTCACCCTCTTGACCACCGCATCACACTGCTGACTCATGTTTAGCCTGCAGTCAACCAGCACCCTAAGGTCCCTCTCACAAGTGCTGCTCTCCAGCCACTTGTCCCCTAACCTGTACTTATGACAGCTATTCCTATGCCCCAAGTGCAAGACCTTGCACTTATCCACATTGGACACCATCCTGTTGTCTCCTGCCCACTTCCATAGTCTGTCCAGAGCCTTTTGGATCTGGAGTATCTGCTCCTCAGTTGTAGCCACTGCTCCAGTTTTAGTGTTGTCTGCGAATTTGATCAGCAGACTGTTCACCCCTTCTTCCATGTCATTAATAAAAAGATTAAACAGGATTGGCCCCAGGACAGAGCCCTGGGGGACCCCATTTGTCACTGGCCACCATCCCGATGATTCCCCGCTGATGGTTACCTTCTGCTTTCGGTCAATCAACCATGCCCTAATCCACCAGAGAGTGCTTTGGTGTATCCCAAAACTCCTCAGTTTCTCCACCAGGATATCATGGGACACTTTGTCAAAGGCCTTGCTAAAATCCAGGTATACCACATCCACTGCATCCCCTCCATCTAACCATCTCGACACCTTGTCATAGAATTCCACAAGGTTTGTCTGGCAGGACCTGTTTTTGTGGAAGCCGTGTTGTGTGGCTCTCAGCCTCCCTTCCCTATCTAGCATCACTAGATCTCTCTCTATTATGAGCCTTTCCATTGTTTTTCCTACAATGGATGTAAGACTAACAGGTCTATAATTCCCCATGTCCCTTCTACTACCCTTTTTGAAAATTGGGACCACTGATGCCACCCTCCAGTCCTCTGGAACTTCACCTGTTCTCCACGAGGCCTCAAAAATGGAGGCCAATAGGTGCGAGAGAACCCCTGTCAACTCTCTAAGTACTCTCAGGTGTAACCCGTCAGGGCCTGGTGCCTTTGTAATGTCCAATGCCCTGAGGACTTTATAATTAATTGTATTCCATAGCACTGTTGTGGCATTTACCCTAAAATAATATAAACATAGTCAGTTGCATTTTTTCAAGAAACAAACCTGTATAAAACTGTGCCCCACTTCTGCTCCCCAATCAGGTCTGCCCCCGAGGCAGCGCCCCAGGTGGCCTAGCCATGGCCTAGCCACATTTTACCACTCTGTTTAGTGCATTCTTTAACCAGCCAGATTGTGCACTGGACAACAGAAACTAGAACCAATTGATGCAAGTGTGTGTGTGTGTGTGTGTGTCCTATTTTTTATCCTCAGCAATTGGCTGGCCAGTTTGGATACAGTTTCTTTCTTACTTTACTTTACTTTACTTAACAGGCAAAGGAGGATGTCTTGCAATAGAGATAGAAGGTGAGTTCACACATAACACTAGCAGCTACCACAGGGTGCAGTATCTTACCTTCTGTCCTGCGTTCACACATTTGGATGGTAACTACTCATGAGTAGTTTTCACATGGCTCCATCTTCCTCCCAATGGTAGTACATCTGCCATCAGCCCCCGCAGCTCGGACTCAATCTCAGCATTCACCACTTCGGCCTCCCCTCCCTGCTTCTCCCCGTTGCCCACGCACTCCCCTAGGTGTGTTCTCAGCCAGCTGCCACTGCACTGCCGGGGACAGGGTGGGAGAGGAACACAGGCAGGCACACCAGCTCGCTGGGTGCTCGCTCTACTGGTGAAGCCGCCTGCTCTGCCCACGCGATCATCACCAGCAGGGCAGCTTTGCTACGAGACCTGGCCTTCCCTGCTGAAGGGTGTGGGCAGTGTGACCACTGGGAAACACTCTAGCACAGGGTAGCAACCGGGCAGGAGTGCCACACGTGGCTGCCCCGACAGCCACTACTGCTGGAGGCACTCCCTGCCCTCCCTCCCTGCTGGCATGACTCTCCGGTGCCCGGCTGCCCTGCCATCCCCCTGCCCGCCTCGCCATCATGCTCATGGCACCTTGCTGCCATGCTCGTCCCACAAAGCGTCTTCCCTCCGTGCCCGTCTCACAAGTTGCTTCAGCACGGTACAGCAGCCAGGCGGGGCAGATGTGGTGGTGAGGCAAGGCGGGCATCGCAGTGGCAGGGCAAGTGGGCAGGGAAGACAGGGCGTGTGGAGCCAGCCAATCAGCTTCCTGCCGCCAGCAACTCGGCAGTTGCTAGGCACAACAGGGAAAATGGCCACTGGAGCAGCTGCTGCGGCGGCGGCCTCTCTTGCCACTGAACTCGTTGGCAGAAATGCGGAAACTGCAGAAAACACAGCAACAGAAGGCACTGACAGTGGCAAAGAATGGTGAAGCACAGAAACCTTAGAATGGGCATTGTTTTTCCGTGGGCATCCACAGTAACCAAACATGCCACACTCCATGAGGCTTCCTGGATTCATACGTAACAGCAAGCGGTCTGCAGCACGGCTCCTCATGATGTGTGAATTCAGCCAGAGAAATTCAGAGAACAGAAACAGCATCTAGGGTGTGATCAGTTCTTTATTTCGAAGAGCGGCAGCGGACAGTCTTCTGCTGCATGGGCCATCTGGTGTAAGGCTGGCTCGAAGGCATAGAACCATCAGAAGAATGAGCAGGTAGATGGGCCATATGGTTGAAGTCTTGCCCACTACTGCGAGGTTCCTTGGATTTCTATTAAAATAATTTTGCACCTATACATATCAGTTTGGATGCATAAATACTATGCAAATTAACACCAGTTCTCTTCCTTTTTGTGACACATTTTCTGTTATGGGGTATGGCCAAAAACAAAACAAAAAGAAAAACGTGGCCACCCAGAATGTATCCCTTGCCCCAATAATGCCTATCTGGTTTCTGTGAGGTAGACGTTATGCGGGGGGGCGGGGAGTCATTAGAGTTGAGGATATCCTCAGAAGGTACAAACTACCTGGTTGTGTCTTTTGAAACATATGTTATTTCCTTCTTTTAGGAAGAACAACAGTCCTGGGTGGAGGATAACACCTAAACTGGCTTTCAACAACCCGCAGAAAAGAGATTTTATTTTATTTTAATTTATTCAAACATTTTAATTTATATAATCCCTCAATCTGCTCCAAAAATCCCCCAAATGGCTGCCTTTTATTACAGCTCTTTGATATTACTGCTATATTATATTCAAAGAAAGTAATTATTTCTGGAATCTATATTGCTCAAGTGTAATAGAGATTTAAAAAAAAAATTTACTACTCCTAAATGGAAAAAAAAATCTGTCATCCCTTTTGCTAGGATGTGTGTGTGTGTAAATAAATTGATATTTCCTATATCCAGACCCTATATACAATCATTTTTTCTTAACAAAAAATCCTTTCTTTTTATTTCCCTTTAAGCATTTTATTGAAGTGCTGATGAAATGGAAAGCCATGAGAATAAACAGCTTTTTTAAAAAAAGAACCTTTCATCGTCATGTTCAACTTCTAAGAAGTCACTTCTTTTGCTTTTTAAAACAATTTCCATAAAAGTGATTGAAGGTTCCATCTACTTTTCCATCACAGCTTGGTTGCATGTAACCACTGGATTTTTTTAAACAAAGGACTACTGGGGACAAGTCATAGTGTACAAACGGGTTGCATCCCATGTGCTGAATACTTCCACCTTCAATCAATAACCCAGGAATGCTGTTTTGCTAGATTGTTATTGCGATGTCAAAACTCAGGAACTCCGGGTTGTTTGGAGTAAAATAACCCAAAGTTAACCTGACAGTTGCCTATGGATTGCAATTATGCATGCACCTTAAAGACTAACAAAAGTAGTAAGTGTGCCAGCCCCATTGTTGTTCTGGGGCAACAGACTCACCCTATGATACCCCTCTGGCCATTATAGGTTCAACTACCATTTTTTTGTGGGGGATTTTTCACATCCAATTAACTCGATTTATTTTATTTTTACCCTTGTATGCCACCCCATACTCCAGACCCTGATTCCTTTAAGAGCCTGAGTTCTTGCTTTTCAGAGGCCCCTTATCAAGTTATGAATGTGCAACCAATCACACATAGAAGAACTCACAAAACTAGTTAGCGTGACCCTCCCTGCCACCCACCCATTCCTGAACACTTCCATGTAAATTCTGTTGAAATCGGCTTCCTGATTTGTGATAATTCAGCAGATTCAAGCAGTATTAAAGCAAAAGCTGCTAGCACAGCACACTCTGACTGTGTTTAACAAGGTCATCACCTCTTCAACCGATTGCAAAACAGAAGTGGAATTTATGCAAGACTGCGACATACCAGTGCTGTCCTGCCATTCCCTTTGCCCTTTCCATGCAGTCATCCCCTTGGGGCCATTTTCTTAATGCAATCAACAAGGAAGCCAATAATCAGTCCCAGCTTTGCTGAAGGCTAATTCCAACTGGCCTCATTTAGGACTACACACACCCCGGAGATACTTTCTTATCAATTTGCTATGAAGAGGAGGAAGTCCTTTGGATTGGTGTTGGATCCAAAGTTATTCTTCTAAGGTTGTTTGCAGGAAGGACTACAACCTAGTTGAACCTCCCACAAGAAGACAGGAGGAGGTAACGTTGGGAGGTACATTCTCGCCAGTGCTCCCCTTCCTTCTCTCCTGCAGTTGCCCACCCCCTGCCCATGTCACTGTCTTCCCTTGGGGCACATTTTCAGGGGGCAGAGGAGCTTCAGGAGGAAGCTGCTAATATAGGCCCCTTTAGCCCATCCATTTCCTCCAGGAGAATCTTTGTGTGAGGAGAGTCCCACCTACAGGAATTCTGGATCCAAGCTTTATACAGCTGTGCATTGTGTGTACAGATGCATTGGAAGGCAGTTTGGATTTAACTTCAGTTAGACTAACTGGGACCTTTGGTTCCCTATCCATTTATGAGCCCAGCCAGAGCTCCTGGCTTGGGCCTGGAAAACCCTAAATGGCTTTTGGACTGGAATGCCTAAAGAAGCACTTGATCCCCTGTGAATCTGCCATGGCACTAAAATACCACCAGGGAGCTCTCTCCAGGTCTCTTCCCAGCCTGCTTTCTGCCCAGGATGCGTGTCAGGCTGCAGAAAGGCCTCTCTCCTTGTGCTGCTCTGCCTTTAGAAAGACTTCCCCGAGGAGGCTCACATAGTATTGACACTGCTTTCTTTGTGGTGCCAGTCAAAGACCTTTATATGGGGTGGCACAGGGAAACAGAAATTTTCAATTAATGTTCAATGCACAAATAACACATTACAAAATGCATTTTATGATGAAATGTATTGTACAGAGTATGCAATTAATGATGGTAATCAGTATTCATTCAATATTCATTTTATGTCTTGAAGAGAACATCATGAAGGTGTTGTCCATTTCTCTGTACACATTTGTGGAAATTCTGTATTGCTCAATGTAACAAGTCAAGAAGAATGCCAGCAATTTCCTCTTTAATCCTCCTTTTTAGTTTAGCAATGCTTGCAGGATGGGTGCGGTACACTTTGCTCATAAGATGTCCCCACAGAAAAAAATCAAGGACAGTGAGATCTGGGGATCTTGGAGGCCATGGAATGTCACCATTGAACACCAGCTGGGGACTTCTTTTTTAAGGCTGAACCTGTTTCTTTGAAATTATGCACCCATGTTATAATTGCATGAGCAGAAGGGACATGGTCATGACATCCTAACTGGTCATGATGCCAAAATTCCCTTTGCACAGCAGTCACGCTATCACCATTCTTATAAAAGGCTTTTACAGCTCCTTGCGCACCACTCCCCTGCTCCGTTATAAGGAATGACAAGGGGTTCTAAATGAGGCCACACTGGTTCCAAACGATTGCCAATGCCCCAGGGTCGCCAAGCCTCCTTCCAAAATTTCCTGTTTCCCTGCACCACCCTGTATTTACCACGGCTTTTTACTTTAGGATGAGGCTTTTAATGCGCCATTGCTGTACCTAATTCATGGAATTTTACAGGCACTCCAATGACCTTGTCCCATGATTTCCTATCACTTCTTCCACCTTTTTCTTTAACAGATAAAAATCATTAAGGAGAACAAGGTGGAACAGCTGCACAATCTCATGTGATGGTTAGCGCTAAGAGCCCAGCATCTAGAAGCAACCTTTGTGCTGACCAATAGCTTTGGCTTTTCTCCTCTTCCATTTTCACTGTTGCATTTTTATTAATGTTATTTTTAATTATTTTATTTAATTATTTTATTAATGTTATTTTTAATTTATTTTAATTATTTTAATTATTTTAATTATTTTATGTAATTATTTTATGGGATTACAAGGTCACATGGAAAGCAGTACAGAAAAGCTTTCAATGATTACAACATATATATAGTATTGGATATTGTATATAGAATATTTCATGTATCAGAGTGTATCAGGTGGGGATGATGGGAGTTGAACTCCACATCTGGAGAGCACCAGGTTAGGGAAGGCTGATGTAGCTTATCCCTAGCTGTTTTGTATCCAAGGCCAATTTAGCACTAGCTTTCATCAAAGGCCATAAATGGAGGAAGGGTAACTGGAACTTCTGTGAGAAGTTGTTTCATGGCTCCTATACATGTGAGCAGCAGTTTTTCCCATTTTCACTGCTGCTAATGCTCAGGGCACAGTGTGAGAAGTATGCCTTGAAAACTCTGAGATGGTCAATGAAGATGAACAAGGAGAGGTCCCATAGCTGAGGAATGTAGCCCAGAGCCTGTTCTAATATTAGGAGGACCAGCTCACCATAAGTACAGAAAACTGCCCATTATTTGCTTTATTATATATTTAGTGTGTTGGATGGAAAGGGGCAATATTTGGATGCTCTAGCTCTGAGACAAAATGCATTCCACTATATGGTGGGCACTGACGCCTCCAGATCAAAGTAATTAGTAGTAAGACATTAGAGAAATCAAGCTATTGTGCAAGTACAGCCCCTTTTCTTTTTAAAGAAAGGCAATTGCTCAGCACTGACAAAGGGTCCATTTCTAATGTGAAGAAATGGCATTGGCACAAAAGTGCCATGAAAGGAAGTAAACAGGCTCAAATGAATATTAGTCCTAGGACATACCAAAGAGGCTTGCCTAAGATTATTCCAGAATTGTGTGGTGAACCAGCCAATATCTGGTCATCTTTTACCCATTTTTAATATACATCAAACAGAGTGCTTTAAACACCCGATAACTTTTCTTACACAGTTGAGAAGGCAGTGTGGGTGGGAAATTGTACAACATTGCACTGTTTTTGTGACTATTTTGGCTCAAGGTTTGTTCTAAACATTATTTTCAAAAGGCTAGTGCAACACACACACACACACCCCATCCCCAGTGTGTCTCTCCCAAAATTCGCCTAATGGAGAAAAAACAAAACAAAAAGAAAGTCCAAAAACTTAAGTTTCCACTGCCCCCTTGTGTTTGCATCCTCACAAAAAGTGCACACGGCTATGGAGGAGTGGAGCAATGTGGTGAGCAAACTAATTTTTAAAAGCCCATTACATCTGAAAGAGAAGCTTAAAAAGGGCACAAAAGAGCAAAGGGGGACGAGAGGGTTAAAGGAGTCTACGGTCTGTCTTCAGTATCAGGGCTCAAGCTTTAAAGCAGGCGAAAGTGTGTCCCTAAGCATGTGCAGAGCGCCCCTTTCCTGATACCTGTTCAAATAAGTCACACAGATCAGGAGAGACCACCTGTAGGCAGGCTTCAGCCGAAGCAAACCGGGCCTCCGTGCCGCTACGCCGCCAGCACGCCAGCTGCCACCCCGTCTTGTCTTGGGGGGCTTCTCAGCGCGGTTTCCTCCCCTTAGATCGGCCGCGCGCCAATTCCCGGGAAAGCGCGAAGGGGGAGGGAAGCTGGGCCCCTCGCCTCCAGCGCTGCCGTCTCCGGGTTATAATTTTGCTAACAAGCGCTGCCAGGGAAGCGCTTCGCGATTAAATGAAACTGGGCAGGCCGGGGGGGAGGGGCGCTGGCGCTCGCGATGCGCCACCCCTTCCCCATAACTCGCGAACTGCAGCCGGGGGGAAAGCTGCACCTGCTGGACGGCGTGCGCCGCGCTCTCGCCTGCCGCCGCCCTCTTCCGCGCCCTCCTCTTCCCTTCACTTCCCCCGGGGGGGCGGTCCAGACGCCCGCGCCCCTCCCACCCCCGGCTCGGCTCGGCTCGGCTCGGCTCGCCGCGCCTTGCCCGCGTTGCGGCCGCTCGCTGGCTGCCGAATTTCTTCCGGAGGGGCGGCGTGCCTGTTCCCCGTTCCTTTCGGCTGGCGCTGCGTGTGATCCGGCGAGAGGCCCGCCAGGGAGCGGCGCCGGCGTGCGGCAGGCAGACGGCGGAGCGGGTGCCGCGTGAGTACCCCGCAACCCCGAGCGCCTGCCCTGGTCCCCCCGTTCCCGCGGCGCGGCAGCCGGACGCAGCTTCCCCGGGGCACGATGCGGCGTTCCCTCCGCCGCGGGGCTGGCAGGCAGCCGCATCTCCCGCGCCGGCCGCTTCGCCTCCGCGAATAGCTGAAGCGCGCAGGGTCTTCCTTCCTTCCTTTCGGTTCACTATCTCCCCAGTGCCGAGGGACATCCGATGCGCCTTTTCCCGGAGGCTGCGTTTGCGCGCCTCAGTGTCCTCACGACTGGGGGCGGTGCGGGTGGGGGCAGGGGCGCACGTCTGCGACACGTCCGTGCTAAAACGGTGCCGGTGTCTGCGGCGGCGGCCGCAGGCGGAGGTTCCTCTCCTCCGCTTGTCCCTCTGCGCGCATCCCTTCTGAGGATGTGCGTGGCCGGTGCGCCCGCCGATCGAGTTCAAGGGCATGGAGGGGGTGCCTGGGGAAGCGGCCTTAAAAACCGAGCGATGCTGCTGCCGAGGTAGCTGGGGGGAGGGGGCGGAATGAGATGCTCCGGCTCTCATTCATTCTCTCCTTCCATCGTTCTGAGTTCGTGTGACGCGCAATGTAGGAAGACCAAATTCTCGGATGAGGACATTCTCCGAGTGTGCAGAGTTAAGGCTAGCGAGGCTCAGAGCAGTGGCCAGCGGATCGGGAAGGAAGAGGGCGCAACCATCCTCCCAGGTTTCCTCATGCGTGTGTTAGGAAATGCAATGCAGAGCCCTCAAAGTAGATTTTCTCCGCCAGTGACAAGGGCGTGTGGCATTGCAGCAGGCAGGTGTCGAACCGAAAGGGCCTGAAGCTGCTGTGCGGGCAGCGTCAGCCGTAAACCGCGAACATCTGGAAATGACTCCAGCGTGGAATGATGAAATCTCCCTCCAAGTTGCACTCAAAGATGGCTGCTGTGATGAGGAGGCTGCCTCAGCAAGAGGCATCACCCGTGAGCGGTGGTTTTTGTTGCTAGGCTACATCGGGACGTATAGCCCCCCTTTACATAAATACGTCTCTTGCAATGTTAATGCTTCATACCCCACCGAGAGAGGTCTTCCGTTGCTGCTGTTGGTGCTGTGTGGGAACATCCGTTTCACAAGCAAGCCTGCTGAGGCAGATAAATGCCAGTAGAAGCAGGTTTTCGGGGAAATAAGATTGGTAATGGCCCCGAACCCCCCACCCCCTGGATGTCCGGATGTCCTAGTGGGTTCTAGCTAGCCTGGGGCTGCAGGACCAGAGAATACACAAGACAGTGACACAAATGGAGTCTGAAATCCACATCTTCCGTGTTCAGAATGATGTCTCCAAACTGTCATAGGTGAAGATTTGTGTGAGAAAATGAGTAGAAATGGAGAGGCTACTTGCATAGGAAACAGTGGGTTTTGCTACATCTGCCATGGGAGCTGTTGCATGATCCACCTTATTCTTGCAGCAACCTCATGTAACCTTTCCAGTGTTACTGAATTTCTTTTTTGTTTCCTTTTTTTTTCTGTCCATAATGGAACTCAGTGGTAATTTGTAAGGGCAATTCTTATTATTGATTTAATTTGGCCTTGTAATTTTCTCATTCCTGTGTCAGTGTGGCTAAAGTGCACTAAAGTGATACTTTGACAGTGGTTTTCTGAAATAATTACCAGGAATTTTGAAAATCTTCACTCACCTTAGTCAGAACTAGAGAAGCACAAATTTGGTTAAATTCATTCCATTTCTCTTTTGTGGATGGACCGGCATGTATGTTCCATTCTCTGTTGACTGGCATCTGTGGCCCCTTGTCTGCTCATTACTAGAATTGATTTTTTTAAAACTGGAATTTTGTTCTACTTGCACTGCTTCTGATTAGCACAAACTCCTCCCTCCATGACTTGGAAAAAGCTGTGCCACTGCAGGATCTGCAGCACAGAGTCATTAAATCCAAGCTTATCCAAATCTAACTGGATGGCTTATTATTTCAGATTCTTCCAACAAACCAACAAGGAGCAGTTATTAAGAAATAATAATTCATCCAGTAAGATTCATTGGAGGGACAGTCTTCCATGTCGGATGTATTGGATATTATATTTGATCATCCTCTTCTCCTGCTTTCAACTTTTCATAGCATAATTGTCTTCTCTGGTGAGTCTTGTCTTCTCATGATGTGCCTGAATGTGGATTAAATACATACATGCATAAGAATTTACGGATTGTGCTAGACACAGCACAATGACAGTCTGGTATATAGAGGGGAAGGCCCAAAGAGCCATAAAATGACAGACTGAGGTTCCATGTAAAGCTTCAGATAAGCAAAGCAAACTGATGGCATGCGCCATTATTAATTATCTGTGCAATTTGCATTGCCTTGTTTGAGCAGCCTTTCCCAACCTAGTGCCACACAGAGGTTTTTAGACTATAACCCTCAACATTCTAGCTATACGTGCTGGAGCTGATGGGAATTCAAGTCAAAACCTCTGGAGGGCACCTGATTGGGGAAGGCTGCAGTTGAATTCCCCAAGGGAATAACTCATTCATATCCCAAGGTTGGGTTGAAATGAGGGTGATTCAGAAAGTAATGCCATCTTTCAATGTAGACCAGGGGTTGCTGTTCGTGTCCAAAACACTGTCACAGTATGGGATCATTCTGCAGTGGAATTTAGGATTATAATTAGTGAATGTCCTCAGTGCAGCTTTCTTCCCCAAGAAATGCTACCTGGGTAAGGGTGAATGCCTATCCTCAGTGCCTGTGCCAAGAATGTAGGTGTACCTCCCAAACCGGATCATTTTGGTCCATGGCTGCTCTCCAGTGAAATTGCCTAAAGGGAATGCTGAAGTATGCATTTTAAGGAAATGGTAAAAAGAAAATTACTCTCTGTTAGTCATTGTAGCTGGAACTATGTTAAAAAGGGGATGGTTTTATTTAATATTAGGTAAGGAGCATAGACTATTTTATAGTCAGTGCAGCTGGACCTTTAGCTTTGATGTTGCTATTATGAACTATGGGAAATGAATTGCAAATACATGGATTGGCGCTCTGCATTTTCTAAAGATGGACTTGCAAGGGTCTTACTAGCTATGGAAGGGCCATAGCTCAATGACAGAGCACACACCTGGCATGCAGAAGGTTCAGCTTCTGTCTCCAGCACTTCCAGATAGGGCTGGAAAAAACACCAGCTTGAATCCCTGCAGAACTGCTGCTAGTCCGTGTTGACAATACTGGGCTCAACAGACCGATGAGTTAAGTCAATAGAGGACAGCTTCTTAGCAATGCATTCATTTTCCATTCTTTGTTTTAATGCAACATACACATAAGGTGTTCTGTGAGTTTTGAAATCAAACTTCAGTGTATAGCAAGAGGCTGGAGACAATGTTTTTTGTAGCAACACATGAATCTCATTGTAGCTGAATTCTGCACAGGTCAAGATCTTTGCACTGTGTGTCCTCTGCATGACCTTACTCACATTTGTAGCACATGCAACATATTTATACCGTATTTGGAGTGTTCCATCACAAACCAAATCCTTGCAGGCAAGTGCAAAGGATATTGCTTAGGCAATAATAAGGAAAGCAGGGGGAAAGAATTATGGGGCCAGGTGAGGGGTTATTTTTGTTATGTGCTGCCAGGTCATCTCTGACTAATGGTGACCCTATGAATGAAAGCTCTCCAAACTGCCCTATCCATGGCATCTCTGCTTAGCCATCCTAAATTCAAGGCTGTGGCTTCCTTTATGGAGTCAGTCCATCTCCTATTTGGGTTTCCTTTTTCTGCTTTCGACTTTCCCTAGCATGATTGTCTTCTCTAGGGATTCTTGCCTTCTCAGGATGTGTCTGAAATATGAGCACCTCAGTTTTGTCATTTTTGCCTTAGGGAAAGTTCTGGCTTGATTTGATCTAGGACCCACTTGATTGTCTTTCTGTCAGTCCAGGGTATTTGCAAAGGTGAAGGGTAGATGTAGATAAATGGAGAGCCCAAGGGCTGCTGGGAGTGGCGTATGGAGAGCAGCTACTAACAGAAGGGCCACTGATAGGGCCATGGACTGGAGCAACACAGCCTTTTCCCAGAGAAGGAAGGAAGTCCCAGTTCCTAGAGTTTACCTATCATTAGCTGAATGCTAACCTCTGTCTGCAGTAAATTGATTAGGTGGCCTTAGGCGAGCCATTAAATCTCACCCCCAGGCCAACCCTGTCTCTGTAGCATGGGATAATAGTGCTTACCTTATCTCAGCCATCCTGAAAATCCTGTAAGGTTTGTGAAGTACTTTGAAACATTAAACTAAACATCTAAAGCAATATGAATGCTTCTTGTTGCTATGCAGGAAGTTGTTGTGGATGACTCGAGGCAGTAGCAGGTTGGTTTACAGAAAAAAGACCTACAACTTCTAGCATGGCTGGCTGGGGAAGCTAGGATTTTTCTGTCTTTTTTCTGCCTTTGCACCCTGAGAACCTGAGTGACAATCATAAAGAACACTTATTTCAGGCTATCAATAGCCTATAAACCCAAAACATACTAACCTGATTTTCTTCTAGGGCAACACTGCAGTCTGAAATTGACAGATGAAATGCGCAGAACTTAAATGTATTCGACCCGAATCATGTTGCATGTTATTGTTATTCTTGCTACTCACCACATCTTGCTGGTGTAATTTGTTTGTATTTGGAAGCTGGCAGATTGCCCAAGAGTCTTCCACAAAGTCGTTTCCTGTAAAGATGCAATTATACAAATTTATTCATGAATAGTCCAGTGCCTTATGTGGAACTTAATTGTTCAATCTGAGCTAGATGAACATGGATTTCCAGGTGATTTGCAATTTCCATATGCATAAGAACTAAATATCCAATACGAGCTTGGGAATGCACAATTTTGTACGTTGAGTGCACTCAGACACTATTGTATTCCTATGCTAAATGTATCTTCCCATTGAAATTAATATATTATACACATGTATACCTATATACAGGATTTCCTGCTTGCAGTCTGACCCCTGGTGCTGTATGGACTTGGGCATGCCCATGTGCATATAGAGGCATTCTGTGGCTCACAAGGGCTTCATTGTGCACTCGGTGGATGGGATGTTTCTTCTGCACATGCTAGCTAAGTGATACAAATGCACAGAAAAGCCAATCCATTGAAGTGAATGATGCTGCAGATCCGTTTGAGACAGTAATTCTGCACGCATATATGTTCTCCTGTGTGATCCTGCAAGAACTACAGTGCATGAAGGATATTCACAGAAATGGCAGCCATGCCATCATTTTGTACAACATAAAAATTCTATTTTTAAAAGAGGGCAGTGTTGCAATCTGAAGCAAATTCTGTATTGCTGCTGGACTTTCATTGCAGGTATAGCACCAGCTTTTAAACAAGGTTTGAAGTCTTCTTTCTTGGTGTTAAGAGCTAATGTATTCCTTGTATTTAAAAAAAGTTTAATTTTTCTCAAGACTTACATTTCATTTTCAAAAATGGATTAAAAGTTTTGTACTAAATATTTAAACCTGTGTCAATGCCCTCTTAACGTTCTGTAAGAATGGTTTATTATGTAATTGGAATTTTACTGCATATTTTAATAGTGTATTTTAATATTCTGTAACTAGTTTGAGAGCCATTTCGGGTAAAGATGGGGCAGAAATGTTTTAAGTAAATAAGACATTTAACATTTTTAAAAACATGCATACTTTCTATCAGCTAAAAGAGAACTTCTGTCAATATCCTTTCAGTATGTTAGCAGAGGGACAACATATTTAATTCATTTTAATTTGATGTCTACCCATTCCAAAAGTAAGGAAGGGAGGCTCACTAAAGGTACTGAAGTGTCTTCACCATAGTGGAAATATGGCTGTAATAAAAAATAAATTTACAGTGATTCCCGAAGAGATTGGAGGCCTTTAAGGCCTTCCATGTGCAAATGTGGTACAAACTGTGAGACTGTGGCTGGGATCCAGAGAACCAGAGAGCTGCATCAGCGGAACACCAGGGCTAGGTGCTCTTTTACCCAGCAACCTCCCAAAGAGCCAGCCAGCCACGAGGGTTGGGGCACTGCCAGCTTCTTTAGACGGCCACTAGCTGGACCGCTCCCTCAGTGGGTCTGCTGCCTCACCACCATTGTCAGCAGCTGTTCTTGCTCTTCCTTCTCTTCCTCCCCATGGATTGCCGGAGCTCTGCAGAGCGAGCAGACCTTGGCATCTACTGCTCCTCCTCACCGCCACCACCACCACCACTGTCCGGGACAGAGTGACAGTCTGGTGAGCAAGCAGGTTGCAGTGGTGAGGAAGAGGAGGAATTTCAGTCTCTGGGGCCCTCCTGGCTATTGGCCGTTTGCAGGCGCCCAACCAAACCTCCCCCTGTTGGTAGCCCTGTTCTCTTGATGGGTGCATGGATCTGTACTCTGCTTTTCCCTTCTAAAGGAAGCTCAAAGTGCCTGACATCACACAAAACAAATAATATCAAATTTTCTTCATTCATTGTAGAGACCAGTCTGACTTTAGCATAGTGTTTTCTTGTTTCTTTCTTTTTTTATATGTAATTAAGTTTTCCTGATGAATGCATATGTAAGCATTCTGGTTTGTGAAGGTCAAGGTTACCCAATTAATATTCTGGGGTTTTTTTTACTTCCCAGTTAATGAGTTATTAAGGAACAATGACAATAAAATAGTACTTTGTCACTCTTCCAGCATGTTTTGGAGCAGTAAATAACTTGGCAACATTTATTCAAGCAGATTACATGATATGTACAGTACATATGAAAGCTTATTAAATGTAGGTTACCTATAGTGAGATTCTAAGCTTACTTCCTTGTTAGTAAGTCATGTCTTATTTCTGATGTTTTGTAGGAAAATATTAGTCATTGTGACAAAGATTATTCTGCATCATCACTCCAGTTTTCAAAGTTTTTTTGTTTTTCCCAGAAAAATTGAGGCATAGAACTAATCTATTACTAAATAACCAGTTTCAGAAAAGTGAAATATTTTATTAATTAACAAATTTCTAAATTGCCAAGTATAGTGAATTAATCAGGTCTTGCACCATTTAAACTCCAAAGGTCATGGCTACCGGTACAAAGAGTGCAAAGGAGCTTAAGTCTGCGTTCCAGTATTTCTTTTACAATGTTTCTAAAGTCCAGCTGCCAAGTGCAGTCCTGACAAGTGGAGTAATGACGTACAGTCCAAGGGCCAAATAGACAGAGTACATGCAAGAAGTAATGGGTTATGTAATTGCTGATTAGAATGTGAAGGTGGTTGTTACTGGGAATATCTTTGCTAACCTTTTTATCTTCTGGGTTTTATATGCCATCAGCAGTGATGGCTCCAGGTTTTATAGGGCACTAGGGCAAGACAGCCTCAGTCTCTCTCTCTCTGAGTCTACCTTCCCATCAGAATTCCTCGTTGTCATTGTTACTTCCTGCCTTCTCCTCTTCACCACCGATACTACCTGCTCGCTTGCCAAGCAGAGAGTCAATGAGTGTATAGCTGGTGATACCTCCCCTGTGTCTCCATGGTGCCACCCCTGTTGAAAGGGCGACAGTGGAAAGTAGATGATCACACACACGGCAGTGATGAAGAAGAGGTTGGGGGCTCATGCTGCCTCTTGCTGTCTATCAGATGAACCGCTGACTTATTTCCCTTTAAATACTTTAGCCTTTTCACTTGGCCAGAATCTGTTTCTTTTCAACAATTTAAAAGAGTCATAGAATCATAGAATAGTAGAGTTGGAAGGATCATGAAGGCCATCATGCCCAACCCCCTGCTGTTGCAGGACACCACATTACACCATCCCACCCAGATGGCCGTCCAGTTTCTTTTTGAATGTCTCTAGTGTGGCAGAGCCCACCACCTCTCTAAGGCAGTTGGTTGCACTGTCGCATTACTCTTGACAGTGAGGAAGCTTTTCCTGATGTCCAGCCTGAATCTGGGTTGTCGCAACTTGAATTGATTATTCCAGGTCCCACACTCTGGCATCAACAAGAAGAGATCTTGACCTTCCTCTTTGTGACAGCCTTTGAGGTACTTGTAGAGGGATATCATGTCCCCCTCAGTCTTCTCCTCTCAAGGCCCAGTCCTCTAGGTCTCCCCTCATAGAGCAGTGTTTCCAAGTCCTGGATCATTTTGGTTGCCCTCTTCTGGACCTTTTCTAATTTTCCTGCTTCTTTCTTAAATCTTGGTGCCCAGAACTGGACACAGTATTCCAGATGAAATCTTACTGCTGTAACTGTCATGGTTTCCACAGCCCCTGTAATGAGTGAGGCTGAACTGGAAGGGGGTGCTTCTGTAAGTGGCAAATTTCAACTCCATATGGCAATTTGAGGGATCATGTGGAAAGGAAATGAATGTGGTTGCCATTTATCGAGCATGTCAACTCTAGGACCTGAGCAACTAGCACCCTCAGCTGGAACACCAGGACCAGGGGTCCTGGAGGTGGATGGAGAACTTGGCCACACCAAAGGCACAGCAAGGAACAAAAGAGGGTCAGGCACTGACAAGGTTGGCAAGGCCAGAGGCCAAGGCAGAATCAGGAGCAGGCAAGAGTCGAGGCACAAGCGCAGAAGTTTCAGGACTAGAGACAGCAACCAAATCAATCCAATACCACAGAGACCAGTGTGACCAGGGCAAAGCTGGTCATGGCTGAAAAGCCTTTTATAGGGCCTTCTGTGGCTCTGTGATTGCACTGGACTTGTTCCTGCAAGATCCTACAGTTCTGATGCCAAGCCTTCAAGTAGAAGCAAAGTGGGCCAGGCTACCTTCTCTGTCAGGCCAGCAGGGTGAGCTGCAGAACTTAGCAGCGTGTTTGACTTGTACAATGTTACACAGTCAAAGAGCTTGGCTGTTGGGTAACAGCATGATATCAGCATGTTTGCTCACAATTTTCTGATTGGCTGGGTTTTTTAGGAAGGAGAAAAAAGTGAAAGCCAAGGAAAGACATTCTCCCAATGTTTTTACAATATGGCATGCTTCAGGTTGCATTTTAATGGCTTGTTTTTACAATGTGTATTTTAGCTTGTGTTTTAATGGACTGCTGTAAACTGCTCACAGAGCTTCAGCTATGGAATGGTATAGAATTTAAATAAATAAGTAGGATCTGGCAAATTTGACTAAAGTCATTTTCATGACATTCTTTCCATCCCTTCCTCATGAAATACATATTTTGGTTCTGAACACTGAGGCAGGCAAACACTTGACCCAGCCGTACTAATGACCCTGTTTGGCGCCTGCTTGCAGTTCTGTTCAAGCAAAGTGCTGTTGCGAGAATACTCGATCACAGATTGCTAGTGATTCAGCAATTCAGTTAGGAAATTGGATTTCCAGAAGGATTTAAATCCTCTGGCCCTGACAATGAACCCAAAAGAAGTGAAATGTCCTGAAACATCAGACAGCAATGGAAAGATGTGGAATAGCTTACTTATATTCAGTTTAAATGATGTTGTGTCAAAAGAATATTCCACTAAGTAAGAAGTATCATATCCCTCTTTTGCGAGATCTTCCAGAGTCCTGTTTTTGAAATGGATTCCTCCCCTCGCCCCCTAGACTGTTGTATTTTTCTGCAGAAAATATTCTACTTCTAAAAGGGCACAATTTATCTAAATAAACTGGGATTGTAAGGAGCAGATAGAGCAGCAATTGAATTGGGCATTTTCAGAATTGGCAATAGTTAGAACTTGGTCAGATGACTACAGCCTTGTGTTGCTTGACTGCACCGATGAATCCATGTATTCATGCAGTGCAAGGAAGAGCAGTGGAGCTGAGGCCTCTAAGCTCTGTGTGTCAGAGGCTTTGCCACTTCCCCTCCATTTCCACACATACCACAACAGAAGGATGAAGATAGTTTCTATGTTTGAGGTTGCAGTGGGGCCAGCAGCCACAAACCTGCTTGCTACTGCATAGATATTTCTGCAGGCAGATTTCTTTTGATACTGCACTTGCGTTAATTCCCTTGCAATCGGCCCTTGTTGGCAGAAAAACCCATGGAAGTGTACAGAGGTTGTGAGTGCTATTTCAGCCCAGCACCCTTACAAGCCACTACAAGGGCTGTGTGGAACCATGTTTCCTCCACTTTGAGTCCTAGCAGGAATTCAGATACCTGTGACAAGAGAACCAGCAATTTTAACAGTTTTACAAAGTAACTGGGGATGCCAAGAACTGTGCAAGAACTGAAACTGAAACCCATGACTGTCCTGTTTTGTTTTCAGGGTTCAGGGTTCTTTAAAAATGGCAGGAGACATACCATTAAACATCAATATCAAAGAGCCTCGCTGGGATCAAAGCACTTTTATTGGACGAGCAAGACATTTCTTCACTGTCACTGATCCTAGGAACGTTTTGTTATCCAATGAACAATTAGAAAAATCAAGACAAATCGTGCATGATTACAGGTATGGTTTTTATTTTTAACCCCACTTTATCTTGAGGGCTCAAGATGGGGGATAACACCCAAGGAACTATGTAATAAGAGGAAAAAATGGAAAAGCCAGAAAACTAGAACACTGCACCAGGCTATTCCTCTCCACCCAGCACATGCCACAAAAACATAGCAATGAAGAGGGTAAAATTGGGAGGATGGTGGGGAAATGCTACCCTTCTTCATTGGAGTACTTTGGAGTAGAAAAGAAAGAGCCAGTTATGCAAACAAGCAGGGCATGTTTCCTTCAGATTATAATTTTCCTGAGTGCACAACCACATGGAGAAAATTCAGTGTGAGCTGGCAGTATGGAAATGGCAACAGAGTTCTCAAGAATGACCTAAACATCCTTCTCAACAGCACTATGAGAAAATAGCTGCTAGTCTGATTTATGAACCATCCCTTAAGTTTTTGACCTAAAATACCCCAAATGTCCTATGTATAATTCATTGTATGTGTTTCCATTTATCCCAAGACAAGGTATTGTGGCCTCTGGATTGACAGAAGATGAACTGTGGAGGGCAAAATATATCTATGATTCTGCCTTCCATCCAGATACTGGCGAAAAGATGGTTTTGATCGGCCGCATGTCTGCTCAGGTGCCTATGAACATGACTATTACTGGCTTCATGATGACCTTTTATAAGTGAGTATTATTTATTTATTTAGACAGCTTATATGCTACCCCCTTCGCATAAGCCTCGGAGCGGCTTACAATCATTAAAATCTCGCAAATAAATACAAAAAATAAAAAATACATAGAATAAATAAAATACATAAAATAGTGGAAACGGCCTGGTCAGTTTAAAATCAACAAATAAACCTTAACAATTAAAATAGAGTTTAAATAAAAAGGTCTTGGCCTGGCGCCAAAAAACGACGGCGCCAGGCGGACCTCTCTGGGGAGTGCATTCCATAGGTTGGGCGCCACCATGGAGAAAGCCCTCCTCCAAGTACTCACCCTCCTAATATCCTTCACAGAGGGTTCCCGGAGAAGGGCCTCTGCCGCCGATCTCATTGCCAATTAATAGTACTTGAGTGGAATAAATAGTCATGAGAAACAGTTGTAAGTCTATAGTTGCACTTAGACCTGTGAGAAGGTTCCTGGTGCTACCTGCTGGAAGGCTCTGTGCAGTTGTTTCATCTTTTTCCCTGAATGGATTGCCTGCAGTAAGAAAAATGGGTGGGAGTGGTGGAAAAGCACAGGCAGCGCAGAAGACAGCAATGTCTGAACCCCACCCAGTCCATAAAATTCTGTGAACAAGCCTGGTGGTGGCACAAGCAACTCTCTTAATGTACCGTAAAGGATTTTGTTACTGCTGCTCAAGTGAGTGCTATTGACTAGTTGTTGTTTTGAATGGGTCATAAGGGCACCGCCCTGTGGCCAGCTGGACAGTGTCCCCGTTCTGACCTCAAAAATGCACTCGGAGGTTGGAGCTGGGATTCTGCCCTTGGTGTTGGGAGTGAGAAGAGCCAAATGTAGACCGAGAATTTCTAACTTCAGAGATCTGGTATATAGCATGCTGATCGCCAAGCATCAGATTATCCTCAAAGCCTGTCAGTTACCTCCTCTGCCTTTTTTAAAATTACACACATGGGGGCGGGGGGAGTTCTGCAAGACAGTGAAATAAAAGCTGCTGGATATTAAAGTTACTTTTAAGGCAATCTCTGAACATCTCAAAATTGGAGCTAGAAAAACTTCCAAAAGAACATAGCAGGTAGTACTGGACATATCAGAAAACTGGTTGGAGAGAATAAAGCAATAAAGAGAATTATTATAACTGAAGAGCAGAATGTAAAATTATCTTTGCTTACTCAGAACAATCCTGTGCTCCTGTGAGGAGGTGCATGCTATAATAGGTTCCCTAAAAGTACCTTTGTACTGCATGCCCATAGAATTCAGTTGAGCTCCCCCTCCAGGGGCAGAAATGGTCCACGCCAGAGGCCTCCGTGTCATGGTGGCAGGGCCTCCTCTGTTGTCACTGCTCTCCATCAGTGCTCTGACAGGGTAGGAGCAGTGAAAGGGGCATCTTGGGGCAGATAAAGGGAGGCCTTGCTTCCACAGGTTCCAGAGCCCTCCTGTTTCCCCCACATGTCCCAATACACAGCAAAACAGTCCAGCCACTCTGTCAGTCCTAGAGTTGGCATAGCTAATTACACATGTACGTACCATTGATATCCGTGTTGCGCGGAGATGTTAAAGAATTGCATCAGTGAAAAGGCCAAAAGCCTCCCCACTCTGTCTCCCCCGGCTACCGGGATCAGACTCTAGATTCTCTCCCTCCCTTTCCACCATAGAATTGCTCTGCCTGTGCTCATACTATAACACTTTGCAGAAAAGACCTGTGTGTTCCTGCACATCAGGTAGGAAAATCATCATTTTATGAAGCGACCCTTTGAGCACAATCCCAGACAGAGGAAGTTAATTGGGGAATGTTGGGAATCATCAGAGTTTTTTCCGTCTAAGCATGCACTGGATCGCAGCTTCAGTTTCACTAACTTAAAATCAGCTTTCTTGACATTGATAAGTTCTATAAGAAAGTGGCTCATTCTTGATGTGCGTGCTTACGTTGTGTGATAGTGGTTGAAAACAGAGTGTGCATCTCCATATGTTTTGTAAGATTAGAACATTACAGTTGGCTTCTTCATAACAACTGAAATTGATTTGTAACGAAACAACTTGTTTGTAGGGGAGAGTGAAGATTAATTAGATCATGTCCCTCTCACAATTTTGAAGAAAACTAATTATACTTCTTGCTTTAAGAACTACTCCAGCAGTGGTCTTCTGGCAGTGGATTAACCAGTCATTCAATGCAATAGTAAACTACACCAACAGGAGTGGAGACGCACCGATTACCGTCAGGTAAAGTATTTTAGCTGCCACAGCCAGACAATGCAAATACCTTGACTAAGACCTGTAATTCAGTGCTTAGACAATAGTTGCTATGAAATATAGCTCAAATATTTTGCAGATATAATCACTATGAGTGATCGACTTAACGAAAGCCAGGGCTGTTAAAAGCCTGGACAGGTGGACCATTTGCTAAAGAATTTCCCAGAAATGGAAGCCTGGGATAAGGGTGGTAGTCAGCCGTGGGACTTGCATGAAGATTTAGCTTATGAGCAGGGGCTTAACCTTTGCAAAGACTGGGAACATTCATCCCTCTTCTGGGTAGTGCTTGCCCCAGGCAACAGAAGCCTCTGCTGCTTCTGAATGGCTTTCAGCAGCTATAATGCTAATGGATCTCAGATTGCCCAGTTCAGATTATTATTAAATTTGCAGTGTGGCCTTTCATAGAATGGCTTGACGTGACAACATATAAGCACAAGGTAAAATGTAATGGGGAAATAGAAGTGATGCCAATTTAATAACCACAATGAGTAACATGGACATAGTGCATTCAAAGCCTTCCATGTGCATTTTTTTCAGTGATATATGAAATCCTACTAAATGCGTGACAGCCGCATGCCTCCAGTCTGGTACTAAAAACAGCATCTTTGCATGTTGACCATCCCAGAAGACGATAATTGCATAGTTTGAGTGACTAATACAGCCACTAATGCATTCTCCCAATCTGCTGTGGATTGCAGCTGGTGAGATTTGGAGCCCTTCGAAGTGGGATGGGTGGCTCACCTTCCCAGTACGGGATGTGCCTGCAGCACTGAAATTTCACTGGCGTCTTTTAGGTGTCCCATGGATTCATAATCAAGACCAGGGTCTTCGGTGTGGTGCACACAAGTGGCACAGTTCCCGCAGTACCTTTCCAAGTACTGCGCCTTCAGCAGTACTTGTAAAGGGCTCCAGAATGAAAACAATTCAGATCTTTAAACAGTTTTATTTGTCCAATGATTCAGTATGCATACATGGATTTATATAAGTGTTGAGCAATTTTATATAGGTTTATATAGAGGGAACCAAATAATAAAATATCCATTTCAGCTGGCATCTGCATCCCACCTGTTTATAGATCTAAGGCATTGTAAAATCCTCAGTGCATTGTATTATAAATGAGTGTTTCCTTCCAGTCTTTTAATATCTACCTTTTAGCTGTCAAAAGGGCACAAAGAACCCATTTCCCTTCAATTCAGCCCCATGAAGCGGGTAAATCTGTTAAAAGAGTGGCTGCAGGCACACGTCACATCAAGCAGCCCTGCATAGTTTCCACAGTTCAGGGGGTTGTTCTGCATGGTTGTGCCTGGCAGATGATCTCCTCCCTCGCAGCCCTCCAGGTGGTCTTCCAGGAGGTACTGTCTGGAGGAACGACACTCTTCTCTTTGACAGCCCCAATCACAAGGCACGCTCGGCTTGCTGCAGCTGCCAAGAAGTCCCTGTTCACAAGCACGACGCATGTCCTGAAGCACAGCAGAGAGGACACAGAACTGGTCAGGCCCCTCCCCTCCTGCTCCAGAGAGGACCGCTGGAGCCAGAGGGGGTGTGCCTGGTCCACATCCAGGCCAAAGGGAAAAACACCAGCTGGACAGAGCTGAGAAAGGTGCGGGGCTACCCCTCCACAACTGCCTCAAGGAACCCTATCACCTGTCCGAGCAGGTGGAGGGGTGAGAATCGGCTGGACAGTGCTGGACCTTGCCTAGTGCCAAGCAGAAATAAGATCTTTAGGGCGGGTGGTGGATGGAATGGGGATGCCTCTGGCAATTGTGTAAAATGGCACTTGTCTGTGGTGTTCTGCAGGGAGCTGATTGGCAAAAGCAGCGACGGGCCACTGTTGCCAAGCAGCCCAATGATGCTGGTCTTGGTACTATGGTCATCTGTGCTTTCTAGGTTTAGATGACACAACAAGCCACTGTGGTATTGAGAGACCATAGAACAGACCATTGTTTCTGGGCCGGGCCTCCAACTGGCAGCCAGTGAAGATGGTAGAAGGCTGGCTTTATATGATCATATCTGCCAGTCCTCATTAACAATCTGGCCACCCTATTCTGGACCAATTGAGGTTTCTGGACCATCTTCAAGGGAAGTACCACGTAGAGTGTTGCAAGGATCCAGACGAGAGGTTACTAGTGTGTGGATAACTGTTGTCAGGTCCTATCTGTCCAGATACGGCCACAGCTTAAGCTGATAGAAGGCGCTCCTGACCATCAAATCCACCTGGAATTCCAGGGATAATTCAGGGTCCAGAAGCACCCCCAAGCTGCAAACCCTGCCCTTTAGGGGGAGTGTGAACCCGTCCAGGACAGGCAAGATGTCACCCATCTGACCAGACGGACTCCCCACCAACAGCGGCTCCATCTTAATCTGGATTAAGTTTCAGTTCATTAGCCTTCATCCAATCCATTATCGAGGCCAGGCTCTGATTCAGAACAGCCACTGCCACAGAACATCCGTATGTTGCATTATCTGCATTACGCTGCCGGCCAATAGGAGAATTAGACAATCCCTTATTAAAGAGAGTCTGCTGTGTCCAGCAGACATGAAACAAACATTTTTGCAGAATGGGGCACAGCCTAAGATCCAGTAATGCTACGGGTAGATCCCAAAGTGGCAGTCTACTGATTAGTCACTTCTGTGGTGGTGCCCACAGCAGCTTCTCAGATTCCTAACTGTGCCCACAGCTTGGGGTCTCCTGATCTATACACATCCCTAGAAATAGGTGGAAGGTTAATGGGTGCTGCCTAAGGGAGGCAGAGGAGAGGTTAGGCGCTGTTCTTGAAGTGGAGGATCAGAAGAGCTGGTGGTGTGCAGCTGGCGGCAGCAGAGCCGTCTGGAGGTGCTTGGCTTTGCTAATGCTGCATGGCCAGGGCAGGGGGTTTGTCTTGGCTGCATGCTAGGAAACCTTCTCAGCCTCTAAACTTTCCCAGCTACACTTAGTAGAGCAGCATCGGACCACACTCCTTGCTGGGTCTGGTCAGTGCCTCAGTGGGAAAGTGCCTGGGAACCTTATATGAGTGCCCTTGAGCTCCTTGATGAGAGTACAGGCAATCATTATAATGGATAAATAGACTATTTCCCAGGCTATTCTGATGTGATGGTGAAGATGGCTAGTGATGGCCTCTGTTGAAGACAGCTGGTGATTACACAGTCTCCTTGGCAGCCAAGATACTAGGTGCAGGTCATGTGTGTTTAGAATGGAAAAAGTCCTACAACTCCCATCATGTCCCATTCCAAATATGGTAGCCATGCCTGGCTGGAGCGTGCTGGGAATTGTAGGCTTTTTTCTGTTTAACTTGCCCTGAGGCTCATAACGTTGCTCAAGATCTTCCAGATGTCATGAGTCCAAACTTAAAACCTGTTTTTATTGAAGTTCTGTTAGGCATCCAGCCCCCAAAACAGTGCCTTGTGGATCAGACTTGAATAGCCTGCGTATCTTGGCTCCTTCATGAAAAGGAACAAAAGGTCTTTAGTTCAGTGTGTCCCCTGCCACAAGACCAGTTTGTCATTGCATGAGCATCACCCTCTGCTTCAGTAGATGAGCTCACCCAGTAAAGTCCAGTTCCCCGTATAACTGCTGGCAGTGCAAGTGGTCCACGATCACATAAGAACGAGCAAAGCTGCATCCTGCGAAGCGTGCTGGGGAAAGAGTCGTGGGTGTGCCAAAAGCTCTCTTGCTCTGCATGGGGTGAGTAATTGGACCTGTGGAGCAGCATTATACTCTCAGACCATGAGTGCAGCTTTCTCCAGCCTATGGTGGTACCCTGTGCTGGCTGGGGGCTATCAGTGCTGCAAAGAATGCAGCATCTTCCATCATGATTTGGAAAAAGCTGCATTCATTCACTTGCCCTACTACTCTCGGCTCTGACTGGCAGTGGCTTTCTGTTGCAGTCCCTTAAACCAGAGATGCCACAGATCTGGGACCTTGCACATGCAAAGCTCTTCCCCTGAGCTGTGAAGGTCTCCATCCTCAGTGTAACCACAATGACTACACTGATTCACCTTACCAGAGACTTTAGCAGGATACAGGTATCCACACCCCTTTGCTGTGCCGGTTCCTGATGCCGCAGGGAAAGGATCATGAGTGGGGAAAGGGAAACTTTCTATCTCGACTGGTGCTCCCAGCATTATCTCCTGGCGATATTTGGTCTTTGAGCCACACAAATGAGTTTTAGTACTATGCCAGTTGTATGTACAGGATTTGATTTAATGCACATGGTTATTGTGCACATGCAAACATTCTTATTTTTGTTTTAGCCAGCTGGGAACAGCCTATGTTTCTGCCACCACAGGTGCTGTTGCAACTGCTCTAGGACTTAATGCACTAACAAAGGTAATTCCATACTTTCCTCCTTTTCTGCTTTGAGAAAGAGAAAGAAAGATTGCTGTTCAGTTGTTATGAAAACATCGAGTTAATGATTTATATACAGACCAGGAGATTAACTAAGTGTCTGGTGGCACATTAAGGAATAATGTATTTATGGTGACATGACCTTGAACATTCAAGATCCTGGTTGATCTACATTCTATGGGCTAATTGACTTCTTGTGACTCAAAGCTTGCTTGCTTCAGTTCAGTAGTGACTTGGCTATAATATCTGCACAGAAATGTTTAGCCTAGCCTTCTCCCTGACACACAAGTATTATGCAGTGGCTTTTTGCGTGGAGTGATTTTCTTTCCTAGGAGCCCAGAGTCCTCAGTGAGAATATAAGCTCAGTTTCTAGGGAAAGCATATTTCCGAGTAACCAATCTCCAGCAACATCCAGTGGTGTTGACTCTTGCATCTCAAGTTAGGCCCCTTGAAATCCTCTTTCTGATCTCTCTTCATGGAGCACTGAACATGTATCATATGGTCACTGTCCACATCAGGATCTTGCCCGCCCTAGCAAACTTGTGCCATAGTGAATGCACAACTCTTTCAGGCCCCGTGAGGTCGCTGTTGTCCTTTCTGCAGCGCGCTAACACAGCCATTCTTCCAAATGCTTTCACAGAGTAACTGCAATTGTGGAAGAATGAGGCAGGAAGAGTGTGTGTTACTCTCTTAAAATAGCCACATCTCGTCCCTTCCCATCTTCATTTTTTTTCAAAAGGTTCAATCTATGAATGTCATCAAGAGACTTGTGCTGCACCTGCATGCATTCTCTGATCTTCTGGTTCATGGATTTCAGATTAGCCATAACATAGTCAAGACGAGACCTTTCAGGGTCATCCCCCAGAGCTTAAGACAAGAGTCTAGAATAAAGGAAAATTCAGGGCTTGCCGGCCTCCAGCTAACCGCCCTTTCCTTTTTCACAGCACGTCTCACCTCTTATAGGACGGTTTGTTCCTTTCGCTGCTGTAGCTGCTGCTAACTGCATTAATATCCCATTAATGAGGCAAAGGTAAGACAAGCATTTCATATGTGACTCATGTAAGAACCTCATGACAGTGGGTAACACCTTGCATACCTAGTAGAGATGCTGGTAAAATTCTCCTGAGCCATGCCAGGGAAAGAATTTAGGAGATCAGTGAAGCCCACATCAAAGAAGAGACAAGCTTTGAAAGGCCCTGCCTTCTTCTCCAGCTTCATTTAAAACCTGAGCTGCGAGGAATTCCTGGTGCGCCCTGCAGATGGCCCTCACCCACCTCTGGAAGTTAATGGAGAAACTTTGTTCCCTTTGTCTGCATGGGAGGTGGGATTCGACAGGGGCAAAATTTGTGAGTAGGACCAATTAGTATAGATGTTTCTTTCAGAATAAAGGCCAGCAGATGTTTAGCTTCCCCCCCCCCCTTTTCTTTCTTTTTTAAACCCAACAGGGAACTCAAGTATGGTATCCCCATCACAGATGAAAACGGAAACCGATTGGGCGAATCGAGCAAAGCAGCTCAGCAGGCCATCGTACAGGTGGTAATCTCAAGGATCCTTATGGCTGCTCCTGGCATGGGTTAGTCCAGCGCCACTTAAGTGTCATGCTTGAGCACAGGGATATGGCTGGATGCTTCAAAGAACTTCTAAGGCTGCAGTTCTGTGCTTTGCTTGCATAGCTTGCAGAACAACTGGTGGCTGGTGCATCTTGCTGCAGGGTCACCCCTCTGCCTGGAAGACATGGAGTGGCTTTGTAAAAGCTCTCTAGATGTGCAACATTTAACTGGGCCGTGGGGGCTGAGAATGATGAGAATTGAAGTCCAAAACATTTGGACGGCATCTGGTCAAGAAGGAGAAACACTGTAGCTCTTCTTTATAAAATTCAAGCAATCCAGAGTGAAAACACAGGTAGTTTCCCCAGTATGTGACTTTTCAGAATTTTGGACTATGACTGTAAGCATTCTTGGCTATTAGCCATGCTAGCTGGGACTGATGGGAATTGATGTCTAAAACATCTGGAGAGCACCAGGTTGGGGAAGGTGACTCTAGCTGGTCATCTGCTGTTCTTTAAAAAATTAAAATATTTTGATAAGATGTTTCCATGAAACCCTACTAACCCTACTACTTCCATGAAACCCTACATGAAACCCATCATCTCTATAGGATAATCTCTATTCTGTATTCATACCTAGGTCATATGTAGATTTGAATGTTAGCAAGAAATTTTGAGGCAAAAGATTCCTAGCAGCTGTTAAATGTTGCTATGAACATATAATTTGCTAAGTGTTTAACTGAAAAGATTTCTTAGCTGCCTTTCAAAATACAAATGGTTTTCTAAGACAATATAGCATTAAGCACGTGGCTTTTATTTATTGCCATTCTAGGTATTCCTCCCTTCATAATGAATTCTTTGGAAAAGAAGGCATTTTTAAAAGTAAGTCAAAGATCCTAAGAATATTTTTTGTATACCTGTTCCAGTAAAGCAGCCCTAAATGTACACAGAGTCAAGTCTTCATTGTTCCCTGTCTTGTTAGATGGTGCATTCTCTTTGCAAGCACAGCTTGGAGGATCTGAAAACCTTAATCTATTTAGCTGCGCATTTTAGGTCTATGATGGGGTTACAGCATTTTTGCAGTATTGCCAGAAGCTGCAATTCTTTCTGTCCAGATGTCAGGCTTGTTCTTGCAGGCACTTAATCCAAGGTTGTTGCCCACAAAACACCTGCCACGTGGAAGCCGCTATAAGTTCAGTTTGATCCTGACGGCAACTGCCTCTGCAGATACCATCTTGCAACACAAATGACTTTCTCCACACCACTGCAAATGTCTTTGTTTGAGATGGGCTAAGAGGTATGTGGTGGCCAGGAGCGAGGTGCCAGAAAAGCACAGCTTGCTGCCTCATATGACAGAACGAGGTTGCCACATAGAGCCATTATGACGGTGGTCTCCATGTGGCTCCAGTCTCATATGTACTGGCTCTCATTCTGTACTTCCTAGCAGACGAAATGGCACATGTGCTACCAACAACACGTGCAATGGGATGGCCAAGCCATCTCGGAGCAGTAGAGAAATCCACTTCAGAATCACGTTATCTCAGGTTTCTCTGAATCCAGCCTATGGATTCCATAGTAGACCAGAATTTTCTGGATTCCATTGACTCCCGGACTTTTTCATTTTTTAACTTTGGGAGGGCAAGTGAACATTTACAAACAAGAGTAAATTCTTATACAGCCCTCCAAAATCAGATTTCATCTGTGCAGGAACAATGGAATGGCAGATGCCTGAAAGAGTTGCAAAATGCAGAAGAAACAGTTTTAACAGGATCTACCAATTCCAGTCCTCCTCTAACTTTCTGCATTTTTCTTCAGTTTGACTATAAGTTTTCAAGCCTCCTAGAGCAAGTCTAGTTTCCCTCCAGTGGGTGGACTTGGGAAATATTTCACAATTGCAAAAGGATTCATAAGAACAATTCTTTTTATCCTTGCTTTCCGCTACCTGTGAAAATGCTGCTCTGGGCAGCTTCTGATATCATGTCTTTCAGGGGCAGAACCTTTTTCACTCCAGGATCAGATCACTTTCAGGAAACCCCTCAAGGTGCCAGAGGTGCCTCCCATATTAAAAAAGTGAATGGGGCTAAAACGAACATTGGCAGGATTGAAACTCCCAGCCAAGCCAGTGTAAAAGAGAAGTGTGACCATTTCATCTCAGATTCACTCGCAGAACAGGAATTTTGCCAACTGCTTAAATTTCGAGTTGATAATTAATTAGCAGCATGTATTGAACAAAATCGGAAGATGCATTTTAAGTGTGAGAAATAGCCATTAGGGTTTTCATATTATATTGCTATTATTACTAAAGGCACAATCTCACAGCTGGCTGGAAGTTGCAGGTGTTTTTCTTTCGAAAAATACATAGGGTTGTGATTTTATGTGTTTTAAAAATCCAGATGAACAGCAGTAAGATAGGGAAGAATTCCTTATGTCTAGCAAAGTCTCCATTGACTATTATGCAGTTTAATCAATGTGAAGATGTTGTAAATTTTGCAGATCAGCACACCTGGAAGCACCCTTCAGTGACTGCTCAGTGTACTTTGACACCAGCCTGACTCTTTAGCTTGTCCTGCTTCTCCCTGCCCTCCCTCTGCCTCATGGACTGAGAGTTCAGGTGAATCATTGCTCTGCAGTTAGTTAATTATAAGGCTTGGTATTGATTAGCTCTTAATCCATTGAGCAATGAACTGCACTTTTTTTAACAAGCAACTTGTGCATGTCATCTTGAAGCTCATCTCTTGCCGTACTGTGACACGATTTGCAGTCTTTATTAATTCATATCAGGTGTGTTGAGTAGGTTTCCACCATCCCAGATAACAACACTTGCTGAAGGCTAAGGGGCAATGTTCTTTATTGGTTAGAAGGTTAGCCTAGGATCTGGGTGACTCTAGGCCACTGTCTGACCTGCCCAGAGGGTTGTTGAGAGAGTAGAAGCTGGAGAGGAGGAAGACAATGTAGGCCAAAAGCAGGATATCAATGGAATAATTAATAAACGGGATGAGAGTCATGGTAAAGGCTAAGAAGGGACTGATGAACACGTGCCAAGTTTTTGTGTCTTTGAATCCTGCCACAGAAGCATCATCATCTCCCCCTTATGTACAATTCTCAAGGTGGCTAGCAGTCACTCCGAAATGCAATCACAGTCTTGCACAAGGGCTTTCTCAAACCAGTAGCTGGCAGTGTACACAATCTTTAAAACTAGAATTTTACCGTCTCACAAACTCACCAGCAGCTCAAGACTTTGATTGGCTTCCCATGAAGCAGGTGCTGCCTTAGTGATCACATTATTCTGGCAACAGCATAAAACACCTGAGTGCTCTTAAAAGACTCCTCTATCTGTCTGATCTCTGAACCGAAGAACAATTTGGTATATTGCATTTCTAATCCTGTTGGAATCCTGAACACCTTTTCCTAGGAGCAAACCCCATTAAATTCAGTGTGTTTTAATTATGAGTAAATATGCTTAGAAATAAGCAATGCGGCATATCCCTGGGCTCTGTCCATGTTTTCAGTGGTGCCCTGATCTGGAAAGTGCAGTTTGTGTTCTCCAATGTTAGAGATGTTTTCGAAGTTCTTCAGTGTTGGGGATTCCAGCCCTCTGTGCTGTAGTCTCATTCTAGTGAAAGCTTTTTCACTGTGTTGTTCCTCCAGGAAAGGCCGGCTGTTTCGTATGTCGTTGTTGCTACTGATACTTAAATGACGTGAGAGCAAGAGTGGTGTGGTGACTCAAGTACTGGACTTGGGGACCTGGGACGTTTGGCTTCTCATCTCCAATAGCCATGAAGTGCATGGGTGACTTGGGGCCATCACTCACTTTCAGTCTAATGTACCTCACAAGGTTGTGGTTGTTGTGAAGACAAAAATGGAATGGAGACCTATGCAAGCCATTTTAGGTTCCTGTAAAAGGGGGAAAAGACAGGATATAAATGCAGTGTAATAAGAACTGCCATTGCCTCTCAGGCCTGTGCACTGGGTTCACCAGGTTTAGTTTTGTTTTCCTTTAATGAGAATAATGTGCTTTATAATGTTCTTCTCCTATTTAAAGCAATTCTGTTTTGACAGATAACTGAGATTTTTCTTATGCAGCCACTTCTGGACCTTGAGATGACTCCAGAACAAAGAGGGGAAATACTTGTTCCTCTCTAGAGATCTCTGAGAAAATATGTCAGTATCCTTGTCTCATGTCTAACCGCTTAAACACAAATCTGTAGTTCCATGCTTGTTGCTTATTTCCATTTTTATCTTATGTGTATTTAACACTCCATTTTGCTCCAAATAATAATAGCAGTGTATGGAATGCTTTTTTCTGGAAAATCATAACTGCACATATCCATTATAAGTCTAATTAACTGTTTTTCTTTTAAGCTTCATTCCTTGTATGGTACTTCATGTTTTGGAACAAACACTGTTTTGTAGTAACAAAGAAACTGCAGCATAGAAGAAGGTCACTATGGTCTGGTTTCATTAGAATACCCTTTCAGTTGGAAGGCTCTTGTAGCATCTTTTAAATATCACTTTAATATTAGGGTTTTTGTAAGATTTAATTTTTCAACTTGCTTGACAATGTGACTATGCACTATGAATAGGATTTGCACAAGGTGAAATAATGCATCATTTTTAGATGCAAAGATAATTAGCTGTTCTTCCAGATTGCTAATGATAAGAAGTAACAGGTGTTTGTCAGTTTTCCTGCCATTTAAAAAGTAATTTTCCTGGTGGAAGAAATTAAATGACATCTGCTTAAGAGAAATTGCACAAGGACGTAATCAAAATGCTTCTTCCACATTTTTCTTTAAGTTGTGCAGAATATCCCAATTTTGGCAAATTCAAACTGCATCTTGTAACATGGTCTACTTCATTATTTAACAAATGCACCACTGGGTTGTGTGAAATAGGAAGCCCTGGCATTGCCTGGATTGTTTCAGTGTTCATTTCCCAATAATTCATGAGTTGTGTGCATTTTTACCATGGATCTATGAAGATACCTCCAATACTTAGTTTTTCTGTGTCAATCCCATGCCTACAGTTATAACAATAATAGTGTATTAAAATCTATTATACCCAAGACTTTTAACATGTAGGCACGCTAGTGCTTTCAGTGGAACTTTATAGAAGTTCTTTATAAAAGTTTTGATTCTGAAGCCATGCCTTGACCACTTCATCATGGAAATCTGATACAACAATCTTGCTTGCCATTATAGGCCCAATTAGCATGTATTTGTGATTTCTGGGGGGGGCGGGGGAGGCTGCAAACAAGGCCATGCACTTGTGGCAGGGAGCATCAGGTCAGTTGCCCAAAGTGCCACTTGGGCACTTATGAGGTGGCTGCCACCAGCAGTGGCCCAGGAGGACTTGGCAAGAGCGGCCAGGGGTTTTTGCCACTCTTGCCAAGCAGCTCACTGGCGGTTTCCCAGCACTGCAGTGGGGTCAGGTTTGGATGACACAGAATCCATCATAGGTAACAACCCCTAAAACAAGTTTTGGTTTGTTGCCCTCAGTCAAACCACCCTCGAAGGCAGGTCTGGGCTTGCCCAGCAGCCCGCCATGGTTTCTCAGCCATCATGGGTTGTCATGTCATGCAAACCCAGTCTTTCAGCAGCCACGTGCTTTTCCAAGGTTTTAAATTCAAGAAGTTGAATAGTGTATATGCTTTGGGGAAACCTATTGTTTCACCATTTACTTTTTTTTTTTAACACAGAGGTTTCCGTGGATGAGTGCCCCCATTCAAGTGGGCTTAGTTGGCTTCTGGTAAGTAAAAAATTCCAAAGATGGTTGTTCTTATTTGTCATAAGAAAATCCCCTGGCATATCATGTTTAACCCTAACCTTTTCCATTGTGAGGCAGTCCAAGCCTCTCTAAGACTAAGGCAAATAACAAAGAGAAAGTGATGTGATAACTGTTTACTACACCAGCTGTTGGGAGCAAATCAAACAAAAGCAAAAGCAAATCTTGAACTTCTGCAATGAGACAGTTCAAATATATGGCTGCCCTTGGTTTAGTTGAAGACAAACTGATCAAACAGGAATGACGAAACGGAGCTCTGTGGGCCCACAGTGGAGCCTGTGTGGGGTTGCGTGTTCAGGTCCCTGCTTATCCACAAACCTAACTGAGTAACCTTGTACCACTCGCTACCCTTTGACCTAAGCCCTGTCAGTGAGTTGCTGCAAGGGTAAAAACAGAGGGAATTATGTATGTCGCCTTGAGCTCCTTGGAGAAGTGAGCAAATAAATAAAAAGTTGGAGGGGTAAAGCACATAAGGGGTGCAGCATATAAATGTAATAGATACATGGATGGATGGAGGGAGGGATGGTCCTGCATCTGATACAGGAGACTCTAATCTGTACATGTTTTTGCTACAGTAAAGCTTTAAGGTGCTCCTAGGCAACCTGGGGCTATTTTAGTGGTAATGGACTAACATGGCTCCCCTCTGGAAGTTGATACAATGGAACAGAGGTCAGCAGTGTGTGACCCTCTAGAGATCTTTGTCTACCACCACCAGTTGTCCCTCATAAGTAGCTACGATGGCTGGAGCTGATGGGAGTTGTAAGCCAAAGCATCTGGGGAGCCACACACTGCCTGCTCTGCAATAAAGAATAACAATCTTGAAAAATAGAAGATTGCCTCACTAAGCCCTCCCAGCCAACCCACTCCAGCACCTGCGATTAGTCCAAGGGTATTTGTGCTTCTGCAAGCAGGTGGTGACTATAGAGGTTTTCCTGAACTGGTGGAGGGCTAATGTAGGTGATCACTGAGGTCCTTTCCAAGTCTGTATTCTGCTATTATGGAGTTAGGTGGTAGAGGGGTAGGATACCGCAGCCATGAGGCTCAGATAGCCCACTTGAAATTGAAAAGCTCATAGTTAGAAAACAATGGCCTCAATGACTTAATTTCCCTTTTGTCTTTTCCAGTTTGGTATTCGCAACACCTCTGTGTTGTGCCCTATTTCCACAGAAAAGGTACTGTTTAATTCTTACATTGCTCTGTGAATGGCAGGGGTCCCCAAACTTTTGGGTTGGTAGCATATTGGAATTTTTTCAAGTTTTGCCGGTACTTTTACACAGTGTCTACCTTGGGCTTTGCTTCTCCATGAAACTGCAAAAGCAGCAACATAGACAAAGTGTTATTCATGTCTCCTGGCATGAAAAGTGTAACAATTCCACGGAATAATCAAAGTTATTTAATGGAGCTGTATGTCTCCTGCTTCTTTTCTGGAAATACGTTGTCTCTGTTTTAACTCAAAAGTTGTCAGACTTGTTTGCACTCTTGACATAGAAAAGGCCCATGAGCCGTAATAGCAAAAGCAGTTCCAGGATAAATCGAGATGGATCAGCATTTCTCTCAACCAGGCAGATATTCTGTAGCTCTGGTAGTTAGTTCCAGGACACAGTTTCAGATTCTATCTGCACTTTGCTTTTATACATTCCAAACTGATTTTCATAATCAGACATGAATGCCATTAGAATGTTAACAAAATATATTTTAGAGGCCTGTCGGTGAGACATGAGATGTTAGTTCACATTTAATTTTCATATGGAAACTCAGTGGTTCTGATAAAGTGCCTTTTTCTGGCTGACCCATCAATATCGCTTCTGTGACTCATTTGTTACCCAATGAACAGAGACTGCTTGCAGTGCAAGAAAACGCCAAGCCATGCTATAAAGTAAGGGTGCTGCATCACGTTTGGGCCAAAGGCCAAACTCACTTTGGAAAAGCCCACAGAAGCAGCATCAAGTGCTGGGTGGGACTGAAGGCAAAAGGGAGCAAGGCCAAAAATGCAAACATGCTTCAGCTAGTAGCAAGTTTACTAGCAGCTACACCTTACGAGGCACATTTCAAGCTTTTAGGGTGAGGAAAACACTGCACAAAAGCTAGGAGAGCACCAAAATCACTTGGTGCCCAGGGGAGAGACGGTGAGGCCAGGGAGAGGAGGCATGGCCAACTGAGAGCGCAAGAGGACTGGATTTGGACCTGATGTCAGAGCATTCTGCACCCGTTATAAGGAACTGTAGAATGCTTCATAAAATCCCTCTGGCATAACTCATCCATGACATGCAGTCCAATGGGGCAATAGCCAGAATGACAACTGCGCTTGTTCTTACTCAGTTGCATGAGCAGGAACAATTGCTTGGGCCACATAAAATGAGCCATTCAAAAAGCAGCCCTGAAAGTGAGCAAAAATGTTTGCTGACAGATCAAGATAGGCCCATGGAGTTTCCTTCTGTGGGTTCCATTGTCCGCCCCATTCTAGAAACAATCATTTCTACTAATTGCAGGTTATTTTTTAACCATCAGCTTCCTGTTGAACTAGTGGTATGTGGACAAACTCAAATGCTACCTTAATGATTCAAACCCATTTTAAAAAAATCATGAAGCTTCTCTGCATTTATATGTGGAACTTGGTCATGGATTATATTCACATCTTTGCTGTTTTTCTTCTGCTCAGTTCCATGTCTGTAAAACGCCTGGAGCCAGAAATACAAGCCAAGATCCAAGAGATCAACCCTAAACTGGAGCGTGTGTATTTTAACAAAGGATTATAAATTTGTAGAAGACAAAGTATCCCTCAGTAACGATTAGGTGAACTTATTTTTGATTGAGAAAATTTTGGTGAAGACAACTCAGCCCAGATGAGTTCTTTGAGTTTGACACAATTTTGAACACAGAAGGTCATTTCTGTTTCACAAGAGAACTTCCATAATTATGGTATCAAATGGCTGTCAATGCCATTAGCAACAGCACTCTGTAGGCTTCAGATTTTTCAGCAGAAATAATTCAGAACAGGTTACACTTTTCAAGAAAAGAAATATTTAATTCCTTTGGAAAATCTCACAGCCACAAGAAAATTGCACAATTATTTTTGTTGCCCATCTTAAATTTTTCCCCTACAAAAGAGCCAAAGCCATCTTTGCTATTATATTTGTACATATGGTAACAGTGATAATGCTGCGAAGTGAGACCCTCCAAAGTGTGATTTTGTGACACTGGGTTCATATGTTGCCTTATCTCACTTATGTAATGAGTACTGGAGTATCCCATGAAAGTTGTCTGAAATGGGTGATCATAGATCAGGAACCCTGGCTAAAATTTTCCTGTGCTGTGCAAAGCCCCCCAGATGGGAGAAGCTTACCAACCGATAGTGATAACTAGGAACTATTCCTGCAACTGACATTGTAAATTGGGCCTTGAAGCCTATCCAAATGTTGAACAAGGTATATGGTACAGTCCTCTCAGGACTATGCTACCTCATCATGTGTGCTGCACATGAGGGTTTTTGTGTTTGAGTGTCTCTTCATCTTAACATTGCTCTGCATATGTAAAGCTAGCACGCTTTAGTGACTGCACAAGCGCAGGAGAATGTCGCCCACTTCACCATTTTGGTTGGCTCTCATTCATGGTGCTTGACATTCTATGACGATCGGCAGGATGCTACCAGGACTTTCAGTATTTGCCAAATCTTATTGGTGTTGCCTAACTTTAGGGATATGTGCATTAGCAAAAAACAAGTTTGCTACAGTTCTCTGAATACCATCATGAAGTTCATTCTGACTCAAGCCCTTATCAGATTGCAAGCTTTGCTTCTTTTTTTCTTTTCACCTGAACAGCCACACACATTTTGTGCATATTTTTCCAAATGTACACATCAATTGTGCACATCTTTGAAATGTATGCCTTCTTTTCTCATTGATTAGAGCATTTAAAGTGTGCATTTTTCAAAAGTAGGCAATCCATTGTGTACATTTTTGAATGTATGCACACTGTTGAACACAATTTAAATCATACTGCAAGCTCAGAAAAGTATGGACTTTGACCACAGATTACATCCAAGTCTGCGCTGAGTGCAAACTGGATAAATTGTGATTTTAAAAAAAGGACTGTAATGTTTTTTTCATGCATTCCTACCTAATTAGTGTCAGTGGCCAAATTCTGCAAAAATTCAGGGTACTGAATGCAATACTGAATTCAATAATGAATTGCAGTTGTGTTGCCTGTAACGTTTTCCCAGAAATGGGAAAATACTAGTTTAGATTCTGGCCTTATTTTCTCATATCAAACAACCATCAGACTTCATAGGATGGTCTTGAGACAGTTGTTTAAATCCAACTGCACAAAATATTATGCTGCTAAATGCTCTTACAGGAGTGCCCTGTGTGGAGTTCTGTATAAAGGTTCTGTTAAACATTAGCAACTGATGGTCAACAGTTTCATTCCCTAAGAAGCACAGACAAGGCATGGCTCTTCTAATCAACTGCTTCTTTATTTAAGACAGCCTTCCCCAAACTGGTGCCCTTCAAAGGAGATAAATCCAAAAATAAATAAAATAAATAAAAAATGTTTCAACTCCCATCAGCACCAACCAATATAGCTAATGGACAGGAAAACTGAGAGTTGTCGAGAGTTGTCATCCAAAACATCTGGAGGCTGGGGAAGGCTGTGCTCTGTTGTCATTCATACACTGATCCTTTGAAGCAAGGTGCTATTATTTGCCATTGTACAGAAACCAGGCCATGCAGTGATGACTTGCTCAGAAAGCCACCTTGCGAGGCTGCTTGAGGGTTTGAGCCCAAGCTCCAATACTTCGTCCAATGAGTCACACTGGGTCTTTCTGCACAGCTCACGAGGGAGTTATTTCTATTAACATTCCGTTCTAATTTCAGTGTTTCTGATACACACGCACTATTGGTGCTTACCATTTAATGTACAATACCCCAAATGTAATATCACAGTGTGCCGTTATTTCCCAGGACACAGATGTAGAAGCCCTTTGTACTGCCATGAATAGATCTAGCTATGTACTCAATGAAGTTGTTCCCCACTGTAAACCTTGAACATTATTACATGCTCAAAATAATATACACAATCAGTGTTGTCCACACTGTCTGCTGGTAATTTAGAGCATAGCGTATATCCAGAGATGCTAGACACAATGTAGAAGCCCAGGTTGTTCAGGATTCTAGTGCCAGAGTGAAATACGCCCTCCAACAGTGGCTTGTTTACTGGCAGGCAGAGCTCAACCTTGAACTGAAAGGAGACGTAGTGCTCATGCTTGATCTGAACGTTTGCTTTGAAAGTCCGCCGCTCAGTGCGACTTGCAGAGCAAGTCAGTGATTTTCAGTGTTCCAGGAAGTCCCAGACTTGCTGAGGAGCTTATCATGAGTTCCCCAGCAGGCAGACAAATCCTCCTCGAGGACAGTTCACCAAGCGCCGCTGTCTCCCATTGCAGTGCGCAGCCGGAGGAAGGGGTGGAGTGCATTGTAAGCCATGTGGGACAAGGATGGCTAAATCCCCATCTGAACTGTGGCTCTCCCAGCCCCCAAACTCTCTTTATCCCCAGCCAGCACAGCCAGGAGGTAACGGGAGCTGCTCAGACAAGGCGTCCAGAGGGCATTCAGTTGGAGAACCCAGCCTAGAACATACACCCAGATTTCATGCCACGTGTTTTTCCCCAGACTGTGGGATAGTGGTTAAGAGTGCAGGGCTGAGGCTCAGGAGATCTGGGTTCTAGTCCTCATCTTGAAAGGAAAAAAGGCAGGATGTAAACATAAAATGTGAAAGAGCTGGAACTATCCAGGGGGTCCTCTTGCACTTATCTCCTCACTGTCACACATTTTTGGCACTAGTAGGGAAAAACAATAGCATGACGAATCACATGCCTTTAAACAGGAGTGATGTGGCTGGGGTCAGACTGCTCCTGTGGCCAGCGGTGCACTTGGTGAAGAGCATTTGAGCCGAGCCCGTCTCGGTGCGGTTGGCAGGGCAGGGCTATTCTGCAGAAGATTCACAAGGATTGTGCGTGTGAGGTGTGCCTTGGCCCTGCAGAGTTGTGCTTGTGCAAAAAGAGCCTTTTAAAGGATTTATCAAAGCTTGATAAGTCTCATGTTTACTCAGAAGTAAATCTCCACTGAACTAACTGGGGATATTCCTCCCAGAGGTTTAAGATGTTGACTTGGGTTGGGCAGACTCAAGATTTCCCTGCTGAATTCTGTCAAAATAATGGCAATAAATTTTTACGGAGAAGAAATGGATAGGAAATGTGCATTTCAGTGAACTGAAAGCAAGCATATTTCACTGCTAAGGAAACTTAAAGGAAGGGACAATAACATCCGCCTCCTGTTTAAAGGGCTTGGTTTTTTTAAACAAAATGTGCAACTTTTCCAATAGTATTTGGTTTTGATTGATATAAGTTGGATCCATTATATGTGACCTCAGTATGTTTGTGAAAAAGTGGTAATTTGCAGTTTGGTGTGCTTGGAATAATACAGCCTTGAGCACAAAGATTTTTACCGGTAGCTTTTGCCAGGCTGCAGGGGGTGCGGTTGACCCACAGAGGTACGTGCATTTTTTAAAATATCAGTCTACTGATGCTTTTTTTACAAGGTGAATGAGTGTGCATTTTTCTTGGTGGTACTAAGCAGAACAAAATAGTGCTGAGATCAGCTAATTTGTGCTGATCTGATAGAAAAAGAATGTCTTAACGATATTTCCAGTAAATTGCAATAAACTCACATAGCAAATGAATTTGAGTAGTTATTACTATTTCCACTTTTGGAAAACAATTCTGGATTATATTGTGACTTACGTACATTTTAATGTAAGCATTAGCACAATGTCTTGTCGGAGTTGCTGTCATTCCATGTACCTTTTAAAGTGAATTGGATGAAATATTAAAATTGGTGACTGAAATAAATGTGGAGTTGTTGTCTTTAAACTTTAGAGGAAAGTTACGTATGTTTGTGGGGACACTTTTGGACCTGATGAAAGGAAGTTGGAATCAAAAAAAACTCCCGCCACTAATTAAAGGGGGAAATACATGGAAGCTTCCAAAAAAAGAGAACTCCCTCTCCTGTTTGGGCCTTTCTCCCCATTTTTCTGGTGCTCCATGCCATTGTATATAATGAGGACACAAACCAAAGTAACCTAAGATGATGTGTCTGGGTGCTACATATCAGCTTGCCAATATCAGCAGGGAACAGCAGAATCCAGCCAGTCGTTTTCTGCCTGCTAAGGCCCTGCTCTGGGGATGGAAGAATGAGAAGTAAATGAGATGCACCAATTTTGCATATGCAGAACTGACATTTACAACCCTTTGCATCCTCTACATTTTCAGAAGCCTTTCTCATGTCAAACTGATGTCTTCCTAGCCAGTCAAGACAAGGAGGGTTTTAAAACCAGTATATCGTGCCTGTAATTTGAAAGGGGAAATAATGCAGCTTCTGGGAAGAGAAGGAAATGGGCTTGGGAGAAACCATGGCAAGATCCTTCATGAGTAACAATTCTATAGACCATAATTGCCCTAAAGGGGTGATGGGATACAGTCAAAAGCAATCTGTCCCACAGCTTTTTCTGGACGACACCTGATGAGACTTTCCAACTTGCATAAAGGTCTCACACAAAACTCAGTGTTCGCTCCCAAAATTCAGTGGCGATCTGCTGCAGAACCACAACTGGGTCAGGGTTAGCTTGAAAAAAAGCTAAATCGGGCCTGTTTACTGCTCCCTACCAGTAAATCAAAATGCGCCTGTTCTTTGCTCTTGTTTTGCACCCACAGCCAGAGCCACAGTGGCTGGGGGCACACATGGGTAGCAGGCTGCGTGCCCCCCTCTTTCTCCCTTTGTCCCCCTCATTCATGGCAAGCGGAGGAAGCAGGCAGCAACTAGAGTCCAGGCAGATACTTAGCTGATGATCAGTTTCCTCCACTCGGGCTCCCTGCAACTGTTTTTGCCTTCAGCTCCCATCAGTCCCGGCCAGCATGACCAAAATATCTGGAAGGCACCAGACTGGGGAAGACTCAAAATCCAGTGAGCTGCGGCTCCTGTGGCCAACTGGGCATCCATGTACTGCTGGCACACAAGCTGCTTAACCGAGCATATGAATATATGAACTCCCCACTGAGTGTTGGGTAGACGTGAGCCTGTGGACATTTTATAGCACCACCTGATTTCGGTCAAACGTGAATTATCCTTGGGGGAATCTTTTAGATTCCAATGCAAAGCTGCTACCATCAGGCTGTGAGGTCCCGGTGGCAGCAGCCCCTTTCTCCCACCACTGTGATGCAAGGCGCATCGCAGCATCGCCTGGAGAAATGCCTCCGTGGCACTGAAGTGGGGAGACACTAGACAATGGAGTTGGCAGCCACAGGAGGTTGTGATGGCTGCTGAGCTGGACAACTTTAGAAGGGGGAATCAGACACATGCATGGAGAAGGTGGCTACCAGTGGCTGCCAGCCATGATGGCGGCACAGAGCACCTCCAGTAGCATGACCCTAAACCCCCGCCGTGGGGAACATGAGTGGAATGTCCCGTGGTGCCTGTGAGTTTCTCGTGAATTCGGTTAGCTGCTTTTTGAGCAGAATGTTGGACTGGAGGGCCTTCAGGCTGCTCCCGCACAGTTCTTATGTTCTTGCAAAAAGGGGAATGGGCTGTTGCCCTTGGAAGAGCATCCTAACTATATATTTCAAGTTTGCAACAGCAAAAAGCTCTAGCAAGAGAGAGAGGGATGAGGTGAAGGAACATCTTGCCTGACCTGGGATGCTGCTGTAGTATGTAGCCTTTGCAGCAGCCCCGAAGTGGCTGCAAACAGGCAACAAGCTGCCCCTGCTCTTTCTTTGTTTACAGCAGATCAAGATGAAATAGTTCTGTCTGGCAGCCATGTCCAATTTCATGACTCATAAGTTAGATTGTTCATTTCTTCATTATTTACATGTTTTATAGTCATAGAAACTAGCCATGAATAAAATGATAGTGTATACTAGGCATTTCCTCGAAGTGTGCGTCTTTTAATCTAATACTGTAACAGAAATATTTCCAACACAGCAGTTAAAACACAATAATTAGCATCAGTCTCTGTTTGATGTTCACCAGATGGAGGAATGGCGCTTTTGATTCAATGTACGTGGACCAGCTATTCAGCAAGTGCATTTCTTAACTCAATGAAGATGCTATTCAATATCAATACTACTAAATAATTGTAGTAGTAATAGTAGTAGTAGTAGGAGGAGGAGGAGTAGTGATGATGATGAGCACCAGAGGTGACTAGCATGCTCTGCAATGCTACATCTATATCCGCACCACCAGATCTCTGATTTGATGAAGGTCCTGCTAGCAATTAGTTGCAAGTGTTGCAATAGGTATGAGATGGGCCAAACCATTGCCTGGTGAATCTGAAAGCAAGACAAAGAGCCCACATTCATGAATTCCCTTTGATTAGGATGAAGTAGTAAGAGGATGGAAAGATTAAATGAGTTGATGAATCTGTCATAATGCAAGAAGCCAAGGGAGAAAACAGAAGCTTATTAAGTTTTTTTTAAAGCCCACATCACTTGTAAGTATTGCATGAAAGGAAAAACATAAACCTAAACCATCAGTTGCAGCATCATTTTATTAGCCTACTTTGTTTTAATAAAATGCCTCTTAAGGGTGTGTTGAGTTTGTAGCCTGAAGACTACATGGCACTGTAGGCTGGACATGCACATGGTGGGCATGTCGTGAGCGGAGCTGGCTGGAGCCGGGGGTCAGACTAGATGGCCCGGGAGACCCCTTCTGACTCACTCTGTTTCTATGTTTCTTTGTCAATAATTCTTCATGTGATCAGTAAAAGCTCAGAGTTGCACATACAGACAGATTTAAAGGACAAGCCCTTGAGGCTTAGGTAGCATTCACGTTTCAGACCAGTAGATTGCTTGTTATAGTAAAAGCATAAATGCTTTTCAAGAACGCTTTTCATATAAGAGCTTAAAATAGTCTACCTTGGTAAACTATAATTCATGATCCAAGGTAGGGGAAGTGTCTATTTTATCCTAAGTGAGGGATTATACTGAAGTTTATTCTATTATCCAGAAGCATTTTGTTCTTAATGTTCAGTGTACTTGAAAACATAAGTGTGCATGTTAGTCCTGTATGTTCCAAGTACATAACAGGTGAGCAATTTAGACCATAGAAAGATACCTTATTCTGAATTAGATGGTACCACAGATCTACCCAGACAAAGAACAGATAAAACACCACCAGAAGACTCAATACTTCTATTTTAAAAGCAACACAACCCAGGCAAGAAGAGTGCTGTGGGACCAGACCAAGGATCTGGCTCATCAGCACCCTGTTCACAGACTCCCCCCCCCCCCCGCCCCCCGCTGTTTCTAGGAAACCTACCAACAGGGCTGGGACAACAGTGCCCTCCTGCCCAAGTACTGGTGCACGAAGGCATATTGTCTCTGGGACTGGGGGTAGCAAATAACCATCAGGACTAGCAGCCAGGAATTGCTTCCTCCTAAGTGAACTCCTTTCTTTCCTTTTAAAGCCACCCGGACTCTTGTGGCAGTGAATTCCAGAGTTCAATCGTGCATTTTGTGAGGACGCGCCCCCTTTGATCTGTCCTGAATCTCTCACCAATCAGCTTCATGGGATGACCCCATATTCTAGTGTTATGAAAGAGGGAGAAAAATGTCTCCTAATCCACTTTCTCCAAATCATGCATAATTTTGTTCCCCTCCATTATGCCCCCTCCTCTCACTTTTTTCTGGGATACACAATCCCAGATACTGTAATCTCTCCTTAATAGGAGAATTTCTCCCTTCTCTTGATTGTTTTAGTTGTCCTTTTCTGCCCTTTCCCAACTCTGCTATATCCTCTTTTTTGGGATGGGGTGGGAGGGACTGACCAGAAGCGCACACAATATTGCAAATAGATCACATCATACGGTATGATATTAGCAGTTCTGTTTTCAGTCCTTTTCCTAATTACGCCTAACACAGAATTTGCCTTTTTCACAGCGGCTGCATTTTGAAGCATTAAGATGGGCAGTGAAGCATTAAAACAACAGCCATTTAAAATGATACAGAGCACCACATGTATTAATTAAATGTACCTTGAAATAAGAAAGTCTTCAATGGCCATTTAAAAGTCAGTGAATTAGCAGGCCAAAAATACACCTCCCCAGGGAAGACGTGTTGCAAAAATAGGGCTGCCACTCTGAAAGCAAGCCCCGTCTCTAATTCCTGACTGCCCTAATACATCTTAGTGGGTCCACCAGCAGGACTACTTCAGACCAGTCATAAGGCCTAGGGAGTTTTGTATATGGGTGCAGGTGACCCTTTGAATATGGTCCCAAAGTCCCTGGAATTAAATGGTCTCCACAAGCACTTTAAGTTGAATCCAGAAACCAACGGGCAGCCTGTGCCCAGTTCTGGGTACCAAGATATAAGAAAGATGCAGGAAATTTAGAAAGGGTCCAGAAGAGGGCAACAAAAATGATCCAGGTTTGGAAACACCGCCCTATGAGGAGAAGTGGGCATGTTTAGTCTTGAGAGGAGAAGACTGAGGGGGACATGATATCCCTCTGTAAGTACCTCAAAGGCTGTCACAAAGAGGAAGGTCAAGATTTTGCTGATAGCAGAGTGCAGGGCATGGAATAATCACTTCAAGTTGTGACAACCCAGATTCAGCTGGACATCAGGAAAAGCTTCCTCACTGTCAGAGCAATAGGATAGTGGAACCAGCTGCCCAGAGAGGCGGTGGGCACTCCCACACTGGAGACATTCAAGGTGAAACTGGACAGCCATTTGAGTGGGATGGCGTAACCTGGTGTCCTGCAACAGCAGGGGGGTGGACCCGGTGGCCTTCATGGCCCGTTCCAGCTCCACTATTCTATGATTCTAATACAGCAAATGTTCTCTATTTTCCCAGTCCCTGCTCTCTGGAAGCAATTGCATTGTGCACAAGGCGAAGTTTCAGATTATCTTAAAAGCAGCCCCTCCCAGAATGCATTACTGCGGTCTCCTCTGCATGTTGGGCATGCGTGTAAGAGGGCCAGTCTGCTTTCTGTTCATAGGATGCCTGCAAGCAAATCAGTCTAAGCTGGTATAAGGCACTCTGAGCACAAACTTCCCCAGCGCCCCCACAGATGTGCACAGTGCCCAAGAGAGCTTCCAAGCTGTGAACTGGGTCTCACAGGGGAAATGCTGCTCCATCCAGAACCACACACAAATCTCCATCCAGATAATCAGGCTTCCCCCACCCAACTTACTTTCATCTTCTCTTAATGAAGTTGGCCCATGCCCATCTCAAAACTCTCCAGGCTTGCTTTAAGGAGTCCACCAGTGCGCCAAGTAAACTGCCAAAGCCACCACCATCCCCACATCTTGCTCACAGATGGTAGGACAAAAATGTGCCTGGAATGTCTTCTATCCAGGCTGAGGTTTTGTTGCTTTCTCAGTAGGAATCTGATTATTGATAATTAAAGGCAGTAGGAACCATCCCATTCCTAAAAGAGGAGTCAATGATAACTGCTCTTTATGAGCCAAGTCCTGGTTGATTTTAATAACCAGAAAAAGTATTGGTCCATAGGACACATGAGGTCCTTGATCCTCCTCAGAACACCAGGAGGGAATGTGACCCTACACTTTAGCTCAATCCAAACCAAGATCAGAGAAAAACTAAGGGTGCAAAATTCTGTATCTGTTTAGACAGCAAAAGTTACTATAGTTCCTACCTGACCAAGGAATGCTAGGAGTTGCAGGACTTTGTGGGGAGGTCTAAACATCATCTTAGTTATGTATGTATGTCTATAATGCCAATAGCTGAGATTCTCTGGGTGGTTTACAACAAAGTATAAAACAATAAAATACAATAGATAAAATATCAAACATTAAAATTAAATTAAAATAATGTAAAAACCATTAAAAATCAATAAAGACAATTTAAAATGACCTGGCCAAGAGTAAAAGAAAGGCCCCCTAATCAGGCCCCAGAGTGACCATGTGGGTCTTTACAGGCCTCCACAAAGAGGGCTGTCTTAGCCTGGTCCTGAAAACATGGCAAATTTGGCACCAGGTGGGCTGCAGTAGGGAGGTTGTTTCAAAGGTGGAGGGCCAACACCAAAAAGGCCTCCCCATAGTTGCCACCTCCAAGCCTCTCGAATGGCCCCAGAGGAAGGCCACAGAAGCCGAGCGTAGTGGCTGGGTGGATTGAGGTTGGAAGAAGCACTCTGACCGTTATTGGGGTCCCAAGCCATGTAGGGCTTTATAGGTTAAGAACAGCACCTTGAATTGGGACTGGAAGCATACAGGCAGCAATACAGATGGGCCAGAACTGGTCTTATGTTTTCAGGCCTCCGGGTCTCAGTTATTAATCTGGCTGCTGCATTTTGCACCAGCTGCAGCTTCTGAACCATCTTCAAGGGCAGCCTCAGGTAGAATGTGTTGCAGTAAACACGCACAAGGTTGCACCCTAAGTAAAGGTGCAATTCTATGCATGATGAGACAGGAAAAGGTCTGTGCCTCCCAATACCCCTCAGGAAGCATCCCTGGCTGGCACATGTTGGGAGTCCCCCCACCCCTTTTAAATTTGGAAAGGATTGTGCGGTAAGTAGCTTTTTGCAACCTGGCAACAGTGGCTCACTGGAGCTGTTTTTTCAGCAAGCCCTTGATTTCACTTGTCATGCAGCTTAGCTTTTGTTTCTATTAAAAAACCTGCCTTTTTAAATCATTACACTATTACTGGTTTGCTTTGATGCTGTTTTGTATGTGTGTTTCTGTCCGTCGGTCTGCCTTTCATTTTCCTGAATCCAGTGCTTTTCATTGTTATGACCTGCCTAGAAACCTTCAGTGACTGGGTGATATACAAACACACAAATAAATAAAATAATAAATGGCTTGACCCTTCCTGCTCTGTGATCCTTATTTTTCACAAATAACCTGATCAAAGAGACAACCTTATTTATATAAGGAACAGTTAACTTATTTTAATGAGGATTGAAATAATGTTGCAAGCCATCCAGAGACGACAGCGATAGACGGCCTACAAATTTTCTAAATAAATAAATAACTAAATCAGAAGTTTCCAGCCATAAAAAGTGGGGGGGGGGGGGCTCTCCCGTGTGCTCCATGGACCAGTGGATTCGAAGGCATGCGTGCCTGCAGGGTGATGAGTCCTGCCTGCAGCTGATTCCCGTGCAGCAGTGGGCCGTTGGGCAGAAGAATCGGCATGCTTGAATTTATCCTAGGCAGTATGATAAACATCTAAATTCCCCCCACATAGCCCAGCTTCACTGAGGTAGTTCTGAGGCAGCAAAGGGGCTCGGCTACAACAGTGTGAGAAAGTACACGAGAGAGAGTGGATTTAAGGAAGTCTTTCCGACCAGCCGTTTTTGTCCGACCTTCCAGGGGATCTGAGCTCTTGAATTATTCCTTGCAGGTATACGCTTCAGATAGAAACGGTTTGGCTTTGCGCTTCATTTATAGTGCCATCATGTCCACGGTACAATTTCATGGGAGCAACTATTTTGAAGCACACCAGGCTGGGTGGAGGGGCTGGAGCCTGGAACAGCCGCGCTCCATTTCGCTACAGGCGCTGCTCGCCACTCTCACTGCCAATTGTCCACCTGTTGTGCTGTGCATGCGCCTGCAGAACGTGCGCCTGCACACATTTCTTTCCAGAAATATCTTTGTCTGCGTTGGGAGATGTACGTAACGTTGTGAATCGACACTAAAGGAGCACTCCTAAGCTCCTGGGGAGGGCGGCCAACAGGCAGCTGGTTGTGGGCCTGCGCCTCTGCAGGTGGAGAGGGAGGCCCAAGGTTCTGACCCCAGAGGTCTCCCTGTGGCAGCAATGGAAAACTGCAGTGGCTGCTCCAACAGCAATGGGGTCTGGAATAGGAGTGTCAGGGTGGATTGGCCTGGGCTTCGGATGCACTGGATCTGCCTCATTCCCTGATGTGAGTGGAGTGGGGACTACACCAGCCCTGGAACTGGCATAGTTATTCTCTCTTCCACTTGAAATATATGAGAAGGGATATTTAAGAAGTGAAGGAGGGGAGGGGAGGGGAAAAGGGGACTGATGACAGGAAAAACAAAACTGAGAGGAAACTTGCTTTCCTACCTTACTTCGGTGTCAATGTGACACCAAAGTGTCGCATTGAAAGTGTCACCGAAGTGTCACATTTAAAGATGGGGCTTTTAAAGTGATGTCTTCTTGCAAGGAATTCTTGGCCCCTTCCCTTGGATTACTCTGCCCAGGAGAGCTGACGGAAAGCACTCAAGAAAGGTGATAGCTCAGTGGTGAAACACAGGTAGGGGCAAGGAGGAATCCTGTCTGAAACCCCTGAAAACAACTGCCTGTCAGTGTCAATGACACGCAACTAAATGGATGTGACACCTGACTCAGTTTGAGGCAGCTTCCAAATGTCCACTTTAATTTAATGCCAACAATGCCATCAATTGATCTACTTAATATGTTCAATACATATACTCAGAACTTCCTAAAGTGTGAATGCACAAGCCCATGTTTATAAACATGCATACTAATGGTGTGCCACATTTGCTTCTGCATAATTAGGGGAATGGCTTTTATAGTTTACTACACACTTAGATTACTGATTCATCTTGGTGGCCACCCTTGGTGGTTCATTGAAAACATCTTCAATTTTTCTGCAGGGGCTGCCTTCTTCGAATCCCAGTCTCACTCTGTAACAAAGTGCCAGTTGGTACCATTGTCTGTGGTTGATCAACAAGTAAACATTCTGATGAATGGCAAAGGCTATTTACACAGACTGCATGTATGTGACCGGACTATGAATAAGCAGAGTTAATGTTTAGGTGCCAAGAGAGGGACAGGGTGTTGTCTGGATATGTTTTGTCAAGCTCACCTGGCCACTTGCAGTCCTGTTTGGTCTTGATTGCCCTACTGAAACAGCAAGAACTCAACTGGACTCTGGGAAAGACCATGCTGGTGATGGGGGTTGATGGAAACACATCTGGAGGCTATCAGAGTGGGGAAGAATGTCCAACATCTGGCCTTCTGAAAAGGGAAAGTCTTCCTGCATAAATTTCCCCTTTACAGATACCTTCACTCAGCCAGTGGATATTAGGGGAAGCCATACGAGATCAAGAGTCCTTCCAGTAGCTTAGCCTCTTGTATCTGTGTGGTGCCATTTTGACTGCATCAGAAACAATACCCACATGGGACAAAAGCAAAAGAAATGATGGAGAGCACTCAACCTGTTCCGGATGGGCTTGCAGTTCCCCAGAGAAGCAGGCCTTAGTTGGGAGGCTCAGGTAGCTTCAGTGGCATGGAGTACTTTCTATCAGCATTAACTGGTGGCATAGCTATGGCCTTATCTGGCCAGGGATAGCCTTATTTCAGCAATCCATGCTCTGGTACTCATAAAGTTTGATTACTGCAATGCACCCTGTGTGAGGATGCCCTTGAAGACTGTTCAGAAGCTACAGCCTTGGCAAAATGGAACAGCCAGACTAATAATTGCAACCAGCAGTTCTGCGCACCAGTGTTTCCATGGGCTACTTCCATGCTTCTGAGCCTGCCCCAAGGTGCTGGTGCTGCCCTATAAGACCTTGCATGGGTTGAGACAAGATGCAGTTCTTCTCTTAAGTTGAATCTACCTGGACACTGGGATTAACATCGGAAGCATCCGTCTGAGTGCCATGGCCAAAGATGGCTCAGAGAACCATAGCAAGGAGGAGGACCTTCTCAATGGTGGTCCCCCAGTTTTGGAATGATCTCCCCACTGAGACATGCCTGGGGCCGACTGAAGGGTGTTATCCAGGTAGTTCCAGGTAAAGACTGTCCTTGCCTCAGACATTAAATGGCATTAAATGGCATATGGCTCAGATTGTTTTACATTCTTTTTTGAAGGATTGGTATTCTATGCTGTTTTATTATGTTTTCAGTTGCTGATGATGTTTTTATGAGCTTTAGCTATCGGACAGTATAGAAATGATAGACCTAGTTCTGGACATTAGAGAAATGATAGACACCTGTAGGGCACCAGGTTGGCCACAGCTGATCTAACTACTACACTGAAATATTTCATTGGTATTTCCTCATTTAGGTTTCATTCATATTTTCAGAGCTGTTGCTGTTTCAACTGTTTTCTCACATGCTGAGGATGGCTGGCTGGATCATTTGAGCAGAAGTGTTTGAAGGGAGAGAAGCTGGTGACTCTGGGGAGAGCCTTGAACATTTGCTAAAGAACATTGGTGTTTTTTTTATAATAAGTTTTATTCAAAATAATCCTAAAACAAAGAAAAACTAAAAACAACATCAATCATCAGAAACATCGGACCTGCTGGGTCAGCCCCCACATTTTTTTCCATTTATGATAACTTAAAAACATATTTAAATCTATACGAAGTCCCGTTTCTCTCGCCAATAATAAAAAGAGTCCCAAGTTTGATAGAAATCAGTATCTTCTTTCTCCTTCAATGATAAAGTCAATCTATCCATTTCTGCACAGTCCAAGATCTTTTTTAGGATCAGTTTGTCGGTGGGTGGTTCTTCACTTTTCCAGTGTTGAGCAAATGTAATCCTCGCTGCAGTAATTACATGTAAAATCAAGTACATTTCTTGTTTACTAATATCAACAGGTATAATGCCTAATAGAAAGACTTCAGGTTTAAAAGCTAAGGATTTTTGTAACATTTCCTCAAGCCATTTATGTATTTTAATCCAACACGTTTTCGCATTATCGCAAGTCCACCACATATGATAAAAAGTACCCAATTTATGTTTACATTTCCAACATCTATTTGACATATTTGGAAACATCTTAGCTAATCTATTTGGCAACAGATACCATCTATAAAACATTTTATACAGGTTTTCTTTATACAAAGTTGCTAATGTTACCTTAATATTTCTCTCCCACAGCTTTTGCCATTTTTCTAATTCAATATTATATCCAAAGTTTTGTGCCCACGTTATCATAGTCTCCTTAACCTGTTCATCTTCCATTCTCCTATCAAGTAAGAAATTATATAGTCTTTTAATCATTTTCTCATCTGATTTAAGCATCACCTGATCAAATGCTGTTAAATCTTTATAAAACCCCACGTTTTATAGTCTTTAGCGTATCTCGACTGTATCTGCACCTTATGCCACCAAGAAATATTAGATCCTTGTTCTTGTGTTTCTTGATTCAATTTCAATCCTCCATCATTATCCAAAATGTCGTCATATCTAATGATCCCTTCAAAGTTCAATGCATTTGGATATACAAGAGCTTCCATAGGTGAAAGCCATCTTGGTAATTTATTATACAATTTTGTCTTTAACTTTTTCCACACCGACATTAATGATTTCCTAATATAATGACTTAAAAAAGAGCCATGTAGCTTAGCCTTTTCATACCACATATAAGCATGCCAACCCATTTGCAAATCATGCCCTTCAAGATACGAGATTCTCTTATTTCTTAAAATTATCCATTCTTTTAACCTTGTTAAAACAGAAGCTTGATAGTACAGCATCCAATCAGGGAGACCAAAGCCCCCATTCTCTTTAGCCTCCTGAAGTATTTTTTAGTTTGATCCTTGGTTTCTTCTTTCTCCATGTAAATCTTGAGATTTGAAAATTTAAATCATCAAAAAAAATTCTATCAATTTTTATGGGAATCATTTGGAATAGAAACAAAAGCTTTGGTAATATATTCATTTTAACCAGTGCTATTCTTCTCAGCAAGGATAATTGCAAATTAGCCCATTTTTCCAAGTCACTCTTAAAATCCTTAAATAGTTTATCATAATTGTCTTCTTTCAGAGTGGTACACTTAGCTGATAAAGATAAATTCCAAAATATTTAACCTTTTTTGCTAAAGAACGTTGTAATCAGTCCTCCGTCAGCTTCACTGGCTTCCCATTGAAGCCCGGGCCCAATTCAAGGTGTTGATTATGACCTACAAAGCCCTAAACGGCTTGGGTCCTGGCTACCTGAACGAGCGCTTACGTCCGTATATGCCCGACCGCCCTTTGAGATCTGCGGGAGAGTCCCTTCTCCGGGAACCCTCCATGAAAGAAATTAGGAGAGTAAGTACCCGGAGGAGGGCTTTCTCTGCGGTGGCGCCCAACCTATGGAATTCACTCCCCAAAGAGGTCCGCCTGGCACCGTCGTTACTGGTTTTTCGGCGCCAGGTAAAGACCTTTTTATTTAAACATCATTTTAATTGTTAAAATATATGATCTGGCCAGGGCAACTTCTTCTTCCTTCTCTTTCCTCCTTCTCTATTCTTTATTTACTTATTTTATACTGTTAATTTTAATTTTATATTGTTATGTTTCTAACTCAATGTATTTTTTGTATTTTTGTATTTAGTGGTAATTTATTATGTTCTATTGTATTTCAATGTATTTTATTGTGTTGTAAGCCGCCCCGAGGCTTCGGCAAGGGGCGGCATAGAAATGTTAATAATAATAATAATAATAACAACAACAATAATAATAATAAATGTCTGTATCCATGTCGGTGCCCATTCAAAAGCAAGCCCCACTGAGGTCAACAGAACTTACACCCACACAGGTGCGCACATAGCAAGAGTAGGCAAGGTGGAGTCCAGGAGCTCCATTTCCTTTCTTGGCACTTGCTGGAGGGTCCTACTTTGGGGGGTGTGGGGGTGGAATAGCAGGTCTTACTGGGAGCTGGGATCACTTCAAAGCAAAGGGGAGGCCTCTCGCTTGTTGCCTCCTAAATGTTTCTGGGCCACATGTGGGTCTCTGGGACATTCTTAGGAACCGAGGATGGCAGGGGGGCTGCAGGAAGCTGCGGAAGTTTATCAAATTGCAACTTGGGCACATGGGTTCAGTTTCTGAATCCGGAGAAGCAAACTTCATGCTTCAAAGGCCAGGTTTTTACATTCAATCACTCTCACAGCGAATGAAAATGTAATGAATATAGCAATTTCTCCGCAACATTTTGTTCAGTGGCTGATATGGAATGAGCTCCCCAGTTTTATGTTTCAGCTTGCATTTTTATGCTTTTGGATGCAAATCATGGTGTGTATGGGCTCCCGGCTCTCCCAGCATAAGCAGCAGAAATCCTCTCCTTTCCCTGGGGTGGGAAGAGGGGGAACAAAGGTGAACACATTCCTCAGAGCCTGGGGGTAAATAAATAGCTTTCACCAAACCGTCACCAGTTCAAGTAATTGGTGCCAAACAGAGGGTCATTTCTACTTGTCAAGAGGTAATTGTTCACCTTGACTCTGTCAAGCAGATCTCAATTTACAGGAAGGCACTGGAGGAGGCAACAGCCCCTCGCTTTCATTTCTGTTCCTGCAGGCGTTGCTTTTAGAAAGCTACTAGAAAAGGTAGATTTGTTTTAAAGCTAGGAAGAATTGCGGGGCAGCTTCCTTCCATTCCTACCCACTGGCTGGCCCGTTCCTCGTAGACAGGCAGCTGGCACAGCCCAGGTTTTCTTCACCCACTGCAAGGGCTCAGCCTCCAGAGTCACTCCATTAATCCTATGCCCTCTAGGTGGTGTCAGGAGGCCATCCGGAGGCTGTGCCCTCAATGTCTTACTTAGGACATTAAACTCCATGATGCAGATAGTATTGCCTTCCTGAAGTGTTTACTCATCCTAGAAAAAACGTGCTGTGGAATATTGTGAAGGAAGAGGGACGCTGGAGCCTGCTGGCACTTGCTGCCCAGTTGCTTACGCTGCAGCTAGGCAGAGCTGAACAAGCCAGGATGATCGATTCTTGGCTTGTTCAGCATGACGCCTAAACCTGGAATTGTAAGTTGCTGTGTGAGGAATGGCCCAGTTCTGTTTTGTTTGCTGCTTGGTTCGGGAAGGATGATAACAAAGTCCCCAAAGTTCAGCAAGACGTGGCAGAAGCCAGCGCTCCAGCGCACTCCAGTTTGTTCACACATACCCCAGATTTAAACAAACCCTGGGTGGCCAAAACATGCAAATAGCGTGGCCATGTGCACAATACCAGGAAAGAGGAAGAGTACCAGCAAAGAAGAAGACCAACAAGGACATTAGCTTGCCTAATATTTGCAGATTTATATTAAGGTGGAACTTAAGTAATCATAACCAATTTAGTTAGGAATTCAACACATCTCGTCATAGTGACCTCTGCGTCTTGCTCAGTCTGTTGACCTCGTGCCAACTGTTGATGGACCACTTCGGAGGCCCTGCCTGTGCAACCTCTTTATTTTTCTTTGACCTTAAACCACTCATGGGCTGGATGGTCTATCAACTAGAGGCACCTTCAGAGAACTGTCCCCTGTAAGCTTCCCAAAACATCCTCTATAACAGGGGTCCTCAAACTTTTTCAACTGGGGGCCAGTTGACAGGTGCCAGTGGTGGGTGCGGGCCACCAAGGCGGTGCCGGTGGGGGGAGGGGGCGAGCCGGTGAGGGGGCGGGCACACACACACAAGGCGGGGAGGGGGGCACGAGGCACCAGCTTGCTTGCAAGGAGATCGTTTTCTTCAAGCGAGTCCAAAATGACCTCTGCGTGAGCGAGCCACCACCGGGTGCACACACAGTGAGGTGCCGGCTTGCTCGCAAGGAGATCGTTTTCTCCGAGCGTGTCTAAAACGACCTCCTCGCAAGCAAGCCACACACTCGCATGCACACATGGCAAGTGCAAAACCTCTGGGGTGGGCCAGTTAAATGGGCATGGTGGGCTGGATCCGGCCTGCGGGCCTTAGTTTGGGGGCCCATGCTCTGTAAACTAAGGCAGCTGGCTACATACAGTGCGAATCACACCTATACCTGGAGCCAGCCTTGCAGCTTCACACCCCATCAATAAAACCAATTTGCTTTGCAGCAACCTGCTTACAGAGCCTCCCCAAAGAGGTTCGCGGAGCAACTCCATTGTTATCTTTATAGCATCAAAGACCTTTTTCCCCTCACAGACATTTTAGAATTTGGTTTGTATCTATCCTATGCTATTTCCCATTCTGTATTGTACTGTATTGCTATGTATTATTTTTACCATTTGCATCATATTTTATTTCTACTGTGAAATCCAGATTCTGGAACTCCCTTCCTCAAGGGCAGGCTCATATTTTTGTGGACTTTCTGGCACCATACTGTTTCATTGGTGGACTTTTGGAATTTGATTGAACTGCTTCTCTCCTAGTGATATTGAACTTGTGCTAAGTTACACATGTCCTTTTGGGCACCGTCCTATTGATTGCACTCTCAGTGATCGGAAGCCCCCAGACTCAGAACTGTCTGATCATCCAGTGCAGTGGCAGACGTGGCCACTCTGTCCTCTTGCACTGCAAATTTTGCTACAAGGACATTTTAGCCCTAGCAAGGGCACTTTGGAGAGGGAAAGAAGCAGGCTAGATGACATACAGAATAACTTCTTCCCTTCCCAACTCCTGGAACACCCACTTTACTCCTTCTCCAAGGCTGGAAACCTGCAGAGGTCAGAGAGGGGTTGGCTCTCCAGCTCACCTGTCAGACAATAATACAATCACGGAGTAGTAGAGCTGGAAGGGACCAAAAGAGCATTGGGTGCAACCCTCTGCTCAGTGCAGGACTCCAAATTAAGCCATCCCTCTCAGATGGCTGTCTGGTTGCACCTTGAATACCTCTAGTTTGGGAGAGCCCACAACTTCTTAGGGTAATTGGCTCAATTTGCATACTGGTCAAACAGTCAGGAAGTTCTTCCTGGTATCCAGATAGAATCTGGTTTCCTGAAACTTCAGCCCACCATTCCTTGTCCTGCACTCTGGGATGATTGAGAAGAGATACTGTCCTGCTTCTCTGTGACAACCTTTCTGACTGCTTTATAATCTGCTCCAGAATTTTCCCAGTGATTGATGTCAGACTGACTGGTCAGTAGTTCCCAGGGTCTTCTTTTTCCCCTTTCTTGTAGATAGGCACAATGTTAGCCCTTTTTCGATCATCTGGCACTTTGCCCGTCTTCCATGGTTTCTCAAAAGATAATAGACAGTGGTTCTGAGAGTTCTTCTGCCAGTTCTTTTATGACTCTGTGATGGAATTCATCGAGACCTGATTTTCTGAAGTCAGAGAGCTGTCTTCAACCTCTGAAGGGAGAATCCGAAAGATCCTATTGTCTTAGGGATGCTCATAAGGAAGGATGCACACAAGGAATGCACCTTTACCAAGATTTTTCAGTCTGGTGGACTTTCTTGAGCTCAGTGAAGAAAATTAGTCACAGCATCTCCAGGTTAACTTAGCCAGGAGCCCTGATCCTGGGCCCTCTTGGAGGAATAGAGGAACTTTAGATCCAGTGGATCTTTGGAACTGTCCCACCACAAATGTCCCTTCCTTGCCCCATCCCATCCTAATTCCTTGAGATAGCTATCAAAAGGCTGATGGCTCTCTGAGATGTTGAAAACTATTAATCAGCTTTTCACATGTAATGCAGAGTGTACATACAAAATATTATTACCTGAAAATAATGCTGCATTTAGAAATAATATTCCAGTATTTGGGTACAATGGTTTCAACGTGTGCAATAAAACCCTTCAAGCATAATATTCTAGTTTAATTGCTGTGGTATTGCAGGATCTGCTACAAGATTAGACAGCCCAAAATCTGGAGCCACAAAACTCCTGGAGAGTGAGGTCTGGGTACAGGAAATTCTCATCTATATTAAGTTGGACTGGCAAGGAGCAGGGACAGCTCCAGGGTCTGAAGGAGAGGCAAGCCACCCTCCCTTTGTGAGCCTACTTTCTCACTGCCTTTGCCAGCAGCTGCTCTGGCTCTTTCTGCTTATTCTTAGCACTGCTTGGCCTATTCACAGGCAGAGCAGGAAACAAGTAGACAGTGGCATCAACTGCTCTGCCTCTTCGCCACCACCATTACCTGGCCCAAAGAAGCAGGTAAACAAGCAATCACATTGCCTGATCTCCCTTGGCAAATGCCCAAATGCTTCCCTTTGATGCTAGCCCGGCAAAGAGACTGAAGCCCTTGTGCTTAATTCTGGCAATATTTGAGACTTGTCCAGTGAAGACTTCGTTCACACACCCAAGCTCTGGAGGGCTCTTTCAAAGGAGGCCCACCAAGGCCCTTCTCTGATGACCTTCTACCATCATATAAATAACTCTTGTCTTCAGAGAACATGCAACACCAATTTTGGCCTGCTCACTTCGAAGTATTGATAATTGGCTGCTATTTTATGGACTACTTTATGTGCTCTGCTGTTGATATTGTTGCTTTAATTGTAGTATAGTTACTTATTTTACCCTAAATCATAAAGGCCACAGACAGAACATTCATGCAATAGCAGTTATAGGTATGCAGTTATAGGTATTTTGTGCTATACAGGCAAAAACTGTATATTTATTTCATGTTTTTTGTATGGATTGTGGGAGGATAGGAGTGCTGGCTAAAGCTACTAGCACTAAGAGGGGGGCCTTATTTTGCCTTATTTTTGCCATGAGCATTCAGTGCTTCACTCACACCCACATTTGCATATTATTCATCATACATTTTAAGCAGCAACGAAAACATAACCCTGGATTGCCGGCTTTTAACAAGTCCTTAAAGGACCGTAATTATTATGTCCTTCAGGATGACTTTTCTCGGGGTATTTTTAACCCCTTTTCCTCCTTGCCCAGCCGGCGTCTCGCCCGATCTAAGGGCGCAGGTTGCGCGGCGTGCGCGGGATGCGAGGAAGGGTTTCCCGCGAACAGGAGCGCGGGCCGCGGAGGAAGCCCGCGCCCCACCTCCCGGGCGCCACTCCGCCCTCCCACCTTCGCCAATCGCAGCCTCCGGAGTGCTCCGCGCCTGTGGGGCGAGCAGCCTTCCCCTGCTGGAAGGCGCCGGTGCTCGCGGCCCCGGCCCCCTCCCCATCTCCTCGCTCCCCTCCATCTTTTAAGGCCGTTGCCATGGCGCCCAGGGAGAGCTCCGCACCGCAGCAGGGGAGGGGGCGGGGGCGGTCCATGCTGCAATTTCCAGGCTCTCTGCGTCCTCAGTGAGCTCATCAGCCTCCTCCTCCGCCTCCTCCGAGGAGGGAGGTGGCCGAGGCGCTCGCTGCTAGCGCTGCCGGGTGGGTGGCTGGCTGCCTGGCTCGCCCGCCCGCCCGCCGCCTGCCATCCGCGGCATCATCACCCGGAGAGGAGAGGGCGGGGGAGCGGAGCAGCGGCTGATGTTGTGCTCGCAGGCAGCCTCCGTGGAAGGGGACATGGGTCCGGCCCGCGCGGACCGCGCCGCTCGACGTCTCCCCTGGGCTTCGGCACGGTGAGCAGGGGCGGCGAGGGGCCGGGGGCTCCGTCGCTGGCGGTGGGCGGCTTTTGTTCGCGTGCGCGGGCAGGGGACGGCGGAGAGGCGGCGGGGATGCTTGCAGGGGTTCGCGTCTTGGCCGCGTAACAATGACTTTCATCCGAGCCGCTGGAAAGGGAGGGAGAGGAAGGAGGGCAGGGCAGGGCAGGGCAGGGCAGGGAGGGGTGCCGTGCAAGAGTGAGGGGAAAGGAAGATGGAGAGGGATGAAGGCTGACTGGGAGCCGTCGGAGGAAGCGCGTCTCCAAGATTAAAGGTGGCTTTCCTCTCACGGCGAGACAACAGGAGCGGGATGCTTTGATCGATGTCCGTTCCGCTGGAAAGAGCGAAACAGATGGCACTGGCAGGCTGAAGAGGCAGTTGTGGTTTCTGGAGGTTTTTAATTCCTTCTGGTAATTCTGCTCAATCTTGGGCTTGGCCTTAATGAAGCACTCTTTGCTGTAACCAGCTGTAGCGAAGCCAGCCCTATCCGTGATTTGTGCCAGTTTTTACTGGAATGCATTTAAGGACATTGTCTCCTGCCGTTTCAAGTGCACGGGGCTCGATGCAGTTTGCGTGTGTGTGGGTGTGTGTTCCACACACATCTGTGTCTCTTTGTAGCTTCCTATGTGCAGTACATGCGTGGTTTCCATGACCAGCAACTGACTGACAACACATTCTGCTGGTGATGGAATGAGTGGTGCATGGTCCCCTGGTTTCATTGCATCCGCTTAGGACAGATCTATTTTGTTCATACAGTGTGTTGTACGGTAACTCATTCGCAGCCTCTCCTGGTTGGCTGTCATGGCTATTCTGTTGCATTCCCGTCCTCTTTGTGGGCTTCCAGAGGCATCTGGTTGGCCAGGGGAAAACAGGGTTCTCGGCTAGATAGGCCTGTGGTCTGATTCAGCAGAGCTCTTCTTATGGAAATACTAAGATATTGCATACACACCTCTGTGAATGGAGGAGGGATTTTTATAGGATGGGGAAGGAATAGTGGCAACACATATCTAACAACCCTCCATTTTGGTACTTCAGAACCAGAAGGCTTCTATCGCAATTTCTACAGATTTTCCTCCATACCACTACCATGTTCTATAGGTCAGGCTTTTCCTACATGTGAGCTTTAGAAAGTAGATTATGATGATGATAAGAATAACCCATGCAATCCAGTGATGGTGAGTTTGGTCATAGATGTAAATGATACCTCCTATCCTAGTCTATGTTCATGATGGTATAAAGCTGACATGATCTGTATTCTAGGTAAATTTCTCATTCTATCAACAGAAATAAATCCAAATGTCAAGACTTTGGTGATACCATGTGAATGCAGCATATTAAAGCTACAGTGATTTAAGTGGAAGGTTGAAAATATTGGTGTATGTTTTATAGATCATCTGTGGAAGTCTCTTTTTCTGTGGAAGTCTCTTTTTCTATCATTCCTGAGAAAGAATGGTACCAGACATCAGCACTGACTGGAAACCTCCAGTTCCAATCAAATATGTGCTTTTTACACCCAGGGGAAATACTGGGGCTTTAAAAATTATCACTTATCTTGGGGTAACAAAGTATTCTTATCACTTGGAATTGTTTCAATAATCAACTTGGATTGATTTCTTAATCTGAAATACAAATGAGTTTTTAAAAATGCAGGAAAAGAGTCCTAAAATCACAAATCAGGTACTTTTCTTTGTTACTTTTACCCAACAAGAAGTAACTCTACACACAATTTTATAGTCAATATGTTGAACTAAAGAAGAGCAAAGTTCAGCAGAGGAAACTGCAAATGATTTGAGGCAATGATTTGTTAAATTTTATACTTCTTTTATGCCAATGAAGACATACCAACTTAAGAGTTCTTTAGTGCTATATCATACACACAAGTTCTTGAGGTCTTGTTTACTGGACTTCCAATAAAAGTACATTACCCGATAAGTTATAGTACAATACATGCTCACTGATTTCTCATTCATAGTGCATAGTCTCTACACTTTATTTTAGGATACTACATTTTTCCACAAATACAATGGGCTGGATCCAGACTTAGGAAGACTTAGAACAGACCCACTGAAATCTGTGGGATTTCATATCTAACTTAAATCCTGTTTATTTCAATGGGTCTGCTCTAGGCATAATGAAATCTAAATCTAACCCATTACATTTCTAGAAGTTTATTTTGAGAGTAGTCCTGGCCTTTGAGAATCAGTATGGTGTGGTGGTTAGATGCTGAACTGGGACACAGGAGACCAGGGTCTGGTTTCCACTTTGGGCCAGTCATTGAGTCTCAGACTACCTAAGTTACAGGGTTGTTTTAAGATTAAAATGGAGAGGAAGAGAATTATATATGCTAGCTTGGGCCCTTTGGATGAAAAGTGGAATATAAATGTATATACATCTTTAAACATGAAAGGGCATGGGTGTATCATATAGATATACCCAACAGAAAACAGGATTAGCTGTAACTGGTGGAAAAACTAACAGAGTCTCTCTAATGGAAGTTTGGCTGGTGTAGAGGATTGGAGAGACCCATTCATTCTGGGTCCAGCCATAGCTCTGAAATTCAGCTTAACTGAAAACACTGTATAGGTACAAGAAGTACGAACAATTAACACTGAGTGAGAAGGACAATATTTGCTTATGGCATCTGGGGGAAACCAGAAGCCTTTGCGGGGCAGGTGATCTACACTGGCTCTTGCCATGCACTGTGTGGAGCAGCCCAGACACCCCAGCCTTGCATTTCTTGTGAAATGAGACTCTCTTCCCAGCTGTTGCGTCAATAGCTGCTAGGGGCATAGTGGGAGCACTGAGCCCATGTGCAAGCAGGTGCTGAGCAGCAACTTCAGGAGGTGTGAGTGGTAGTGATGGAGGGACTATGCCAGGGCTCCGTCCAGGGCTGGAGGGCAAGCTGCTCTCGGTGGGCCTCCCCCTGGGTGGTGGTGCTGCAGCCTTCCTGTGCTTTCCCAGCAAGTGGATGGGTGGGGGCTTCCTTGGCAGTGGTGAGGAAATCAAGCAGCTGCATAGCCCAGGTCTGTATCAGTGTCTAGTATATTGGGGCATCTGCAAGGACCTCCCTCCCTGGCATGCCCCAGCAGGACCCACTAGGGCTGATGCTTTGCTTGGGCATCTGGATCCCCCAGAGGCATGGGCATGGACATTTTGCCCTGAGTGGCTGCTGGTCAGCTTTCCCCTCCACTATCGTGAGATGCACTGTTTTTTCCATTCAAAAAACTGATACTTTTTCCCTAATTTGCACCAAAATAGGCACATGCAAATTCATGTGGTGGTTTATCTTCTTTGGGTGATGCATTTTCTCTTTGGTGGCAGAACATAAGTGGCCACCAGTGATTTGTGTTGTGATTGTCATATAAATGTTTAAGAACAGATGGCTAGTATAGGGGATTTAATTGCATTATAAATAGTTTTCTAAAAAGGTTTTTGGTTTTTTTTTTTAACTCCCTCTGTTATCTGCCAAATCACATATCTAATTTGCTTGTCTCTTCAGAAAGAGAGGGGTAAACAGCAGCTTGGCTATTTTACCATGGCAAAGTCTTCTCCGCACACATGGAGATTCCTGTCATTCTCCCCACACATGGAGTCTTCTCCCCACACATTCCATCATGGAGCCACTGATGGAAGGCCCAGCACTTCGCATTGCATCTGCTTCTGGCAGTGGACATGTGCGTACCTTATACTCCCTTACCTGATTCACTTTTCTGTTTAGCAGGAAGAGAACTCAATAGGCTAAAATGACCAATAGGTTGGGTCATTCATAAGATGCATGGTGAGCACTCTCGACCTTTTAATTGTAATTATTAATAATGATAATAATAATAAAGACTGTAATCCAGCAGGAAAGACAACGGTTTCTTCCCCCATTGCTACAAGGGATGACATGTAAGTCAGAAAAATATATTTAACATTGCTAACAAAATCAAGCCCAGAGCAACTTTCAGGTTTATGCTTCCATGACCCATCAGTTTTCTTTATTTCATTATATTCTGACTAACATAACTGCTTTACAAATCAGTTTAGAAAACCCTTCATTTTTACTGGAAGACACGCACACACCCCATTCAGGTTGTGATAAATACCAAATAACTGGAATAGAATCAGTGAGAGAATTCTAGCATGTGGCCAAATATATTCCATTCCTTTAAAAATAAAAATAAAGCATGTTTAGTGGGTCTATCAGACACTTCTACCTGTAACAAGAATATTGAAAAGAATAGCCTTGGCTATTGTCATATGTTGCTAGTGCGATCATTCTCTACCAGACACTCAGTCTGCAGGTGTGACCATTTGCCAAACAGGGCTTGTTCTTATGGGAAGCATTTGGCTAGCTGTGTGTGTGATGTGTGTGTGTGTGTGTGTGTGTGTGTGCAATTACATTGCATCTATATCCCACATTTTCCTCTTCTGAGGAACCCAAGATGGATTACATCGTCCTCCTTGACTCCATTTTCTCCTCACAATAACAACCCTGTGAAGTGAGTTAGGCTGAGAGTGAGTGGCTGACCCAAAGTCACTCAGTGCGCTTCAAAGTCATGTGGGGACTAGAACCCCGATCTCCCAGGTCTCCGGTCCAGCTCACTAACCACCGCACCCGCTTCTTCCAAGGTTTAAGCAACTGTCCATAAATTAGATTGGTAGTTTAACAGAACAGAGACAAATACACATGCCAGTTCTATGGGTTTTACCCAGCGTTAGTCCTATGTAGAATATGAATGAATGGGACTTTTGTTGGGCTAATACTGGATACAAGCCTATATGGATATAAAATAGGAATAGGCAACATGGTGCCTATGATCACCAGTGCACCCCTGCGTACACCCCTGGAATAACTCATAACAGAATGAGGACCTCCAACAGCTGCCATCTGAATTTACATGATGATTAGCCTTTGTGATGAGCCATGCTTCCCATGGCAGCCATGTTGTGATAGTGCCTACAGGAGAGTTTCTCAAATTTCCTAATGTGGCCAGGAGCCTACAAAAGGTGGCCCATTCCTTGAAATATAATATAATGATGCCTGATTTTCATCCTGGGCTATGCTAAGCCCATGTACATAAGTGGGCATTCGCCATCAATGGACTCATCACCTCCACCCAAAGCCCAGCTAGACTAATAACAGTTGCTTGTGCCTCTGTTTATGCCGGACGAGAAGCAAAGAGACCAAGCATGCTGCATCCGGGGAAACAGGAAACTGTTTCTGTCCCCATTGACTTGAGGAAGGGGCACTGGAAAGGAGGGATTGAGACAGGACCAGGAAGTAAATGCTCCCTGAAATAGCACAGAACAGTTGTGAGCACACTTTCACATGGATTGTCCCATCTACCCCATCCTCCCACCTCCATTGCTGAACATATGGATCCTTCCATAGCTTGTAGTTGTGACTATTTCTCATGTATGGCCCTTGCTAGCACTTTGAAAGGGACTTTGCTAGTCTAATTTATCTTAAACTGTGTTGAAGTGGACTAGAGGAGCGTAATGCTCAAGTTACCCCAGCAGTTTTTACAAAGGACATGCAGAAAGGGGAACCCAAGGGATAAGTCTAATAAATGTTTACTTCATTGAAGAACCATTGAATGATATTCTGCAGGGACAATGTGGCAATCAGAATGCCTCTGATTTTGCAGTCAGTCCAGGCAGGACTTTTGGAAGCTGTCCATCTTCATCCATTACTCTCCTAAATAATATCCCGAAACACACATTTTCCTGACATTTTTCCTTTTTATTCTTGCATAGTGTTGGAATTAAGTAATGCAATTCCAGCAGAAAAGTAGGGGAAAGAGTCTCCAGTGGAAGAGTTAAATACTGAGTAGAAATCTCTTTTTTTGGAGTACAAATATTTATTTAATTTCTATACCACCCAACAGGACTGTGGGTGGCACAGTGGTTTAAACTGCTGAGCCGCTGGGCTGGTTGATCGAAAGGTCGACAGTTCGAGTCCGCACACGGGGTGAGCTCCCGTGCTTTGTCCCAGCTCCTGCCAACCTGGCAGTTCAGAAGCATCTAAATGCAAGTAGATAAATAGGTACCACTTTGGTGGGCAGGTAACAGGGTTGTGTGCACCTCAGTGTTTAGTCATGCTGGCCACATGGCCACGGAAACTCACTGCGGATAAACACTGACTCCCTCGGCTAGGAAATGGAGATGAGCACTGCCCTCAAGAGTCAGACATGACTGGACTTCAATGTCATGGGGAAACCTTTACCTTTTATACCATCCAACAGCTAAAGCTCTGAGTAGACGCTCACAGGTTGCCCTGTAAGGCAGTGATCCAGTACACATTCACACCTGGAGGTTATTACATTTGAGTCCAGTGGCCCTTACCTTTGAGCAGACATGCATATGATTACACTGCCCAGCCAATACCTATTTCTCCATCATCACTGTGGGCACAAGAGTGGAGAAAAACAGGACCAGAAAGGTTTCGCTGAGCTGTTCGGGATAAAAGTATTAGGATCTATGTATCTTCTCACATAGGTAGGCTGTACTTAGTTCTGTCATCCCCCCCCCCCCATTTCTTGCTACCTTAATTGGATCTGTGAATCCATATGAACTCTTAAAAAAGAAGTATATCAGCTTAGAGCAGCATTAAGTACTCTTTGCCAAAACCTTCAAGTGCTGCAAAAGGAAAAGTCAGATTCTGCATCCTGGGTAGCTTCTATACCATGCAAGAACTTTGGCTTTGCAACAGGATAGAAATTAATTAAATAAAACAAATTATGCAGATTATCTTCGCATAGCTGCTTGTCTCATGCAAATGCACTTTGGGATGGGGGGAAGTAGGGAACCAAATATGGGGCACAGTCAAGCTTGAGATTTTAGTTTCATAAGCAAGATGACTAGAACCTAATTATGAAAAGAGTGTATCACATCCAAAACTAAATTATTGCCTAAGTACAGAAGTGTGAGGTGCTTATGGTCTGTTCATAGTCAGGCATCGTAGGCTAGATATGCCGTATGTGCTTACTATGGACAGATGCTTCAAGCTAGGACAAAATTAATAGCTGCCCTGAATGGGGATAGTTTGTGCTAACTCAGCTATTGTAAAGGAGAATGCCTAGCGTATGTATGTTTGGATCCTTCCTTCGTAGCTTGCTGTGCGTACAACACAGAATGTACAACCCTCTTTTCAAAAGTCCCCTTGCCGTTGGCTGCAGAAACAGAGTCATTACCTGAGCAGGAGGGGAAGACTTTTCTTATAAAGGAAAGATTGCGAGATGGACTGTGCATTTGAACATTGAGCTTCTCTCTGTTCATACTGCTTGAGGATGCTTCCTGCTAGGCACATGTATTATCTGGGCCAGGGCTGCCTGAACTGTAATCTGCAAGACTGAACAAAGCTCGACTGCCACGTGTAGCCACCCGTCCGAGGCTCAATTGTCCTTCAGATTGTGGGGAAATCCAGGAATGAAGGAAGAGGGAGTTGCCAGAACCACAGCAGGTACCAAGACATGGCTGGTGGCTCCCATCCAGCTTGGCAGGTCATGTTATACAGCAGCAATCTAGGTGCTTTCCTGAGAAGATGGAGCTGTTCAGCTCTGGATGTGATTTGCTGACCTTCTCCCCTCTGAATGCAAAGAACCCATGCATAGGCATCCATTCAATTTACCTTGCACAAGGGCTTAAGAGTCCAGAATTATTATTTGGCTCCCCGCAGAGTGCAAGACCCTTCCTTCCTTTTGTTGTAGCCCCAAGCACTCCACCCCTAATGCACAGTCACTGAGATACTTGCATGAAAGTGATGGTGCCTGTATGGCATGCATGAAGCTTGCCATTCTTCAGCCATAGCTTGGTCTTTGTGCTGCTGTTCTCAAGACATGCAGTGGAAACAACAGAGTTCATATGGAGGACGACCACTCATCCTCCTTTACAGAGAACAGTCCTCTGTAACAGGGAGAACACAGTTTGAAGGACTGTTCAGTCCAATGGATCCAATAATGATCCATACGAAGAGGCAGCTGAGGCCTGGAATTTGCTCATCACCAGTTGGGACCTGAACTGACACAACAAGTCACCGGGGTGGCAGGTGGGAATCTGCTGTGCAGCCCCTTCCTCTCATCAGGAAGCACTGAAATACTTATGCAAAAGATATTTAGCACTGTTGGGGCACAACAGTGCTAATAAATACAACACAATTTCTACACATTGAAAAGCGTGAAGTTATATTGAACAAATGCAATTGCTGGAAAAGTAGGAGATGGAAACAGGATGTCAGCAAGGAAATGGCCCTTGTCGTTTGTTTGTTTATTTATTTGTTTGTTCCTAGATTCATCAAGCACAAGCTTGCTGGTTCAAAGAGGCAGAGTTAAAAATAGTAATAATTCACAGCTCCTCCTCAAAAGCCCAAAGCGAACCCCCTTTTTCTCAGTGTTGTCTTTTGCAGGAGTAAACACCACTGAAGACAATGTGATTTACTTCTGAGTAGATGTGTCTATTGAGCCAATTTTCAGCTAGTTCTTCCTTGTACAGCGCTAGAAGCTATGTGAAGGCTTTGTGTTATTCACAGATTCACACCTCCACATGTGTGCACTGGCAAATATCGCTTTTTAACAGAATCCCAATAGGTCATTTCCTCTCTGCTGAGCCACATGCCCCAGCCCGCTTCCCTCCTGAACCCTTTCTTTCTGATTTGAGAACGCATTGTTTAGCATACATTGAAATATGCACCACGGGAAAATGTGGCATATTAGGAAAAGAATTTCTGATTTAACTGGTCAAAAGAAATCCAGGATACAACGGCAGAAACAGTGCGAGGAAGCACTCTGGGTGTGCATCATGAAATATGCGGATGAGTGGAGCATTACAGTGCTGGCAGAAATCTATAGTGCATCTCTGCAGCCTCCAACTCAGAGTCTTCCCCACTGGAATGAGATGCCTTTCTCCTTCAGTTATAGTAACTATTCCTAAACTTGCATAGATAAATGCAAATGTAGCCTGAGCAAATTTCCAGCATAACCGTGCTTCCCCTTGGCCTTCCTTTTGGTAATGCATTTCCTCTGTTTTGGTGATATATATATATATATATATAGTTGCCCTACTGATGATACCCTTCATTTTTGTTTACTACTAGACCCAACTGAGATGCTTCTTACATTCCCTGCACAAGCATCCCTTGGGAGCATAACGTATCCACATTATGGTTGGAGGCCAGTCTTCTCTCCACCCTCCCTGTCTTCCAAGCTGGTCAGGACCAGAGGCTTTATTAGGGTTGGAGCGAACCCTCTCAAAATCCATCCTTCCAGGATGCACAAACTTCCTCTCATGCTTGACCTGGTCCTGCAAAGCAAGCCAAGTCAAAATGAAGTCCGTGCATGTCTGCGACTCCTAGTTGCACAAGCAGCATCCTTCCCTACCTGCTACTGCCAGTCATTGTGGGCAGGGAAGAAGGCCTCTGTGAGAATGCGCCCCAGGAACCATTCAGGGAGAGCACCTTTTCCCTCTCCCACTAGTTCCAGCGGCAGCGGTGTGAAAGAGCGGCTCGGCTGGTTCCTGCACCAGGTGCTGTTTGCAGCAACTGACCCTCCTCCCTGCCCACAACAGCTGGCAGTAGCAGCAGCAAGAAGAGCAGTGTCGGGAATGCATGTGCCGGGCACCATTCATGATGGCTGCAGCTTCTTCTCCACCTGGTGCTGCCACTGGTGGTGGTGTGGGACTCAGTTTCTGGTGAGTGCCCCGCAGATGCTGGGAGCACTTGCCAGGAACCCAGACCCTGGGCCGCTGCAAAGAGGAATGGAATCCTGGGAGCTGAGCCCAGGTAATCCAATAGATTCCTATCCCCAAGCAAAGTCTTTGCACATCCCTAGGCCGCATTTGTTGACTGGCCAGATAGGCTAGCTTTGCAATATAAAAAAGGAGCATTGCAAGTCATTAACAAGAGACACCAGCAGAGTGAGAATACCAGCTACTGGGGAAATATGGCTTAACGTTACATTGTTGGTTCCCAAATGAGCCCTTCTCTCTTCCCAGTCAAAGGAAGTTGGCTCTACCCTCCTCCTGCTTGTGGACCAGGTGGAGGGAATGTCAGATGGCATTCAGTTGGTCTCACATTTTGATCTGATGCTAGACTATGGGACTGATCATGTTACATCTGCCTCCTTCTGAAGCCACGAGTTCATTGGAGTGCTCCATGGAACCACATGTGGTCTGGTTCTCACCAACTTCTCAGCTGATCACCAGGTGTGCTGGCCTTGGCATTTCAGCTAAGAATTCCTGCCCCACCTCTTATTCTGTTTCTGTTCAGATTCTGAGGTTACAACCTTGGAAGGCTGTATTTTGGGAAAAGCTGGTCTAATTCCTACAATTATAACAACTGCCCTCTTACTGTCACTCCGGAATCAAACCATACGGCTTCTCTGTGGCATTCAGAGAGTTCATACAGTTGCATTGCAGGTTATAAGCTTGGTGTCTCGTGTAATGCAAACTTACCAAAGTTCAACAAAGGAGCACAGGCCAGAATCTTGACACTGCACAAGAGAAATAGCATGATGAGTACCATTGGAATCCTAATTATGTTGACTGGGGAGTAAGTCCCTTGTTTTCCTCGGGGCTTTCCCTTCACTATGTAACCCTAGAATTGCAGCCTTCCTGAAATTTGCACTACTCTAGGTTGGTGTTTGGATTTTATAGCACTTTGGGAATAACTCCTTGCTTTAAAAGAGTGAGCAAGTTTAAATGTGTAGAACTGTGAAACTGTAGGCACATGGTGTGCAACCCACTTGTAACACCTTGCATGCAAATTCACTTGAATTCAGTCCAAATTGCAGTTGAAAAAACAACATGAAAGAACACATGTAGGAGTTGTGTGTGGAGAAGAGCCCTGACATATCAAAAGGTGTGTGGAGAAGAGCCGGCATCCGCATCCCCGGTGGACGCACCCCAGCCTTCCCCCACTGAGCAGGATGGCCTTCAGGTGTTAAACTGCACCCACTCAGAATCACCACCAGGAGCATATTCAGCTGATATGCTGGGTTATTTTAGTCCCATCCTTTTTTGCTTTCAGCCGCACTCGTCACTGAAATATGGCCCCCAAAACCTCTCCAGAATGGCCTTTGGCCCGTGAGCTGCATTTGGCCCTTGGGCTGAATGCAGTTGTGCATCTCTGCTTTATTCTCATGCCCATTCTTTGAATTCCTGAACAGGATAATTATCTTTCTTTTCTTGTAGGTTTCTGGGGGAAAGTTAGTATATGGTGGAGTGACTGAGTTTAGGAGAGCATAGGAGAGGCCTTTGAGCCAGATAGTCTATTGGTCTATTAAACCTGGTGTTAACCTGACAGTGGGCAGGACACACATCATGACAAGCCTCTGTGAATATGCAAGCCCCGGCCAACAGTTAGGATGGCTTGTTGTGCCATGTGAACCCAGGCAGAAGGAGCTGTAAAAGGGTTGTGCAACCCACCATACCTCTGAACAGATTAATTGACCATGGTGGCTTGTTATGATGTGAGGACCAGATCAGTCATTCTTCAGGACCTCGGACAGAGATATTTTACATCATCAGCTACCAAAGACCAAATATGGGGCCTTCCACATGCCAAAGATGAGCTCTTCCAGTGAGCTGTGAGCCCTACCCTGCATTGGATACAAGCACTTGAAACACGTACCAATTCTAAAATCAATTAAAATGTTAAGCTATATGTTAGCACTATATAGCTTCCCTGAAAGTTTGATTTTGTTTTTTTTAAATTATAGCAATATTGGTTGCAAATGCAAGCTATAATTTTCCACGATCCCTGTGGAGAAAGGACTGCACAACTGCTTCGTTAATTAGCACTAAAAATATCGTATAGAAATGTGTGGGTTTTGCTTTTTCTTCCTGTAGTTCTTGCCGAAGAAAACCCAGCAGCTGCATTACATGTTTTCATTTAACATTGGCAGTGTGTCCTAGTCCTGCTCAGGAGTTCTGCCTTAGTGTGCAACAGACACATGAGGGGGAAAAGTACCCTGACACCACTCCTCTCCTTGGCCGTCTGTGTCATCTTCATATGCCGAGGGTGAAGGTTGCAGTGGGAAGCCTCTTGATTTGTGTTAGCTCTCACTGTAGGGTCATCATGAACTTCTACAAAGGAGAGTCCTCTGTTTAAAGGGCTGCCAGAGGACCATCCTGTGTTTGGAGACAGCTTCTGTTTCAAGGGCTAACCTGTCCAAGTCTGGCTTAAAGATTAAAAAATAGCATAACAAGTGAGCAACTAAACTGGCAGGAAGATGGACTGCCATGCCACAGTTTTCCATGCTGTTGTAAGACAGAGTGCAAATTATGGGACATCTTTTCTAAATTTGCAGCTAAATGTATACAGCACTATATGCTAATATTTTGCAAATCACTGTCCTCTTTTTGGTGATTCATAAGTCACAATCTTAGCTCCAGGACAATTATTCTAACCCCCGGCGGAGCCTATGGATGCTAAAAGTTCCTCCAGCAATGGGCTACTGACTCCAGTGCCCCTGTGGTGACAAATCCAGGTTTTAGCCCAAACTTTAAAGCAGCTTCCCAGAGTGCTGACCCCATACTGGACTGGGCCTCAGCACCGTGGATAGTTCTTTGAAAGGGCCGACTGGGGCTCAGCATGGATAGACCAGCCCACTGACAGGGGCACTGCCAGCCTCGTGTTCACCCTCAATGCATGGAAGACGACACAGGTGGCAGCACAGGGAAAGCACTGGGCCGCACACCCTCCCCCTTCCCTGCTCCGCATCCACGATACTCCAAAACGGAACCTCAGAAAGTCAGCCCCCAAGAAAGGCAAACGTGTGCCACATTATGTGCGTTTGCACACACATGCTCACATGTGTGTAAATGCATGATGCATGCCCAATTTTTCCACACACATTCCACATTCTGTCACTGACATGAAGAGTCGTGTTTGGATTCTGATGATGATATGACAACACCAGTCAATTGCTCTCACTGAGGGTGCAACCCAACACGTGCTGGGCACTGTACAACTTTGTCTAAAAATGCACAGGATTTCATCCTAAACCAACAGAACTGATCTTCTCATCTGGGGTGAATATGTGCAATTAGTGCTTCTTTTCAGTGGGAACAGAGAGGTAAACATGCAGTATCAAGAGGTGGCAGATCTCCCTTTCAATTCAGTTCCTCCACATTCTGGCCAGAATGGGCATGTGTGTGGTGAGGGGGAAGGGGACTGTAGTGTCAGGTTCTGCCTTCAGACCTGCACATGGTCATTAATTATTATTATTATTATTACAGCATTTCTATGCCGCCCCTTGCCGAAGCCTCGGGGCAGCTTACAACACAATAAAATACATTGAAGTACAATAGAACGTAATAAATTACCTCCAGTTACATAAATACAAAGAATATGCTGGGATACCCACATAATCATATAAAGTTAAAATTAACAGTATAAAATAAGTGAATAAAGAATATAGGAGGAGAATAGAGAAGGACGAAGAAGTTGCCCTGGCCAGATTATATATTTTAACAATTAAAATGATGTTTAAATAAAAAGGTCTTTACCTGGCGCCGAAAAACCAGTAACGACGGTGCCAGGCGGACCTCTTTGGGGAGTGAATTCCATAGGTTGGGCGCCACCGAAGAGAAAGCCCTCCTCCGAGTGCTTACTCTCCTAATTTCTTTCATGGAGGGTTCCCGGAGAAGGGACTCTCCCGCAGATCTCAAGGGGCAGTCGGGCATATACGGACGTAAGTGCTCGTTCAGGTAGCCAGGACCCAAGCCGTTTAGGGCTTTATAGGTCATAACCAACACCTTGAATTGGGCCCGGGCTTCAATGGGAAGCCAGTGGAGTTGACGGAGGACTGGAGTCATGTGAACATAACGCCCCGTCCCCGTCAGCAACCTGGCAGCTCTATTTTGCACCAATTGAAGTGTTCGGACCGTCTTCAGGGGAAGCCCCACGTAGAGCGCGTTACAGAAGTCTAGGCGGGAAGTCACCAGCGCGTGTGTCACCA